>NC_137130.1:26191890-26683982 GCF_949319135.1 Squalius cephalus
GGCAGGTCATGTTAGTCAAGCTCGCATCAGTGACTCACAGCTGATCCACGTCTACCTACAGGAACACGACGCCTATCACTGTATACATATATAAGCTCCTTCAGTATTATCAGCAGCTATTGCGTTTCTCAGGAGCTAATTACCCTTCTCCATCCCCAGCTCCTCCTCTCGTCAGTCAGTATGTCATTCAGATTCCCCTTGAATCAGAATAAATTCTCTAATTATGTTGTACTTTAAAATCGTGAATTAATGATATCTGCAATACATTCATGTTGGTTCTGTTCTGTTACCCTAAGGGGGGGTATTGATGCTCACTCTGCCCTTATCCATGCTAGGCTGCATGGATGCGCAGGGAGTTCTTGCCCAGAACAGGACCATACCGCCAATCCTAACTGTATGCAATTTTCAATTGTATTTGACGATAGAGGTCCTGACAGATTTTCAGAATAAGGTCAAAAACTGAAGCTTGAGTCTTAGATCTTGTATATGATGTATAGTTCGTCGAGGTAATTACAATCATTTACATAACTAATATAAACAAATAATGCTTCAATGTGCCGTCATCCTTGTGAAGCTTAAGAGGTTAAGAACAAAAAGGAGCCTTCAGAGAAAAGACTGGCTGCATTCAGGTAGGGCCCAAACATTATCAAGATCGCACCCCTAAAATCCACCTAAGGTGACATCATAACCGACCGTGGCAAGCAAATGAAGAGATGGGCGAAGCACTATCTGGAACTCTACTCGAAACAGAATATTTTTACCAACACAGCAGATGAGAACATAAATCCCCTGCCTGTCATGGAGCTTGACGTTCCACCTTCTTTAATAGAGCTCAGCAAAGCCATCAAATCTTTAGCATATGGCAAAGCTCCTGGAAACGATGGCATACCTCCAGAAGTCATCAAGGCTGACAAGAAGAGCGTTCTCCTCAGTCATCTCCATGAACTTCTCTTACAGTGTTGGGCAGAAGGGACAGTGCCCCAGGACATGCCAAGTCAAGTCATCTTCATTTATATAGCGCTTTTAACATTGTAGATTGTTTCAAAGCAGCTTTACAGAGATAAGGGTATAATTTAAGGTAACAGAGATTGTTTTGGCTTTATAGCAGAGTTAAGTTATTTTCCATCTAAAGTTAGTTTTGATTGATTTGCTTCCGTCGCAACGATCATTTGTTATTAAATTAGGGGCCGCTAAGATGACACCATTCCCTCTACACAGACTTTAAACGCGAACCTGTGAGAAACGCTGATGGCGTTCACATGCGCATTTAGAATGGGTTCTATAGTTATGTGCGTTTGAATATATGCAGGTTTGGAATTCCCTACAAGCCAAGCCTAAACAAAGTACTTGTCTTTCCTTATAGATTTTGATAAAGAATTTTATTTTATTTTGTTGCTTTGGGGTAGGAACGCGAAACGAATTTTCCCGACAACGCCTTATCTGTATAGTGGTAGAGGGATCCTCCATAGGGAGAGACTAGTTGGCACTTCAGCACTGCGTTGTCATCGGTCCAGGCGAAGGTCCTTCGTCAGATCTGGATACAGCCTGGATCCGGCAGGCTGCGGGAAAACCTCGGGATAAACACAGACACTAAAATTAGCGTAGATGCCATTCTTCTCATGATGTAACGAGTACATCAGGATTTATGGGAAGTGTTCCCGGTTCCGGCTGACCTAATCTATGCAGCCTAACATTAAATTATAGAAGTCTATAATGTATTATGTGAATGCTAGGTCAAAGAGATGTGTCTTTAATCTGGCTTTGAACTGACAGAGTGTGTCTGCTTCCCGGACAATGGTAGGAAGACTGTTCCAGAGTTTTGGTGCTAAATAGGAAAAAGATCTACCACCAGCAGTCGATTTTGATATTCTAGGTATTAGTAACTGGCCAGAATTTTGAGATCGCAATAGACGTGACGGACTATAATGCGTTAAGAGCTTGCTCAAGTATTGCGGAGCTAAACCATTTAGTGCTTTGTAAGTGATCAGCAATATTTTAAAATTTATGCGATGTTTAATAGGGAGCCAATGCAGTTTTGACAGAACTGGGCTAATATGGTCATACTTCCTGGTTCTGGTAAGAACTCGAGCTGCTGCGTTTTGAACCAGCTGTAGTTTGCTTATTAAGCGTGCAGGGCAACCACCCAGTAGGGCATTACTATAATCTAGCCTTGAGGTCATGAACGCATGAACTAATTGTTCCGCATTTGTCAATGAGAGCATATGGCGTAATTTAGATATATTTTTAAGATGGAAAAATGCAGTTTTACAGATACTAGACACGTGACTTTCAAATGAAAGATTGGTATCAAAGAGCACACCCAGGTTCCTAACCGACGACGAAGACTTAACAGAGCAGCCATCGAGTGTTAGACAGTAATCTAGGTTATTACGTGAGGAAGTTTTTTTGTCCAATAATTAGAAACTCTGTTTTTTCAGAATTTAGAAGTAGGAAATTACGAGTCATCCAATTTTTTATATCCGCTATGCATTCCGTTAATTTTGTGAATTGATAAGTTTCGTTAGGTTTTGAAGAAATATACAGCTGAGTATCATCGGCATAACAGTGAAAGCTAATTCCATGTTTCCTAATGATATCTCCTAATGGTAGCATGTACAGAGTGAACAGCAGCGGTATTAGTACTGAGCCTTGTGGTACGCCATACTGAACTTGTGATTGATTAGACATCTCATCATTTACTGCTACAAACTGATAACGGTCAGATAAGTATGATTTAAACCATGCTAGTACATTTCCCGTAATGCCAACATAATGTTCTAATCTATTTAAAAGAACGTTGTGGTCAATGGTGTCAAATGCAGCACTAAGATCGAGTAACACTAATAGCGAGATACAACCACGATCGGATGATAAGAGCAAATCATTTGTGACTCTAACAAGAGCTGTCTCGGTACTATGGTACGGTCTAAATCCGGACTGGAAATTCTCGCAGATATCATTTCTTTCAAGAAAGGAACACAGTTGTGAAGATACTGCCTTTTCTAATATCTTTGACAAAAAAGGTAGATTCGAGATCGGCCTGTAATTGACTAATTCTGTAGGATCAAGTTGCGTTTCAAGGATCAAGCGGTTTAATCATAGCCAGCTTAAAGTTTTTTGGTACGTATCCTAGAGACAAAGATGAATTAATGATATTAAGAAGAGGATCTAGGACCTCTGGAAGCATCTCTTTCAGTAGCTTAGTTGGTATAGGGTCTAACATACATGTTGTCGATTTAGATGATTTAATGAGTTTAGTAAATTCTTCCTCTCCTATAGCAACGAATGAATCAAATTTTTCCTCAGGGAGACTACAATGCACTGCCTGATGCGATACTGTAGTAGACGGTTGCATAGTTATAATTTTGTCCCTGATATTATCTTATAAGTGAAGAAGTTCATAAAATCATTACTGCTGTGTTGCTTGGAAACTTCTGGGCTTGAAGCTTTATTTTTCGTTAGTTTAGCCACCGTTTCAAATAAATACCTAGGACTATGTTAATTTCTTCTAATAGGGTTGAAAAATAAGCAGATCTAGCAGCTTTTAAAGCCTCTCTGTAAGTAATTGAGCTCTCCTTCCATGAAATGCGAAATACCTCTAGTTTTGTTTTCTTCCAGTTGCGCTCCATTTTTCTGGCTGCTCTCTTAAGGGCCCGAGTGTGCTCGTTGTACCACGGCGTTGGACTATTTTCTTTAATCTTCTTTAAGCGCAACGGAGCAACTGTGTCTAAAGTGCTGGAAAAGAGAGAGTTAAACGTTTCTGTTGTAATATCTAGTTCTTCTAAGCTATCTGGGATGCTGAGATGATGAAACTGATCAGGAAGATTATTAATAAAGCAATCTTTTGTAGCAGAAGTGATAGGTCTCACATATTTGAAACACGGAGTCGGCTTTGCAGCCTTGGCTAAATGCAAATTACACGAGACTAGGTAATGATCTGAGATGTCATCGCTCTGCTGCAGAATTTCAACGGCATCAACATCTATTCCGTGTGATAATATTAGATCTAGAGTATGATTACGACGATGAGTAGGTCCTGACACGTGTTGTCTAACTCCAATTGAATTTACAATGTCTTTAAATGCCAATCCCAATGCATCTTTTTCATTATCGATGTGTATATTAAAATCACCAACAATTAGTACTTTATCTGCAGTCAATATCAATTCTGATAGAAAGTCCGCAAATTCTTTGATAAAGTCTGTATGGTGCCCTGGTGGCCTGTATACAGTAGCCAGCACAAATCTCAAACGTGATTTATCGTTTACACTATATATTTTTACATTAAGCACCAATGCTTCAAAAGAATTATATTTAAAACTTGATTTCTTAGTGGTTTTGAAACTATTACTATAAATTACAGCAACACCACCCCCTTTGCGTTTCAGACGAGGTTCATGTTTATAAGAGTAATCTTGCGGGGTGGACTCATTTAAAGTAATGTAATTGTTTGGTTTTAGCCAGGTTTCTGTCAAACACAGCAATCATATCATTAACAACGAGTGCTTTTGAAGTAAGCGATCGAATATTCAGCAACCCAAGCTTTAGCATTTGCTCATCTGTATTATAGCTGTTTTTTATTTGTTGAACATCAATTAAATTTTTAACCTTAGATGGGTTTAAACGTTTTTGGGATTTCCAAGTTCGGGGAACAGACACAGTCTCTATATGATGATAGCTAGGTGAAAGAGGCTCTATGTGATGGGATTTATCTGACCTTGGTGACCGCTAGCAGACGGTCAGTTTAGCCAGTCTGTCTGCTTCCTGACCTGAGCCCCAGATTGTCATGTTTGAGCTCTAAGACTATGAGCCATATTACTAGAGAGAAGAGCAGCACCATCCCAGGAGGGATGAATACCATCTCTTTTCAACAGGTCAGGTTTGCCCCAAAAACTTTTCCAATTGTCTATGAATTCTATATTATTAAGCGTGATGCAAACTTCATAACGCTGTATAAGAATAAAGGGGAATGCAGTGACTGCAAAAACTATTGAGAGATATCCCTTCTCAGCATTGTTGGGAAGGCTTTTACCAGCGTAGTTCTCTACAGTTTGCCGTCACTCGCAGAACGTGTATATCCTATGGCGCAGTGTGGAATCAGAGCAGGGAGATCAACAATGGACATGATATTCTCATTAAGGCAAGGCAAGGCACGTTTATTTATACAGCACATTTCATACACTATGGCAATTCAAAGTGCTTTACAGAAAATAATTACAATAATCACAAAATAAAAAGCAAGGAAAATTAAAACCGTTATAAAAGAAATTAAAAGAGATATATGATACAGTTATAAAATGAATTAAAAGAGTAAAAAGATGATACATAGATAAACTTCTCATCTGGCAAAACAGATCATATCATATTTTTTACAACTCCCAGTTTTACTCTGAGATTTTCCCATGGTGGTGTTCTTTCGGAGCTCGAAAGGCAACTGCAGGAGAAGTGCAACGAGCAGAGACGACAACTCTACATTGCCTTCATTGATCTGACCAAGACTTTTGACTCAGTCAACAGGAATAGCCTTTTTAATTTACTTCAGAGGATTTTCAAGAATCTTCCATTAAAACATGCATGGCACCATCCAGTATGATGGCTCATCCTCTGACCCTTTTCCAAGAATGTGAAACAAGAATAGTTCCTGGCACCAACACTTTTTGGCATTTCCTCTCTGCTGCTGTCTTATGCCTTCAATCAGTCAGAGGATGGTGTAGGCCTATACATCCACACCAGAAGCGATGATAATCTATTCGACCTCGCACGTTTTAGAGCTAAGACCAGTTTACAGAGAGTAATGATAAGGGAAATGCTATTTGCAGACGATGCTGCACATTATGAAAAAGCATTACAGCGCCTCATCAACTGCTTCACACATGTTTGCAGTGAGTTTGGACTCGCTATACCTCCTCAAAACCAACATCATGGGACAAGATATCAACAGTGCCCCAAGCATCTCTATTGGTGACCTCACCATTGAGGTGGTGCAGAATTTCACATACCTCGGTTCTACTATCTCCAGCAATCTCAGATGCCGAGCTGAACATACGGATCAGGAAGGCAGCAACAGCAATGGCTCGCCTGGCAAAGAGGGTCTGGGATTACTCCATGTAAACAATCAACACTAAGATGAGGGTTTATCAAGCCTGCTTACTTAACACATCGCTCTACAGCAGTGAAACGTTGACTCTACATTCCTACCATGAACGCAGACTTAATGTCTTCCATCTACGTAATCTAAGAAGGATTTTGGGCATCTCCTGGCTGGACGTTCCAAACAAAAATGTTCTCGCACACGTAGGTATACCTATATGTTGCTTTACCCACCCAGAGATCTCTCAGCTGGCTCGATCATGTCAGCCGCATGAACACTGGCTGAATGCCTAAAGACCTGATGTACAGCAAACTTGCCACTGATTCCAGGCCAGTAGATAGGCCTTTACTCTGCTATAAAGATGTGTGTAAACAAGACCTAAAGGCAAGCAACATTAATCCAGACGACTTGGAAGAAGCAGCCATGGATCGTGATGGATAGAGGCTCGCCATCAAACTAGGCATCAAAATTAGCAAAAGGAGTAGGGAGCACCAGTGGGAAGAGAGGAGAGAGTGAAGACGACAGACTTTCCCTTGCAGTAATTGCAACAGAACATGTCTGTCAAGAATCGGGCTCTACAGTCATAGCAGGTGCTGTAACTCAAATGTCTAGAGACTCCAAGGCACAGATTCCATTGTCTTTCGAGACAGAAGGATGCCAATGATGGTTTCCATATACAGTGAAAAATTTAATTGAAATTGACAAAATGTGTCCGGGGTACTTTGGGACCAGGTTTGAGAAAAAAAAAAAAAAAAACTTATATTAGTGACAGAGAGGATACAAGCAGTATTTTTTTCCATTTTCCAAATCATAAAATAAATCTTGAGAAGTGCATGCTGTGCATGAAACTCAGTTATCATTCTCAAATAAACAAGTAAAATTAGTAAAAACATCTAAATTTGTAAGTTAATGTTGTCATATTTGTTATTTTTGAACATATTGATTAATTCGTCATTAGTGTGGATAATAACTAAAGAGCTCATAGTAGTACCATAGTGGATGCATTGTAGAAACGTAGAAACAGTTATTTTCATATTATGCTCATGTTATTAGTTGTAATCTCTCAGAGAAGGCTTTTCTCTTTTAGCCAACATAAGAATCGTTTATATTTCTTTCTGATATTCTGGATGGCTTGTCTCGTTTAGCTAATTAACTAGATTATGACTGATTTTGGTGCAAACAAAACTTTATTAATGGACCTCATGGGGAAGAAAAAGCCTGTGGCTCTTTAACAACACAGGGTTTCCATTATGGAGCTGTTGACAGTGTCTGATTTACTGGAATTTACTGGTTTGTACCACTATGGAGAAGAATGTGATATTTGTTTTTATTGACCCTACGAGTTCAATTAAATCGTCAAAATATGAGGAAAATATATATATATATTTTTTTTATATTTTAAATATGAAGCAAGAACAAAACACTAATCATGGCTAAGGTATTTATCAAAAAAGGCAAACTACAGCTCACAGGAAAAAGCTTACATTTTATTGGTTCTCTCTTGTTCTTTGTGTAACAGCCTGTCCAAAAATTATGACAGCACAATTTGGCATGTTTCATTGCATTATTGCAAATAAAACAATTGACTCCAAGCACAACTACATAACATATGCTTACAATGAAAAAAAATAAATAAATAACAACAACAATAATAATAATAATAATAATAATAATAATAATAATATTTGAATATAGTATAAGGATGTTCGTTTTTCTAGGCCTAGGAATATCAAAATATTCCATAAGGATAGATTTTAACAGTAAATTTCCAGTACAAGTGACATCTTATGTGAGATTATTTGAAAAAATAATCATAAAGGAAGTGTAAAGGGATGCTGTTTTTCTGTCCAGTTGCTGGTTGGAGAAAATACTTATGAAAGAGACGTGATACTGGATGTTCTTTATTTGATTTTGTTGATAAAAGTAGCTCTCAGGAAATATTCTACACTGATTAAAAGTATTTGCTGGAGTGACTCTGAGAAAAACAGCTATCCCTCACACATCCCTCAAAGGAAATCATGTGGAGAAATACTCTTGAAATTATGGAAGCTTATGTGTAGCAATATTCAATTTTAAATGTAATATGCAAAATGACAATGCAATATGTAAAATGGCAATGCATTTCTGTATTTAAATTAAAATTTTCCCATCATTTGTGCAACGTTTGGTGCAAAATGAAAATGAAAATTCAATTATAAAATTTACATTTGCCATTTCATACACTAGTTTTAATATGTAAATTGAATACATAATGTAACGCTTTATAAGTTGCAAAATTAAAATGAATATGTTTAACCTTTTTTAATCAATTACAGAAATGATTAGATATGTTTAACATGTTCAAGCAAAAACTGTGGCAAAATTGTAATTTAAATGTTATTTTTTCTTAATTGCATTTACACTCACAGTTAAGACACTTGTGATTGCATTTCCATTAAGTGTCACGCAATGAATGTAGCAAAACTCAATGTGCAATTTGAAAATGCATTCTGAGCCGATCACGTGCCCGCCCCGCCCTGTCAATCACTGCGTGAAGTTGGCCTCACCCCCAATCCAATGCAAAACGTCGGAAAAATAGGCCACATTCACCCAAAATAGACTCACTCATGTTTGTTCTAATTTGCGCCGATAAACGTTTAAAATAATATTTATTGGTCATTCTGAGGTCATCCAGCCCCCCCTACCTGCTACACATTGACCCAAAATAGTCTAATTTGTGCCGGTTAAAGTTTCGTGTGCTGCTTCGTTGTTTAAAATATTAGACACTGAATTATAGACGATGACGTCACCAGCCCTCGACCTGCTCCACATCCGTCAGATTCCGTGACCATGTACATGTATTAATACCTTATCAATATGCTTTATAAAATGGAAAGGGACTCGCATGTCTGCCTCATATTTTATGATTATACAGCTGAATAAACAGAGATGGTCACACATCACATTCGTCACTTTATTGAACATTACAGTCAGTTATAAAGAAATAAAGAGCGGTCACATTTATTTTTCGGTAGCTATTAATACTGAATACCAATGGAGCTTTGTCATATTATGTGATCACAGGGTAATAGGCCTATGCATTTGTAAGGAAAAACTATAGGATCTCCAACATTATTGGGTATTACAGTTAATAGTAGGCTAATAAGAATAAAGATAAGCATGTATCAGACAATGACAATATTTTATACAAAACGAAACCATCAACACAGTCCAGCATCAGACAACAGCAGCGCAGCATGTTGACATGGGGTTCGACGACGCTTGATAGGCAGAACACTCTCCCACATCCAGACGGTCCAACATCGTACTGGTTCTTCTATCACCTGCAGACGCGTAATCATCTTCGGAAACACTACCATTCTCTTAGCCTGGTAATACCAGACTCTGCTACTTCACTTTGCTTCGTAGAGAGAGTCTGGAATAGCATAATAGAGAAGTGTTTTCTCTCTCGCGGGGGGGCGCTTGTCTGAAGTTTAAAATCATTGGTTACCCATAAGCCAATCACATAAGGTTTGGTTATGGCGTGTGTTATGCGCATGCTCAGCGCATCTAACTTCCACTGTAAACACATGTATGATGCAAAAACTAAACCATTGAGCGAAATACCGGAGTGAACATGGCTGGGAACGACTTTTGCAGATTATGTGAAGTAAATCTACGCAAGTACGCATCCACCACGGTACAATCAGCGTCTACGTCACGGCTCTCAGCCCGCCCTCTGTTCGTTGATTGGCCCGGCTGTTTTCAGGCCGGTGGAAAACTGAAAGATACGCTGCTATCTCAGACTGACTACAGGAGCGAAATGAAATTAGCGGAAGTAGGAAGTCTGACGTAGTCAGGCTACCATTCTCTGTCCATGCTCCACTTCATCTGCTAGTGAATTTAACGCTCGTATCAGCTCTGCCGCCGCCCTGTTTCCTTCCAACACCTCTAAATTCGCACCAAAGCCTATGTTTACCTGTTGCCGAGCCACGCCTTGTCGCCTTCACGCAGTGATTGACAGGGCGGGACGGGCACGTGATCGGCTCAGAATGCATTTTCAAATTGCACATTGAATTTTGCTACATTCATTGCGTGACACTTAATGGAAATGCAATAGCAAGTGTCTTAACTGTGAGTGTAAATGCAATTAAGAAAAAATAACATTTAAATTACAATTTTGCCACAGTTTTTGCTTGAACATGTTAAACATATCTAATCATTTCTGTAATACATTTTAATTTTAATTTTGCAACTTATAAAGCGTTAAAATGTATTCAATTTGCATATTAAAACTAGTGTATGAAATGGCAAATGTAAATTATATAATTGAATTTTCATTTTCATTTTGCACCAAACGTTGCACAAATGTATGGGAAAATTAAAATTTAAAATCAGAAATGCATTGCCATTTTACATATTGCATTGTCATTTTGCATATTACATTTCAAATTGAATATTGCTACATAAGCTTCCATATGAAATCACACCAATATATTTAATTCATATTCATTTACAATGAAAATTGGCCTTGAATATGATTGACCCTCTCAGCAGTTACTTTCCTACAATCTTGCTATAATTAATCATTAACCTTTAAAATTAGGTTAACCAAAGTTGTTGCTTTTTTTTACATTGGGGTGTTGGAGGTTCTTTGTGGATTTTATTGGTTAATTATATATATATATATAAAAATAGGCTACTTTAAACCTCTGTGTGTCATATTTTACTTTAGACAACCAAGACAACATTCAGCACCTTGTGTACAATTGTGTATAAAAGTGCAGTATGCTGAAAGCTATGGCGTCTAAACAGGGTTTCGAAAGGCCTAACTTTAAAATAAAAACAATCAAATATTTTCTAAAATATTTGGAATGTTCGATTTGACCGATCAGCGAGGTCTGCCACTTGCAGCCAGGGGAGTTGAAAACTGAGTCGAACACTTTCTGCTTCCTGAAGTGTTTGCACACTTTATTACAGATGAAGTGGATTAGATACAATATTTGTCAAACACAGATGTTTCATGTAGCAACAGAAACACTTTTGGTAACACTTTATTTTGATGGTCTCCTTTAGACATTCTCTTGACTAGACTATAAGTAACGTTTAATCTACATGCCAACTACCAGTCATTAGAGTATTAGTAGACTGTCTGCTTAATATCTGTTAACAATTTATTTTGATGGTCCCCCAACAGACATTTTACTAACTGGAAGTAAATTTTCAAGTACTTGTCAACTTATTCTATAACCTGAACCCCTTATTCTACTCACCCTAACCTAACAGTATACTCAACTAATACTCTAATGAGAGTTAGTTGTCATGTAGGTGCAACATAACTTATAGTCAACAGAATGTCTGAAGGAGACCATCAAAATAAAGTGTAACCACACTTTTCATGCAACAGGCTACTCCACGTACTGCTTAATCTAGTGTATGTAAAAGAATAATGGTATTTTGAGGTAAGTATTTTTAAGTTTTAGCGCCATGTCGCATTGATTAATACGCTATTTCATGTTGCATTTTTACTTGCAATTCAGTAGATGTAGGTCATAGCAGCAAACACACGATTGGTCATCTTTCGTCTGGGACAGCCCAAAATCGTACAATGTGCATCGGGCATAAGATAACACGAGCAAAACAAGTGGCAGCATAAACAACACAAGACAAAGAAATGAACAAACTGAGGGCTTCATGTAGTCTACACACTGTTTCTGTTTCTCCGTTTCTCAAGTTTCTGGAGTGACAATCGCAAAATGCGGAAGTGAGTCCCCTAAATGATCATTCTATGTGTGTATGGAACTAGCCTGACGTCGTCATACTCAGATTCTAGTCAGAATATGAGTCTGATACTGCTCCATTGGGCTGTGATTATGGGGCTTGTTTCAACAGAACTAGGAAGGAAAATGCCTCTGCACTCAATTGGATAGACCGACAACCAATCAGAACAACAGAGTAAGTGACATATGTTCTTCATTCATCTTTCCGATCGACAAATGTCTTGATAGGTTCTCAGTTCCTCTTTTCAAATTAATGCGCTGTCGATATCTTCTATAACAGACGCAATGGCGGAATCTACACATGATGTTTCATACACAAAGTTCGGGAGGAGCACGTTCAAATAATCAATCCAATCAACTTGTCATCAAACAATTACCATGTCTACCCCATCAGTATGAGAGGAAGCATATATTTATTCACTCTGTCAACTCAGCTAACATTCCTTGACAGTTTTCAGCATCCCTCCACTCACTCTTGGCCTGTTCTTCCACAGCCTGGAATACGGGGGGAGTACTTTGGGTTCGGGCCGAATACCGAGCCCGGAGCCTCTCCTCGGACAGCACGCCAAATATGCATTTATTCTATCTGACTTATTTGTAAGTGTGAAATCTCAATTCTCCAGCTGCAGTCATCTTTGTTGTAAACGAATTCAACCCAAGCGCTCGTTGGTAATGTGGATGATTACCTTACTGTTGATCATTTGTCCATCATCGTTTAAAGCCCGCCCTGGCAATTTGATTGGTCCGAACAGCTTTTGTTCAGGCATAATAGCTCCACAACGGATCAAGTCCAGACCGAACTTCCCGACCTAAAAATGTTGTGGGCGGGGCATTCGGCTGGCATCCAGGCTAGTATGGAACGTGACTGACTCCCAAAAATGCAATGATTGACACCGTGGTAACCATAGCAACGTTCTGGCATCTTGCTTGTTTGGTATTTGCTATTCTGACCAAAGTATTATTACAGTGACAAAAGACTTCTTGTGTTCAGCAATTTTAACTAAAGCATCACAGTCAATGGGAGGCGTCGAGTTTAGTTCATTCAAGGCTGCTTCAAAGTGCTTTCGTGTTGCCATGTCTATTATTATACGCTTTTTTGGAGTTGTTATTTAAAGGTGCTCTAAGCGATGTCACGCGTTTTTTAGGCCAAACATTTTTTTGTCACATACAGCAAACATCTCCTCACTATCCGCTAGCTGCCTGTCTCCCTGAACACACTGTAAAAAAACGCGGTCTCTGTAGACACCCCAGGCTCCACAAACGGCAAGAAAAACAAACGGGGCTAACCCGCACCACAAAACATAAGAAACTGTTCCAGTCAATAACCGACAAGAAGGATTTGGGGGTGGGGTTTGGGGGGTTAGGAGGAGGGAGGGTATAACTAGCCTTCATTTTGTTTGACAATACTTCGAACGTCAACAAGAAGTGACGTCACCCAACATCACTTAGAGCACCTTTAAGCTAGACTCATACAGCAAACGAGTTTGTGGAGTTATTAAAGTGAGCAGGCGTGGGTCATGATATTTTGGTCTTACTTTCAGCATAAAGAATTTTTTTTTTATGGTCTTATTCTTGTTCTCTGATTTGCTTGCAAGATATGGCAACACGAATCAGGCTCGTACCGGTTTCCCTGTGATGTCTTGCACCACACACACAGCTGAGAGATAAATCTCTAAGGCACATTAAAATACGTATTTTAACGTGCTTCAGAGATGTATCTCTTCTGTCATCTCTCATATCTCTTGCTGTACGTTATTAACAGCTAGTTGTTCAGTTCGTTTTTGCAGCCTACACACTGCGTAGAATTTTTGTAAATGGGTGTTTCTGCAACTACGGGCACTTTTGACTCTCCCTAATTTAAAAAAACAATAAAACCCTATGAATTTCAATATTAACCATCACAGTCCATAATACATAAAAAGAGTGAATGTAGTCGTTAAGATTTTAATCTGGAACATATTTATTTTTTATGGTTTTCATCTCTTCTTTTTTTACAAAATGTCCCTACCGCAACATTACAGTGACGTTAAATTTAAATACTTTTCTTTTTTAATTTCTATTAAAAAATTTATACATTTACATAGTTACTTTCAAGATTTGTCCATTTTTGAAACAAACAAACAAACACACAAAAAAACTAATATTAAAAAGTAATTTAAAATTAGGGGGTTTTATGATTTTTTATTTTTTTTTATGCCGTGGAAAATGTTGATGTTAACCTTAGATATCAATTGCTTTCATACATGCCAAAGATAAAACATTTAGCTTTTTATGACAAATATTATCATTTTAATGTGTAAATCATCTCTACTGAAGTGTTAAAATATTTTTTGCAAACAAAAAAAAGTTTGTATCGGTAAGGACACAATGTTAATGGCACATGTTAATAATGTAACCTTAGCAATAGGTTACTGTAGAGAAACAGTAACATAAAAACAGAAGGTATTTTGTCAAAGATAGTAGAGGTATTGCAGAAAACACTGGACAAAATTATTTTCTTGTTTCAAATACTAATATGAATTTATATTGTAACAACAAACTTAATATGAGGCCTTCAGTTTTTTGTTTTGTCCTCTGGTTTCTTTTGTTTATCCTCCACTCTTTTTTTTTTTTTTCATAACTCTTCATATCTGTTTGGGTCTTTTCTCACTAACCCTTATCTGTCAACTTATTGTAGGTTAATCTGGTATCATCAAGGGTTGCAAAAATGACATGTATATTATATTTAGTTTACAATAGATTTAATATTTGCAATATACACTGATCAGCCACAGCATTAAACCACCTGCCTAATATCATGTAGTTTCCCCTCATGCTGCCAAAACAGCTCTGATACCTCAAGGCAAGGATTCCACAAGACCTCTGTATGTGTCCTGTGGTATCAGGTTGTGAAGTGGTGCCTCCATGGATCAGATTTGTTAATCAAGCATATCCCATATCCTGTTTTGGAGATGCTCTGATGCAATTGTCTTGCCATCACCATTTGGCCCTTGTCAAAGTCACTCAGGATTTTTTCACTTACTCTTTTCTCTGCTTCCAACTCATGAAATTCAAGAACTGACTGTTCAGTTGCTGCCTAATATATCCTCTTGACAGGTGTCACTGTACTGATATAATCAATTATATTCACCACACCTATCAGTGGTTTAAATGTTGTGGCTGATCAATGTAATATACAGTATAAACCTTTAATTTGTCTCTACCACAACACAAAGTCTTTACCCCAACACCTAAAAGTGGTGCGGTAAAGACGTGCTGCTTAAATTACATTTTTGTTAATATTGCAGATAACTGGCAGCTATCAAGTTCTGATACATCAGTTTTTACTTTAAGCAACAAATATATATGTATTCAACAGTAAAATAATTTTACACAATTACACAAAATACACAATTACTAAGCTGAATGGTAAGGATGCACAATAAATACTTAAGAAGAAAATATGATCTTTATCTTATTTTTTCTGGATCTTGTGAGTGACCGAATGGAGGTGGACCAATCTGTCAGACATGTGCTCACATGCTAATTTCTGTTTCCATAGAAACTAGATTTGTTTGGCTTTGAACAAATGTCATTAAGAGTCTTTTTCAGTGTTGCGGTAAGGACAGGTTTATTTAGATGAAAAAAAAAAAATCATATAAACAATCATTAAACAAAAAAAAAAAAAAAAAAAAAAAAAAACAATACGATGGTGTAAAGTCATATGTATATAAAACTAATTAATTTGAAATAATGTCATATTGTACAAGAATTAGCTAATTTTAGCAAAAATCATGAGCAAAAATGGTGTTTGGACCTATAAATGTTTCATAATTTTACATTAAATCATATAATTTATTCATTAATTTTATGTGAAGGTGTGTATTGACACTACGTTTATATTTATGAAGCATCAAATGACATATTTTAACATAAATCTACAATTTCACTACTGGGACTTAAAAGTGCCCGCAGTTGCAGAAACACCCAAATGCGGTTGCCACTACCTGTATTTTTTGGGAGTTCATTCGGTTGCTGAATGCAGTTTATTAGCCAAGCTTAAACAAGCTCAAATACGCTTAAAAAAGGGGGCAAGGCAACACTGCAAGAGTGTGATCTGTGAAGCAAAATATGATGCCTCCTTTGCCTGTGCTTTAATTAATATTGACTGAACTTTTGTCGCTGTAGTATTTTTTTGGTCAGAATTGAAGTTAGATGCAAGATGCCAGAATGTTGCCATTGTTAACTTGTTGTCAATCATATTCAGTACACACATGGGACGATAGTTTAGGGCACTCACTCCTGAAACATTACAGTGTGTATGTGGCCTAAAAGTCCACGAAAATGAAACAGAAACCAAAACTGAACGTGACAATAATATATATGTAACGTGAGCAGGAACGAGGCAGAGAGCGAGAATCCAGTTGTAAGCGCCAGTTTATTTGAGAAACACAATCGCAGATAATCCAATCTAAGGACAAGAGAGAAATCCACACAAAGAAGACAGGAGAGCAACAACAATAATACATATACAGGAGCAACAACCGACAAACAACTGAAGCACAGAGGTTTAAATAGACAGGTTAACAAGGGACTGAAGAGGGACAGGTGTCAGTGATTCATTGGGAACTAATGAAGTTAACTATGGCAGAAAAGAAGGTAGGCAAGACAACGAGGGAAACAGATACCAAACACAGGAAGGGAGCATGGAAACAATGGGAACTGAGAATACATTTTAACATAAATGTCTGTGCCGCTCCTCAGATTCCGTCTCTGCCAGGCCCCACTCTCCTCCTCCCTCCGCTCAGCCACAGACCGCGGCTTTCCCTGGCCCCACAACACTGCCTGCCCCTCTCGACAAATACCTTCACCCAAGCGTGAGGTTGCCTCCGCTAGTGGAGCAAGCTCAGCTGTATTAGCCATTTCACCCCGCCGTCTCTAACCCTCGCATTGTCCATGGCCTGCAGCTCCTAGCGCGAGGCTGCCTCCGCTAGCGACTCAGGGCCAGAAAACAAATCGTCCTCCTCCCACTGCCCCTAACCTCTTCCCCTACCAGTGGCCTACAGCTCCTTCAGCAGACTCTAACGTGAGGATGCAGTGATGTCCCCTTTGCTCCCGCAGGAGACCAGTTCTCTGGCTAATCTTGCCTTCACTGCTGCAGCTGTAGTATTACCTCCTCGCTCCCGTAGGAGCTCAGTTTTTCTGACTAAATTTTCTCCACTGCCGCAACAGTGATGTCCTAGTCCAATGATGCAAGAACCCTCCCGGTCCATAGACTAAACCCTCCGAACTTTTTGGGGGTTGCCAGTAATGTTCTTGGCTGCCGTCCTGCGTTGGTTTGTAAATTTTGGGTGAGTACTTTGGATTTGGGCCAAAATACAGAGCTCCGAGCCCTCTCCCCGCATATCATGCCAAATACGCATACTTCTTTCACTCTATCTGATTATATGTAAGTGTAAACTTGTGAAATGATGTTTTATTAACAAAGTTTGGGAGGAACATGTTCAAATGATCTATCCAATCAGCATGAGAGAAGGCCTATATATACAGTACGTAGCCCACTCACCTATGTTCCTCAACAGCTTTCAGTATCCCTCCACCACCAAAATACTGAGCTTGGAGTCCTCTCCTTGGACAGCATGCCAAATACTTCAAATACTGATTATTTGTGAGTGTAAACTCGTGAATTGTATGTCTGCATGAAATGGCCTCTGAGCTAAAAGAGACTGTAACAGAGAACCTGAGACAATAAAGGCTCTTGAAAGCCAAAGTGTTCATTTTTTGTGTGGTTTGCACATTATCTCTGCTCAACCGGTCAGAACTGAAAAGCCTTTAAATGGAGTTAGTATGGTCATCCAATTTGATAAGTGAAATTATTAATGACTTATGGGACTCATTAAAATTCATGATGGGGCATTCCACTTGAGAGTAACTCGCATGGTGGAACAAATCTGACATTTCACTCTCTCCTCTCATTTAGTGGCCAGTGCTCAGAGGATTGAGGTGGGTGTTGTTGAAGCAGCAGTGATTCTCATTATTTAGGGGACCCCTTTCATCCACACAGCCCAAACTGACAGGTGACCTTTTATGATGTCACTTCTCCACGCTCGGGCTCATTCGTTCTGTTCATTTGGGCCTGGAGAAAAGGTGAACAGATCCTCATCTCTGACCAGGGCTTGTTTGATAAAGTGCTCAGTTAAGATGATACAGTGTCTGATTATAAATTCAATCGGAACCTGTTCTGTCCTGTATGAATTATGTATGGCTGTTATCTGACAGTGAATATTATGCTGTTGTGATGTTGCGGTAATAATGGTGCAATTACAATAATTGTACTCATTTAACTGTCTTAACTCTCCCTGTCTCTCTCTATTAATCTGCTCCTTCGTGAGCTGCATGGAGTGATAGATTTTTTAATTTAGCTTTATCCCTGTGTCAAATGTCTGTTTTAGACAACAGTGAAATTCCTTACTGTAATTCCAATAATTCTACATTTCTTTAATGTCTTTCTATTAAAACAACAACAAAAAAAGTCAACAACAAAAAAAGGTTGCGTAAGTGCATTTATTCAGCAACCATAAAATTTAGTCACAGGAAACAGCAAAAGCTGTTTTAGTCTAGTCTTTTCTGTCAACAATATTACATATTGATATAGTCATAGTGTTTAATGATGTGGATGTTGTCTCATCGTCGTCTCATCTTATTCATGGAAAAAAGGTAGTCAATTGTTTTTTTTTATAATAGTTTTTGTTAACGAAATGAATACTAATGTAGAGTTAAAGGGATAGTTCACTTTGAAATTAAATTTTGGTATGTTTTAGCTTACCTCAAGGGCATCCAAGATGTAGGTGTCTTTTTTTTCCGCAGTAGTTTCAATTTTGATATTTTTAGGTCAAAACATTCTTGTCTGACAGTCATATCATGCAGGTCTATGGTCACCCCCTCAAAGAGCATGCACAGAGTCCAAATGAAAACAATTCCCCATCGTCCAAATTAAACAATTCCCCATCGTAAGTACACATTGATGGCCTAAGACATGAAACGAGCGGTTTGTGTGAGAAAACGAACAGTATTTATATCGTCTTTACCTCTTATAACACAGCCACGTCCAAGTGATCTGAGGGCGCGGGCAATTCCTGCTGTGTGACGTGTACGCAGACTGGTGCATAGATATATATACACTAGATGTCGCATTAAAGACATTCGTTCCAATGAACTGCCGTGGCCAAGGCGGCATCTAGTGTATATATCTATGCACCAGTCTGCGCACACGTCACACAGCAGGATGCGCTCGCGCCCTCAGATCACTTGGACGTGGCTGTGTTATAAGAGGTAAAAACGATATAAATACTGTTCGGTTTCTCACAAAACCGCTCGTTTCGAGTCTTAAGCCATCAATGTGTACTTACGATGGGGAATTGTTTAATTTGGACGATGGGGAATTGTTTTCATTTGGACTCTGTGCATGCTCTTTGAGACCGTGACCATAGACCTGCATGATATGACTGTCAGACAAGAACGGTTTGACCTAAAAATATCAAAATTGAAACTACTGCGGAAAAAAAGACACCTACATCTTGGATGCCCTTGAGGTAAGCTAAAACATACCAAAATTTAATTTCAAAGTGAACTATCCCTTTAAATTTCGCCCGTGAGACCAGTTTAAAAAAGAAGAAGAAAAAAAAAAAAGATAACAGACACTCCAGTGGAACACAAAACAAAAACATTGTATTTTCCAAGAACCTCATTTGCACAAATGTGTCATTATTACATGTTAGCACTTGCCCCATCCATCTAGATGAGCGTGCTAGTGTTGCCGCAGAAATCCACAGATTCATTCTGGCATTTAGCATTTCAAAAGTGGAGACAAGGGACTGAACAGACTTGAAGCTTCACTGAGACCAGTGTCAGGCATGGTTAGACTCAGCTTGTCTAGCAGGCACATTAAACATATTCATATATTTTTAAATATATTTGATATTTACAATAATATAATAATATTACAATAATATTAATATAAAAAAATATTAGATTCTAAATTTTGTTACTGAAATCTATCATTACGTGCAGTTAATTATGCATAACACACAGCTTACTTTTAACAGAAGACATGCATTTATTCATCTCACTAACAGAACTGTGATGAAACATTGGGAGGAAATGGTTATTTTTATCTGAAATAGAGAGTCTTACCCGCAGGGGTCAAGCTCCTCTGTCTACGGCAAGCCGTTTTAACATTTCATCCTTAAAACCTACTAGTATCTATTTTCATGCTACTAGTACATTTTTTTTTTTAGATTCTAGTATCTATTCCATTAAGTACTAGTGCTTATTCTTTAGGTACCTGTGCCTATTATTTATATACTAGTACCTTTTTAAAAGATACTAGAAGTGATTCATTAGATAATAGTGCCTATTAAATTGGTACTAGTACTTATTTATTAGATACTAGTACGTATTAATTTGTTAGTCCTTATTATTAGATACTAGTACTTATTCATTAGATACTAGTTCTTATTCATTAGATACTAGTACTTATTTTGATAGTGACTAGTAACTATTCTTTTGTTACAAGTAACACATTTTTAAAAAAATTGCCATTGACTTCTATGGGGATCTGTGATTCAGATATCAACTATTCAGTTCTGACTGGTATGTATTCCAATTGTGACTAGTACGTATTTATTAGATACTAGTAGTTATTCATTAGGTACTAGTACTTATTTTTTTAGATATTAGTACCTACTACATACTTGTTCATTAGAAACTAGTACCTATTAAATAGATACTATTACTTATTCATGAGCTACTAGTACTTCAATATATACTAGCTCCTATTAAATATATATGTCACCATTATGTTCAGTTCATAGACTTTCAGTTGTTTTCATTCATCACCTGTGTTTCCCTGTCTGTTTCCTGCCACCAATCTGTTGCCATGGACACTGATCACCTTCCTCACAGCTGCCTGTCGTTTGTGTTCATCACCACTGTGTATTTAGTTCCTGCCTGTATTCAGTTCAGTGCCCGGTATTGTTTGTCAATGTCTTACCCGATCTCCTGTTCCTGAGTTTGTATTATTAAAGTGTTTGAAATTATCCTCATCTTCTTCTTCTTCTTCATTGTGACGAGCCGTGACAGAATACTGGACCAGAAAATGGATAATGTAGAGTTCATCGCCCTAGCTCAGAAGAGCCAGGATTTTTTGTCTTTCACCACAAACTTTGTTTACCTTGCAGTCACCAGCCCCCTTGACGACAAAACTCTGAAGACCCTGTTTTGGATCGGGGCCAACTTCCACATCCGATCGACCTCCCAGACACCTCTAACCTGAACTGGAAGGAGGCCATCATCAGGTGTCTGGAGAGCGTCGCACCCCAATCCAACACAGCCAGACCCAGAGCCCGGATTGCAACCCTCGACCGCGGAGAACTCGTGCGTGCCCACCGCAGATGGAGAGCTAACACCCGCGGCGACGCGCCAGCCAGTGCCCGAGACGAAGAGGACAGAGCTGACCATCGCCCTGGAGGAGGCGCTCCAACAGGAGTCTGATCAGGGGTGTGAGCCCACGACATCTGCAGATGAGAGAACCCAATCGATGGATCACGAGGACTGGCTGATCGACTTCTCCAAAGAGACATCGTTTCCCACCCTATCCCACCCGTCATCTGCATCTTCGTCGTTTTCTCACCACTCCAGTGATTGCATCTACCCTACCATCTTACCACCAAGCTCAGCCAGTCCTCCAACCCCGCCGCTGCTGGATGTCCACAGCCCTGCACCGCCTCTAGGGAGTCCCCCTGACGTTGAGCCGCAGGTCTGCCCTCCATCCGCAGCACCCTTGCATGAGGATCCCGCGGCTCCGCCTACAGCCTCGGTGCTCTGCACTCCATCTCGGCCTGTCGACCTGCTGGCTCCGTCTTGGCTCCTCCCACCATCAGCTCCGCCTGAGACCCTCGAACCTTCGACTACATCGGGTTCCCTCGTCCTGCCGGCTCCACCTTGGTCAGTCGTCACTGTACCTTCGCCACGGACTTACGGACCGTCAGCTATGCTCCGTCCCTCCACCCCTTCGGCTACTGCGGGCTCCTCCTTACCCTCGGCGTCACCTCTGTCCTCCCTCACTCCGACTCAGCTCTCGGGCACTCCAGCTCCACCTCCAGCGCTCGTCGCCCCGACGTCCCCCAGCTGCCGTCAGCCTCTTCACCACCTGGTCTCCTCCCTCCCTCTACTCCGCCGTGGGCTGTCGGCACTGGACCGCTCTGGGTCTGCGCCACCAGGCCCCTTCCATCAGCGCCACCAGGGATTTGTCGTCATCCCTTCACCATCCTGTCTCTCCAGCCTCTCACCTTCATGTCACCTTCACCTCGTCCACCTCCAGAACCCCCTCCGGTCCTCCCTCCGCTGTTCCGTTACGGCGCGATGACGTGTCTTGCCGGAGGGGGGAGTAATGTCACCATTATGTTCAGTTCATAGACTTTCAGTTGTTTTCATTCATCACCTGTGTTTCATTGTCTGTTTCCCGCCACCAATCTGTTACCATGGACACTGATCACCTTCCTCACAGCTGCCTGTCGTTTGTTTTCATCACCACTGTGTATTTAGTTCCTGCCTGTATTCAGTTCAGTGTCCGGTATTGTTTGTCAATGTCTCACCCGATCTTCTGTTCCTGAGTTTGCATTATTAAAGCATTTGAAATTATCCTCATCTTCTTCTTCTTCATTGCGACGAGCCATGATAATATACTAGTACTTATTAATTAGCTAGTACTTATTCAATAGATAATAGTACTTATTTATTAGACGCTAGTATCTTTTGTAATTGTTACTAGTAACTATTCTTATTTTACTAGTCACAACTGCTTTTTTACTCGTCTTATGTTATGACTAGTCAGAACGGTCACTGTAGAGTTCAATTAAAAAACGTACTAGTAATAAAAAATCTTACTAGTAACATTTGGAATAAATACTAGTATCTAATAAAGAGGTACTAGTATCTATTGAATAAGTATTAGTAGCAAATTAATAAGTACTAGTATCTAATTAATAGGTACTAGTATCTAATGAATAAGTACTAGTATCTATTGAATAAGTACTGTACTAGTAGCTAATGAATAAGTACTAGTATCTATTTAATAGGTACTAGTATCTAATGGCTTAGTACTAGTATTTATTGGATAAATATAGTATAAGTATTGAATAATACTAGTAATAGGTACTAGTATCTAAAAAATAATTACTAGTACCTAATGAATAACTACTAGTATCTAATATATATGTACTAGTCACAATTGGAATATATACTAGTCAGTACCTTGCAGCTGAAGCTATAACGCTGCTTTTCTTACTCTTTAAATATATATGATGGAATCTATTTAAGATGAAGTTGAATTGTATCATTTAATCATTTTATTATATAATTTTATATATGGATTATATAATATAATATTAATACAATTAATGCAACATACTTCAATATAGTCGTGTTAGGATGAAAAATAACTTCTTAACACGATAAGGTGGTACAGAGTAAGTGCTTTTTGCATGTGTGGTTTCAGTTGTTACTATATTTTTTCATCATTTAGAATACATTTTATTACGATTTAATTATTTTGGTGAATCGTGATTTGTTCTTAAAATAATAATCAGAACTGAATAGTTAATATCTGAATGACAGATCAATGGCAAAAAAATTACATTTGTTACTAGTAACAAAATAATATAGTTACTAGTCACTATTGAAATAAGTACTAGTATCTAATGAATAAGTACTAGTATCTATTTAATAGGTAGTATCTAATAATAAGTACTAGTAACTAATGAATAAGTACTAGTATATAATAAATACGTAGTACCAATTTATAGGCACTAGAATCTAATGAATAAGTACTAGTAACTAATGAAAAACCACTAGTATCTAATAAATAATTACTAGTACCAATTGTTAATGACTTTGTTATATTGTCGGTTTTGAAAATATGTAAATAATATAGTCCTTAAATGATTTATTTATTGTTTATTTTTGTATGGTATTTAATTTTCTGATCTTGGGTTTCATTTGTGTTATGGTAACGGAGGTCTTTTATTTTGACGTTCGCTCGCGTGAGCGGATATAATATGCGTATGGTCCAAACATTTCAGTATGGAACGAGACCCAGACATACATGGTCATGGTATCAAAGGTTTGCGGTTTGAAAGGAGTTTAAAAGGATTTAGCTCCTGGTTTAAATGGAGAACAATTAAGGTACGGTTGCAGACTTCCTGTTATCTTTATGTTTTGTTTTGATTTATTTTCTTTGTATCAATATTAATTGTTTGTTGTTGCTTTGTATAATGTTTAGGTATATTCAAGTCATTAATCTTTACTTATATGGTTTTGATGTATGTTTATTTCAAGGTTTATTCATTTTCGTATTTTGTTTTCTTTTGTACAAGCTTTTACGTTGATTCTCAACGAGTCATGGTGTCTAACGGTGATCGAATCTGTGATGACGGACATTCAAATAAAGTGTGTGGGAATCATCAGTAAAAGAGTCCAACCTTTCTTAAACCAGGCAGCTACACCAATTTAATTGGCACTAGAATCTAATGAATAACTACTAGTATCTTTTAAAAAGGTACTAGTATCTAAAGAATAGGCACTAGTACCTAAAGAATAAGCACTAGTAGCTGATGGATAAGTACTAGTACTTAATGGAATAGATACTAGTCTCTAAAAAAATAAGTACTAGTAGCATGAAAATAAAGACTAGTTGGTTTTAAGGATTAAATGTTAAAACGGCTTGCCATACTCTGTCACCTTCAATTTAGTTGTGGACCTGTGCCGAATGAGCCTGGATAATGGAAGCAACAGTTCACAAGACTGACATATTGAATCAGCTGCACAGTCACCCAACCAAATAATGTTTCAGATCCACTATTTTGTTGTATTTCAGTCCTTACAACTGTAGCCTGTCAACAATTAATCTAATAATCTGACCATTCCATTAAATGTGAAAATTGTAACCAAATCTGCATTGTTCTGTGAATTACTTGAAATGCCATTTGGCAAATGTTGAATTTATATTGATTCTAATTATGTTATGTTGTGTGCTTATTTCATTATGTTGTCAACTTTCGTTTTATTTAGGGAAATACCATTACATTTGCTCCCCTAAGAGCCACCATGACGTCAGTGATGTCAAACATCAATAGCTCTCTTGTGTTGTGCCAATGATTTTGATGCTAAATTTCAGATGTCTCTTTTAACGAAATGGGATTGGGTAGGGAACGGAGACGTTATGTCGTGACGACGAATGGGGTTTCGCTTAGAAAGCCTCTCACCTTCGAGAATACAAAACGAGCCAATGGCAAGAAAATGCCATGGGTCTGCGGAATTTGCATAGCGTAACTCCGTCCCACCTCGTGGGTATATAAGGAAGTACGCTGGCAACATGCAGATATGTTTCTTTGCTGAGGAGCCGAGACTTTGATGACCACGTCAAATAGGACAAAGTTCACTTGGTTTTAACTGACTCCGCCCAAAAGGAAGATAGCCATCTTGGATGGAATGTGCAATTTTTACATTTTCCTGCACTGTTTTGAGGGTCTTACCATGGCTAAAAACTCATGAATCATTAACAGATAAATTTGTCTTAGGACATATTTTGATTTGAAACTGCAATTCAGGAGATACATGCCTCATCAACTCCACAGCACCACCTAGTTTGAAAATGCATATTTGATCCCTTTGGAATATATACGAAAACTCACAAAATTATTTGTACTCATATGGCGCTTTTCCACTGCATGGTGCGGCTCGGTACGGTATGGCTCAGCGTGGTATTGCTCGGCTTGGCTCGGTTTGCTTTTTCACTGCAGTTTAGTACCGCTTCAAAGTGGGTGGGATTTTAGACTGCTCGTTAAAGTTGCTGAAATACTTTTTCATTCCTGGTCGCAAAATCCAGCTCTCGCTGGATCCCTTCCTTGGCTACCAACAAGAGGAATGTCTGCTCCTCGTCTACTGACCAGTCACCACGATTCAGCCATTTATTTTTTAAAGTTTATTTTAAAAAAATTCAAGCAAGTCGTTTATAAAAATATATTTTGAACAATTAATACTGCGGTGGCTGTTGCTGACTATTTAAATCTAGCGGGATTGGTGTCTCGTGTTGCAAATCCAATGACACTGGTAGTGACGATTCTCTCTGACCAATCAGTGATCTGTAGTGTTTTCACGTCACATCTTAGTATCGGTACGGTATGCTTGGAACCTCAACAGAGGTGGTACCATTTAAAGCGAGCCGTACTGAGCCGTACCATGCAGTGGAAAAGCGCCACAAAGTGAGCCGAGCTGTACTGTACCGTACCTTAGCAACATTTAGCAATTCTTTGGTCATTTGTTTTGGCCAGTGACTCCATAGCGCCCCCTAACATTTCCAAATTTATTGTGGTTGCCACAAATTTTGTCTGATATTCACGAATTTTGGTAGGGATATTACATGTCATTCACTAATAATTGCTTAGATTATTTTTTCGTATATGTACGCACAGGAGAACTTTTCACGAACAATCTCAGCCTAATTTACAACACTTACGAACACACATGAATTTGTTCTAAAGATCGATCTGATGTTAGTGAATTTGGAGTATTCTAAATACAAGGTTAATCATTTGTATAAAACACGCCCCAAACCATCTCCATATGATGGCTTTCCACACACGCTTTTTTCACTGCCTTTCATCACTCTTTCGTCAGGTTTGCAGAAACGCTCTTGCCCGATCGTAAAGCAATGGCAAGTGTACCATTCTCACCAGTTCTCACTATAAACACCTTTTATACAGACCCAGATATAAACCTCTCATTATTTTTGGTGGATTTTGATGGACTCCTTTTATGTAAGTGCCACCAAACTTCAGTAAAATCATGCTAATGACACTGAAGATGCTAAACTGCAAATATATGTTTTATATCTCTTAACGATACGATAAAGAAACAAAAAAGGGAAACATAGGTAGGGAAAAGGGAGCGTCTCACATCGGTTTCGAGCATCATGTGATTTAATTCAGATTGGACACATATGTTTGACTTTGTGGGCTAATCAAATTGGGTGCTTCTCAATTCTTATTTGTGCATCCTTGTTTCCTTTCCTCGCTTCCTTTCCTCTCGTCTCAGCTCCACCCCATGTAGGAGGATGTGAGGGAAGGACGCAAGGAAAGAAACTGAGGATGGAGGAATCGAAGGAAAGCTTATTTATACATTGGAATATTTGATCACTCGAGCGTCACTTCACAGCGTCATCAGCAGTGCTCAAGGGATCTGCCCTTATGTTGTTGAAGTTTTGGTTATTTAAGAAATTCATAATAAATAATAATAAAGCAAGATTTCCTGTTGAAATATATATGATGTGTGGTTTATATAAACTGCAAAGGTAAAGTATAAATGAAAATGATTGTGATCGATGTGAGGGGGGAGGAGAATGAATATGTGCGTCACGTTTAGTCGATAAAACTCCCGTGTGTCCTCGCTCATGACTCCTCTGGAAGCCTCCTCACTCCTCGATCCTTGCCTCCTAGATGTCCTACAAGATGGCAGAGCTCGATCGGTTTCCAGGTCATAGGATGGAGGACGGAGGAGCAAGGAGATGAGGAGGGATATGGTTGAGGTCACGGTTGTAGCGCCACCAACTGGCAGAAGGAAATAGGGCATTAGTAGCAAATTTGTGAATATTCATTTTCACTAAATTACTTTAGATGTTTCACTAATAAGGGCAATACAGTACATATTTCAAATTAAAAGGGATTAAAATGGATTTTTGATCTCTTAAATACTGTTGCCATGGCAACACATTAAACATTATTATTCTTTTTATGTTTAGTCATTTGAGGTATTTGTCATGCTTTAAGTGTCATGATCTTTTGCACACTTGTCAGAGTCATCTCCCATTATGGCTTGTCAATGATTAATTCATGGATGTGTCGAGGGGGCTCTATAGCGCCACCTCGAAAAAGGGACATGCTCAGGGAACTCTGTAGCACATACCTTTCCAGCTATGGTCACCAAGCTTTGCACATATACTGTATAGAATTCATCAAGCCAGACAACTTTCACACAACAGACATTAGCTTTGCCCAACAGGAAGTCAGTCATTTTTTATATTTTCTTATTCTTGTGACTGCCTCTATTTAAACCTCTATTTAATGTCATGCTGCATCAGTAGCCTAATGTTCAGATTTTGTAAATCACTGAAATAAACATGTTTCTTCTCTATTAGAAAAACAACAACAACTTGATTCTCAATTGATAAAGAATCGTGCAGCTCTAAGGCATACAATCAACGACTGTAATTGTTTTAGCTGTAGGCCTAATTGTTTCAATATATTTTGACACATAAGTGCACTCTGACCCCAAACCTCAGAACTTCATTTGGAAATAGCAGTCTTTTTTAACATGAATTACATTTTAATTTGCATAAAATGTGCGACTTAAAAGGCACTAGAAAGCACTGATGCCAGTTGTGCAGTTTGCCCTCGCTACTGATTGGAATATAGTGTGAGGGCCCTTTGTCCCCCTGTGACAGGGGGGCACCTCTTTTTTTACTTTTATCTGCAGTAGTTAGGTTTATTTAATCCAAATAAAATATGTAATTTATTCATGTGACAGCAAAAGTACATTTTCAGCAGCCATTACTCCAAATCCTTCAGATTTGCTCCCCAAATATTTGAACAGTAGTGTACATGAACATATTTCTTTAGAAAGAAACAGAAAATGTGAATGCATTAGCAAGTAAAATTATCCATATATTTTAAAGGGGGGGTGAATTGCTGTTTCATGCATACTGAGTTTTTTACACTGTTAAAGAGTTGGATTCCCATGCTAAACATGGACAAAGTTTCAAAAGTTAAGTTGTACGTTTGAAGGAGTATTTTTGTTCCAAAAATACTCCTTCCGGTTTGTCACAAGTTTCGGAAAGTTTTTTTCGAGTATGGCTCTGTCTTACGTAAGATAGAGCGGAATTTCCTTATATGGGTCCTAAGGGCACTTCTCCGCGGCCGCGCGCGCACTCGCAGACCAGAGAGAGAAGAGAGCGAAAGCAGTACGTTACCTCAAAGCGCTCTGCTCGGCTTTAGGGAAGTCAATGTCACCAAAGAAGTGGGTTTTTGGTTGGCAGGGCAAGACAACCCTGCACAGATTCCCAAAGAACCCAGCGTTAAGGGAATAATGGATGGAGTTTGTTTTTTCGAAGCATCAACGGAGGTTGTGCACGACTCTTTGTTCCCTGCATTTCGACGATGATTGTTTTATAAACAAAGCCCAGATCGACTTATTTGCAGATCGTCTAATGCTTAAGGATCGAGCAGTCACGGTGAGTAAACTACTTCAAATGTCTCTCTGTGTTGTTGTTAGATCAGTTAGCACAGCTATAGCACACCGTCCACACGGCCCGCCCCCAGCCGCTCGGTTTTTTCCGGAAAGACTCGGTACAGCCAATCTTTAACTTATAAATATAATAAATCTAAAGACGTTTTGGAGATATGAAGGATGCAATACTACTCTATAGGTACTCAAGATTAACAGGAGATTGAGTGAAAATGAGCATTTCACCCCCCCTTTAAAGAATCTAGATAGATATATATATATTAGATATAACAAGATAGTTTAAAGAAACATGATCATACAAATACTGATGCCTTTCACATCATTCATATAACATTAAAGCTTTCTATTGGAAACAATGGGTTACCAGTGATGTCAGTAAACAGATAAAAAAGGCTGGTTTTGGTGTCTGTGATGCAGTTGTAAGGGTGGATTCCTGCAGTGGTTCAAGCTGCAAGACTGCCAAATGACTAAAGAAACGTTATTAGCAAGATGGTAGAAAACTGCACATTTCTTGTCTATTCCACCCACTGCCACTTATACCAACGACGGAAATAAGCACAGTTACAATAGCTTAATATGTGGGAGAGCGTTGCTATAGAGAGTGACGATATTGTACTGCAATAGGTAACACTTCAAAGTCAATACCAAATCAAAACTAGTTAGCACATTAGTTGTAATTGAAAAAGGTTTAATGACGACTTCCGGCATGGCGCCGGTGCGGTCAGTAGCATAAGTTAAAGGCTCCCAGACGGTCTTACTCCCCCGAAATAAATACTGGTTATCCAGATAGGAAAAGATGTAACTTATAGCATGGAAACAAGAGAATGACAAAAGGAAGATCGCAACAAAACCCGAAGATAGACAATAAATCCCATATTGAAAGTGGAGATACTGACGACGGTGCTAGCAAGCAAGCTGACCACGAGGCTATATCCAAGCTAAAATTATTGCCGAGATAAAGGCTGTCCGTTTGGACTTGAAAAAAGAATTTACCGAAACAATGGGGCCACTAAAGAAGGAACTGGTGGACTTCAGGGAAGACGTTAGCCAGAAGCTAAGCGCTATCGTTACTGATTTAAAAGAAATAACCGACAGAGTCGAGGAGACGGAGCAGAAAGTGGCTGACATGGAGGAGTGGGGTGCAGAAAACAGTGAGTTGCTTTCCCACACTTTGGAGCTCCAGGACAAACTACAAGCCTGGCTGACGGACTTGGAGTCGCGCTCACGCAGAAACAACATACGCATCCACGGGATCCCAGAGGGAGCCGAGGGAGACAATGTACAGGAGTTCTTAGAGACATTTATTAAATCGGAGCTGTCCCTCCCCGATGTCACCCTCACTATACAACTTTATCACCGGTCCCTTGGAGCCAAACCATCGCAAGGCGCTAACCCGAGGTCTATGGTTGTCTATTTCCTGGAATATAAAACCAAAGAGCTGGTGCTTCGCACGGCCTGGAAAAAGAATAAAATCCAATACGACGGGAGAAAAGTGTTTGAGCAAGACTATCCAACCGAAATAGTTATGAAAAGAAAGGCTTACTCCACCATCAGAAAGACGCTTAAAGAGCAGGGGCTCCATTTTCAGACTCTTCACTCAGCAAAACTCAGAGTGTTTCTCGACACCGGAGCAGTTGTCTACAATAGTGCATCAGAGGCGATGGATGACCTGAAGAAAAGGGGATTGATGCCGAACGGCGGAGCCGGGACCCCGGCGGAAGACCGTGCTACATCCGCGGCGACACGGAGACAACCTCCCTGGGAAACGGCAGGTGCTACATCACGTCGTCACCGGGATGCACGCATGAAACACATCCAGGAGAAACTAAAGGGATTTCAACGCAATGAAGCTGCTATGAGTGACTGAGTAACTTTTGAAAAGGCCGGTAAGAGTGTAGCCTACCATATTTCTACGTCGAACTGTATCTCCGGGAGGTAATATGAGAATAGGTGAATTTTCCCATTCATGAAAGCTTGAGAAATTGAAACTGACCACATCTGGGAATTTATGTCTGTTTTCTCTATGTGGACTGTTCTGATTTCAGGTGGTCAGAGATTTTGGTCCATGCTTAGAGGGGCCCCTTCCAGATGTAGGGCTTCCCCTCTTGTTTTGGAAGTAGAATGCATACTTCAGAGATGGAAGTCACTAATGTTAAGCGTTTGTTTTCATGTGCTAAGTTTCATTTCGATTCACAGATAGAAGTTCATTTGTTCAGGCCTTCCAGGGATGCTTAAACATCTTGGTAAACATTTTTTCTTCTCTATTGACTGAAATACCTCATCAAAAATACAGAATAATCACCCTTAATGTAAACGGATTACATAATCCTATTAAAAGAAGCAAAGTAATTGCCAAAATGAAAAGGGAAAAACAAGACAAAATCTTCTGGCAAGAAACACATCTTTCAAATATTGAACATGAAAAGTTGCGGAAAATGGGTTTCAAAAACTCATATTACTCCTCCTTCGAAAGAGGAAGTGCGAGGGGGGTAGCTATACTAATTTCAAATAATGTAAATCTCCAGTTCTCCTCACAGACGAGGACAAAGAAGGGCGGTACTTACTGGTCAAAGGTTTTATTGACCACAAATAAGTTACATTAATGAATGTCTATAGACCACCAGGACATGATAAACAGCTGATCAAGAAAGTTTTTAATATGATCTCTACGGAAACATCAGGTGTGTTGATATGTGGGGGGGACTGGAACATCCAGCTACAGTCATCCTTGGACTCCTCAAATAGAACAAAAAATATAAGACCTGAAGCGTTATATGTTAAAAAATGCTTAAAGAAATAGGAATGATAGACATATGGAGGGAACTCAAGAATCGACAATTTTTTTGTGCTAAATGTAGATAGACATAGGATCATAAATTGTGATATAGGGGTAAGAGACATTTCCGATCATGCAGGGGTGTACTTAACACATTACATTTAGACAACAAGCCCAAAGAGACTCTGTGGAGACTTAACACTAGCCTTCTGAATGACCCTCAGTGTCAAAAGTATAAGACAGAATTTAAAGATTATATGACCCATAATGATAATGGAGCAGTGTCTCCTAATACATTATGGGATGCTGCAAAAGCTGTTATTATAGGTAAACTCATGATGTGGCGGCCCAAAAGAAAAAGGAAAAAGAGAGACAAATTAAGGACCTGATTGAAAAGTTAAAATCACTAGAGAGTAAGCATATGGAGTATAATGACACCAGTATTCTAAATGACATAATGGAGACAAACCTTAAACGACCTATATGAAAACCAAGTAGAGAAGAGAGCTAAATTAATCAAACAATATTTATATGAAAATGGCCCTAAGTCTAAGAAACTACTTGCATGGAGAATACAGAAACAACAGGCTGAGAGATTTATACATAAAGTGAAGGACCCCAGGACCAATGAGATGTATCATAATTTGGAAAACATACAAAATGCCTTTGAAACGTACTACACAAAATTATATGCTCAACCTCGGACAACTGAGTCAGCTGTCATATCATCCTTTCTAACATCTTTAGATTTACCATCTATAGGGACAGAGAAAAACAAAATAATAACCCAGGAGATAACAGACGATGAAATAAACAAGGCAATATCAAGATTGAAAGCAAATAAAATGCCAGGTGCCGATGCGTACCCATCAGAATGGTATAAAGCCCTTAGGGAAACAATAACACCAATGCTTAAGGATTGTTTTAACTATGTTCTGGAAGGTGGTGAGACCCCGCTGTCCTGGAGACAAGCAGTAATCTCAGTGATTCCTAAAATGGGTAAAAACAAAACAGACTGTATCTCTTATAGACCTATATCAGTTTTAAACATAGATTATAGATTATATGCGTCAATACTTGCAAAACGACTGGAAAACATAATCCCGGATCTGATAGACACAGACCAGACAGGCCTGTCTGTCTGTTAGGGTCTGTCACGGTTTATAAATTCATTGTTTCCTTCTTGTCTCGTGTAACTGTTGTTTTGTGTGTGTGGGTGTGTGTGAGTGGGCGTTACCGCTCAATTCCGGCAGATCAGCGATCCAGCTGATCTTATTCATCATCACCAGCTGCAGCTCATTCACAAACCTATAAAATCACCAGCTGCAGCTCATTCACACACCTATAAAACCTCACCGCATTCTCATCTCTTTGTCAGATCGTTGTTTATGTCTCTCGTGTGTGACCCCGTTCCTGTTGGCGTTCCTGTTCCTGTTTCTCGTTCACTTTGGATTACGTCTTCACCTGGATCATCACTTCTGCACCACTTCACTTCACGGACATCTTCGCTGACCATCCAGTCCCTTTGTCACCAGTTGCTTCTCACCATCGGACTATTTTCATCACTTTCAATAAAATCTGAGTTTTACTTGCATCTTTGCTTCTGTCCCTTTGTAAGCATGACTCTGTCTGCTAAATAAAGTAAAAAAAAAAAAAAAAAAGGTTTAATGACAAAATATGGTTATGGTTAATCTAAAAATAGTTACAAAATAGATGTATGAGATGATAACTTATATTATTAATTGTAACCAGCATATATGAAAAAATGTTACCAGAGAGAGAGAGAGAGGAAAGAGGAGGTAAAGAGAGAGAGCCCCAAGAAAGGGACCCAGAGAAGAAGAGTGTCACGTTTCTGTTTGAGTTTGGACTGTTTTTGTGATTTGTATTCAGTTCATTAATTCATCTGTCTCACCTGTGCCCTGTTAATCACCTCGTTTAGTTATCTCGTTTGTTTTGCCCCAGCTGTGTCATATTTCCCTGATCTGTTTCCTTGTGTATTTAAGTCCTGTGTGTTCCTTCAGTATTTGTCGGTCAATGTTTAATGTTAGGTTTATCTTTGTTCTGAGCGCACGCTCCCTTTTTGTTTGTATTTGTTTATATTTAGAATTAAAATCTTGGAATTCATCATCTTCGTGTTCGTCTCCTACATCCACCCAGAAGCCTGACAGATTGACCGACCAAGAGAAAAAAACATGGAGCAAGGGAGTTTGTCTCTGGAAGAATATGTTGAGATGTACCTTGACTATTTTCAAGATGTGAGTAAAGATCCACATATTCTAAAGATGACATTTTGGAGTGGTTTGAATAATCCACTAGATCAGATGCTTTTGTGGGGTGATTTTCATCTCCCCTTCACGGAGTTCATCGACCGCACTCTTTGGGTGTGTGGTTCCTCCCTCACAGTGGAAGTGATTCCAGAACCAGCTATCTCCGCCGAGCCACCCCTCTTCATCCAGAGCACCAGTCCAGCCGAGCCTGCACTTCACGCCAGTCCAGCCGAGCCTGCACTTCACGCCAGATCTGCCGAAGCCAAGGCAGTATGCGTCGTGCTTGCCGCCCCTGAGACTGACAGCATCGTGCCTGCCAAGCCAGAGACTGTCCGCCCAGTGTCTCCTGTTCCAGTCCTCAGCCAGAGTCCGGACGAGAAGGACTTAATTGACCTTTTTTCAGAGCTTCCCTCACTGCTGGTTCCCACCAGCTCAGAGCCCTCTTCGCCGCTGGTTCCACCCAGCTCAGAGCCCTCTTCGCCGCTGGTCCCGTCCAGCACAAAACCCTCTTCGCCGCTGGTTCCCACCAGCTCAGAGCTCTCTTCGCCGCTGGTTCCGTCCAGCTTAAAGCCCTCTTCGCCGCTGGTTCCGTCCAGCTCAGAGCCCTCTTCGCCGCTGGTTCCGTCCAGCTCAAAGCCCTCTTCACAGCTGGTCCCGTCCAGCTCAGAGCCTTCTTCGCCGCTGGACCCGTCCAGCTCAGAGCCTTCTTCGCCGTTGGTCCCGTCCAGCTCAGAGCCTTCTTCGCCGCTGGTCCTGCCCAGCACAAAGCCCTCGTCGCTGGATCTGCCCAGCACCGAGCCCTCGTCGCTGGATCTGCCCAGCACCGAGCCCTCGTCGCTGGATCTGCCCAGCACCGAGCCCTCGTCGCTGGATCTGCCCAGCACAGAGCCCTCGTCGCTGGATCTGCCCAGCACAAAGCCCTCATCGCTGGATCTGCCCAGCACCGAGCCCTCTTCGCTGGATCTGCCCAGCACCGAGCCCTCTTCACGGTCCCCATCATCCCGGTCAGAGACTGTTTATAACCATCCTTCTCTGGTACCCGGGACTTTCCCCAAGTATTTTTTTGGGGGGGGGCCAAAGGCCTCCGTCCTGGCCACTCGAGGGACCACGGCCACCCGAAGGGTCCTCACCGCCGTGGTCGCCTGAGGGGTCTTCTCCACCATGGCCACCCGAAGGGTCATCTCCGCCATGGCCGCCCGAAGGGTCCTCACCGCCATGGCCGCCCGAAGGGTCCTCACCGCCATGGCCGCCCGAAGGGTCCTCACCGCCATGGCCGCCCGAAGGGTCCTCACCGCCATGGCCGCCCGAAGGGTCCTCACTGCCATAGCCGCCCGAAGGGTCACCACCGCCCTGGACACCCGAGGGTCCGACAGCTCCGCCCTGGACATCCGACAGCTCCGCCCTGGCCACGCTCACAGCCTGTTCCGCCCTGGTCCCCTGACCAGCCTGCTCCGCCTGGACCGTCCTGGAGTCCAGGATGCCCACCCTCCCACCCCTTTGGATGTTATATGGCGCGAGGACGCGCCTTCGGGGAGGGGGGAGTACTGTCACGTTTCTGTTTGAGTTTGGACTGTTTTTGTGATTTGTATTCAGTTCATTAATTCATCTGTCTCACCTGTGCCCTGTTAATCACCTCGTTTAGTTATCTCGTTTGTTTTGCCCCAGCTGTGTCATATTTCCCTGATCTGTTTCCTTGTGTATTTAAGTCCTGTGTGTTCCTTCAGTCTTTGTCGGTCAATGTTTAATGTTAGGTTTATCTTTGTTCTGAGCGCACGCTCCCTTTTTGTTTGTATTTGTTTATATTTAGAATTAAAATCTTGGAATTCATCATCTTCGTGTTCGTCTCCTACTTCATCCACCCAGAAGCCTGACAAAGAGAGCCAGAACATCAAAAGAGACAGAGCAACAGTTTCAATCTTTTATCCTTTCCTGACCATGTGACTAAAACCCAGATGTGAGACATTCAAACTGACCAATCAGATAATTACACTTCCCCCACTGTACTAAAGGTGTGACAATTCATCGACCCCCAAAGTACAAACATGTTGGCCTACAGGCCTAGATAACTATCAGGAACCTCTGTGCCTTTAGGAACTCCAAATTGTCCTTGTGGTAGAAAGACGGAGTGGAAACAGTAAAGCAAATATCTTTGTTCGTTTAAAATATCTTGGATTATTTTCAATCCTACAAAGTGGAATTGGACATTATTGTATTTCCAGAGAATCTGTAAAATACCAATCATATTGATATACACCAGTGTTACCCAGCCGTTTAGGCTACCTTGAGGAACACCAACAGTGCACTTTTTGAAAGTCTGATTCAACTCGTTCAGCTCGTTAGCAGAGACTGATGAAATGGATGGATCAAGCACATCCAAAATGTGTATCATTGGTGTGCCTCCAGAAACAAGGAAAAACTGTTTTACACTCTTAGGGGTTGTTTACACAACACCGTTTTCAACTAAAAACGTAAAACTTTTTATGCGTTTTGGCTGTTAATTTACACAAAAATGGCGTTTTGGGTGCCTGAAAACACAAACTTTTGAAAAAAGTCCATGTGAGTTTTTTTTTTTTTTTTTCATGCGAGTTCCCGAGTCCGGCGAACCCTGGATGTATTTTACTTTTCAGCACCCTGTGGCAGTCCAATTCGGCAGAGGAATTCAACGTACTCGTGATGCATGCCGTTTTGGTCAGCCCGTTGAGGCTAGGTGATCCATATGTAATGATTCCTTGATGGTAATCCATATGATGTATTCCAAGAAATCTCCCCGTGTCATCCCGTAGGCAGAGCCTCTGTTGCCAGTCATTGTGTTTGCAATAGTTCCCCCTTTTTTCAGTTAGGACTTACCACAGGACTTTTTTCCATGTGTGGTACTTCCCGTGTGTAAGTCCATGTGATGTATTCTCCACATACTAACTAGGATGTTTTCTCCATAGTGTTCTTTCTCCCATTTGGGAGGAAGAGCGCTTCCTTAATACTCTTTCAGGGAACGGAGATTACAACAGTAACAGACATTTGTCTTACAGATTGTGCGCAAACACCCAAGGGATCAGACAAAGAGATAAGGGATGACTGGAAGATGACTTAAAGGGATAGTTCACTTTGAAATTAAATGTTGGTATGTTTTAGCTTACCTCAAGGGCATCCAAGATGTAGGTGTCTTTTTCCGCAGTAGTTTCAATTTTGATATTTTTAGGTCAAACCGTTCTTGTCTGTCAGTCATTTAATGCAGGTCTGTGGTCACTGTCTCAAAGAGCATGCACAGAGTCCAAATTAAAACAATTCCCTATCGTCCAAATTAAACAATTCCCCATCGTAAGTACACATTGGTGGCCTAAGACACGAAACGAGCGGTTTGTGTGAGAAAACGAACAGTATTTATATCGTTTTTTAACTCTTGTACACAGCCACATCCAAGTGATCTGAGGGCGCTCGCGCATCCTGGTGTGTGACGTGTGCGCAGACTGGTGCATAGATAAACTACTGCGGAAAAAAAGACACCTACATCTTGGATGCCCTTGAGGAAAGCTAAAACATACCAAAATTTAATTTCAAAGTGAACTATCCCTTTAAGATGTATGGAGATTGAGGTAACAATGCTGGTAAGATTCAACAGGAATATCCAGCAGGAAAGTAACGGCATGAGAGTCTGTAGCATCAGACGAGGCCAGACAATGACTGAGGGTCTGTGTGCTCTTTTTATAGTGGTGATGAGGGCTGATGAGTGTTAGGTGTGCATGATTAGTACTTTGGAGATGTAGCATTTAGAGTTACTTGACACAGGGACAGGTCACTCTAGGCACCTGATATTGGACCAGTGACTAGGTTCGTTACAGGAGGGTAAGTGATCAAGGCACACAAGGACACAGATAATAGCGGGAAATGACTCAAATGTATTTTGTTGGTGCAAAAGTAATAATAATAAAAAAACAAATTTAATACAACCACAACAACAATTGAAGAAAAATAAATAAAAACAAATGAAATAATTGTTCTTTTCAATCCCTTGTTGTTCTTTTTGGTATCTTTGAGCTCTGCTCGCTATTTAAATAGGTTTATAAAAAGCTTCTTTTCTATTTGTTTCTAGGTATTCAACTTATATTTCAGTTGTTTAGTTTCTATTTTGGTTTATAGATATTTAGTTTTACTAACTGTTAGTTTAATAAAAGCTTTTCTTATCTTTAGGTTTTTTATATCTTTATATAAAAAATCATAGAAAATATGAACCCAAATTAAAACAATTGAAATAAGAAAAGAAAAGTACAATATCACAATAGTTCAATTTGAAACAATTTGAAAACAATTCCAACAATATAACAGTCAATAACTTCTCAGTCTGTGTATAAATGAATGTTTCTTTGTCATCCAAAGTGGAAAAATATGTTAGTGTGTGCAAAAGTCTCTTGGTGTAGATGAAAGCTTTGTTTCAACAGTCAATGGTGCAAAATGATCGCTTAAGGAAAAGTCCGATCCTACCGATCAGAATATATGCAATGAACTGGATTCCACCTGATCAGTAGAAGCACTAATCCATTGGAACGCACAGGATTACTCCGTCCGCACTTCTCAAATTCACAGAGGTTCAAGTTGGGAGGCTCGCCATCTCATGGTATGAAGGGTTTGATCCAATCACACCAAAAAACCTGACCTGTTTATACAAACAGCATCTTAAGTTTCAAAAGCATTTACACACCATTTCCTTTAGAAAAACACAATATACACACACTACACATTCAACAATCATCTATCAATCTATATGAAAATAGTATTCAAAAACCCTTTTCTCTCATATTCAGCATATATAAAACATACCAGAATATGTAATTATGCACAATATAGCATGTACAATATAGCATTTCACACTCCTTCAGAAGCTATTACAAACATAAAACACTTCAGAACTTCAATAAACAATTATAACATTCAGTTTTCAGTAAGTTGAACAAATATTACTTAGAAACTCACCAAATCCGGGGTTCATATGCTTTTAACCCACATTGGATTTCACAGGGGTTCTCAATCAGCAATCATCAGCGGCAATATCAATAATCACGTTCTAAAAATAACCCAATATAGTTGAATAATAGGTCTGCAACATATTATATGTAGGATATTTGTAATTTGTAGTGATTGCAATTTAGCTCAAAGGATTTATTAATTAATTTATAGGGAATTCAAAAGAGTCACTTATTACAACCGAGCAAATGACTCGTTCGCGGTTCATTTGAACTGGCTGTAATTATCAACTCTGCAATGGATATAAATATCCGAACTATAGTGAAACACTATATAGTTAGCAAGGTAACTTAGATCAGAAGTTTAAGACATTAAATTTGTAAGCACAATAACACAAGTAATATTTCTCTTTAAAATACAAACAAGACTTTATTGATTATTCTAACACATACAACTAATATCTAACACAGACACACACATTCATACGCGTTGCAGAAAGAAAGAGAGTAAGGAAAGATTAAGTTTTAAGAGTGAGTTTAAGAGTGAGATGATGTAATCCCAAGTTTCTATGCACTTATAAAACACAACCTGAATGAACCATCAATCATTAGTTTAACCCTTTTATCGTTTCCTAGGTTATTAAATCAGTATCAAATACACCAGTTCAGTTTAAGAGTCTGGAGGCAGTACTTGCTTGTCTTTGCTTTTGGGGATTCCCTTTTGTTGCGTGTAAAGGGTTTTCCCGGTCCGTTCGTTGGCTGGTCTCCGCGTGCCTGATGTCTGGGTCACGTGGTCAGTCACGTGGCGTGCTGGCGGAATGAAAGTCTTTGTTTGAAGCTGGATTTGCAGAAGAAACGTGGCTCGAAATCTTGTCGCAAAACTTAACTTAGAACCGAGACTCACAACGGAAAAGAAAGGAAACTAAGAAAAGAAAGGAAATTGAGAGGAGTAGATGGTGGCTTGAATGAAGCTGTTTAACCCATGTTCTTCAGATCTTGATTTGGGTTATTTCGTCTGCGCGTTTACATGGTTCCTAGTCTGAGAGAGCGAGAGCAGAGAGAGCTTTGTTTCTGTCTAAGATTTTTAAACTCAAAGTTTGTCCTACCTCCTGAAGAGATTGGACCAATTAGAAACTGTCTTTATTTAGGAGGTGGCGTTCTCTTCACTTCTTATCATAAGTCAAGCTTATCTGTGCTCTCCTTACTAGCAGAGAGAACAGAGGCTACAGTAAGACATTATTACTATTATAAGAATACGAACATTTTACACAGATTTCAATCAAGTCATCTTTTGAATCATGAGCATACGATCATATTGATATGAAACACAACACACTTTCATTCAAACATCTAGGCTAACAGTTATAACAATTACATGAATTGTATGGCATCTAAGCATATCAGATGCACCCATCTATTGTAGGAACAATATAGAATCATGTCGTTGCATGATGCTTGATCTATAAGTCCATTGAAAATTGTTCTTGAATGATTTTATGTATGTTATAGGTAAAATCTCAGTTCTGTGGTTTGAAACGATTTTACACCCTGAGGTCTATCAGAGGTCCTTAAGAAGGAGGGGTCTGGAATGTTGTGGGCTCGAGCAGCTCCTGCTGTTATCTTGATCGGGCTGAATTGTGCTATCTCTGAGCCAATCATTCTTTTCCAAGCTATCTCACATTGACCAGTTCTTCCTTTAGTTGGGCTCATCTTCTTTGAAGCTTGCATGGCCATAAAGTTCTTAGCTGGGGGTTTTCGTTGGTCAGCGGAGACTGGCTGGCTGGAGCCTTCTTTTATGGCTCTGGGGTTGGTGATTTGGTGTCTGGAATGTTCAGTTCTGTGAGAAATTATGTTTGAACAATTCACCTGGAAGATTCATTTGTGTTTGTTTCGCCCTCAATCCTACATATACATCATATTAATCGAATATTAGAAAGGATTATTTAGATATTCATCTTAGCTTTTTTTCCTCTCGCAATCAGCAATGTGTGTGTCTTTTGTTGCTTTCGCGTCTCGTCTCAATGACGTCACGCGCAATCTCCGTCCAGACTCAATATGTTAATTAGGCATTTAGTCATTTTATCAATTTATTATTTTAAACTGCAATGACGTTATTCAGCTTTTTGTTTAATACTTTCAGTATTTTATTAGAAATATAATTATTTGAAAATTATATTATTTTCTTTCTGTTTCTTAAATAGCTGAATTCTAACCTGTGTTACAGAGAGTTTTAAGGCTGAGTTAGTGAGGGAGAGTCTGGCGTGTACCTGACAATTGTGGATTTAAAACACATTCAGTTCATTAGTACTATTACAGAAATTAGCACTATTATTAGTACTATTACAGTACTATTAGCGCAAACAATACCAGACTGCATCCATCTCCATCTGCGATCCAGGGCTCCGCCACCACTGTCCCTCGGATGTGGTCAGCCAAGTTTCCATCATGGCTCCTCCCACTCCCCTGTAGACGTCCTTTCTGGCTGTGCTCTGGGTCCTCGTATGGCCACTCCTCCTTTCTATGCCATCCTGGATCCTACCACCATCTGCTCCTCTCTGGGTCCTGCCTCCATCTGCTCCTCCCTGGGTCCTGTCTCTTTCTGCTCCTCTCTGGATCCTGCCTTCATCTTTGCCTCCCTGGTTACTCCCACCATCTGCTCCACCCTGGTTCCTTGTTCTGCCCTCAAACCAGTTTCCAGGCCTTCACCGGCCCCTTGCCCACCTCCTGAACCTCCTCCTTCCAAGAGGGGACCATCCTGTTACACTCACATTCAGTTTAGTTTGTCTTAGTTTCATTTTCATGGACTCTTAGTTTGCTTAAAGGTCCACTGAAATGCCTTGGAACGCGCAGCTTTGTATGATGCGTTGACGTTATTTCCACTCCCCCTTTTCAAATAGCCAATAGTGTTTAGTTTACCTCACAGACTGCAAGTCTTACTTGACAGCACCATGGAAACGAATCCGAACGCTGATGATACATTTGATTCAATAGTGGAGGTGTGAATAAATTCTAGCCATTTCATTCCTAGTCAATTTACAGTTGGGAATTAAAAACGGAATAAAACTCGAAGCCACCGAACACTCAACTGGCGTCATTTTGTTTTAAAAAGTGGGTGGGACAAGTGTGTGGGGTGTTGGGGAGAGGAGGTTGCTATATAATGCTGAGATATATGTATAATATATGTGTACAATAACAATTTTCGGAAAAAATAACATTACGATGGCCAGAAATAAATTTCGATAGTACAATGGGTTTGATTTGCCATTTCATGCTTTCATGGGCTAGTGGCAGAACTTTTGCCAAGCGTTTCAGAGGTTCTGGGTTCTAATCCGCACTTTTTTTCTCACCAATATGTTAATCAGTGGTTGTATATCAATTAGGGACACGTTTGTGTGCATTTTGTTTTGTGATTTCACCTGAACGAATAGTCTCCGCAACGGCGATAGATTGAAGCGCGTGTCCGAGTGAAGACTGTGCGAGAGCCACAAGAGAACACTGTATCTGATAAATGCAACTGATAGCCGCGGCAACAAGCTCAGCAGCTTGATTTAAAAAAAAAACAAACAAAAAAAACACATTTCAGCACTAGAACGCCTCTTATTTGACAAACGAGCAAAATTAATGTCCTGCTAGTTAATTTAAGATGTTTTATTTATTTGTATTATGTACATCCATGCTGCGAGATGTTTCAAAAAGTGGTCATCAATATCGAGCCTGGCAAAAACCCATATTGCTCTGCGACGTGTCAACGATGGTCACTTTGGTCAGGTGGAATTTATAGCAGAGGGGGCGGGATGCTTTAGATTCTAGAGAGCATTTTGATTGGACTAACATAAAGCTCTGGGTGAACAATGACATACCACTGACAAAAAAGTGTTTGTATACGCTTGTGCAAAAGTGCTGTCTTTCTCACAGCGGATTGATTTACAGCTGTGCTGGTGTCGGGTGGCAGACATGCTGTAATTAATTAGATATTGATATGTACTGTAGCTGTGTTACAGTTCTTGTACAGCATCTCATGAACATTCAATTAATGGGCCCTCATTTTCTTTGGGAATGAAGGTTGTTTTCATTAACTGTGTGTCTGAGTGACAGGGGGATGAATCTTTTTAGCTGCATAAATCGACAGCTTCCAAACACAAATGATACCTGTTTTGTGGTGAGGTTGTACATGGAGCACACTTACACCACCTCCTTGTTTAACACCATTACTCTTTTCCAAGCACCCGTCGCTGAATCAATAAATCTTTCCATCTTGCTTCCCATGGCTAGCAATTACTAAGAAAGCCTCAATATGTAGTGCCTGCTTAAGAGTCTGTTCTGATAAAGGAATGTCGGTATAACAGATTCATATTGTTAATTACCTGCCCCTACACAGACTTGATCATGTCAGAGGTAAATGTTGACAAATTAATGGAGCTTTTTGTTCACATTAATTATGTGTCGTAGGTTAATCATTGATAGAAAGCTCATTTGAATTCTGGGGAGGGATGTATTTGCCTGACACATGCAGCTTGGAAAATTACCATGACGTTTGGTCAAAATTGACCCGGTATGATCTATTGTGGATGTATAATTGCAAGATTTGGTTATTAGTGCTATAATTTCTGATCACACACTGGAGTGTGCTATAATAATAATAATAATAATAATTCTAAAAGTAAATGCAGTAACCACAACTGCTTTCTATTGTGCATGATAATAGTTTTTTCTCTTTTTTTTCTCTCATGGGCTATAAGGTTTTGAACGAAAAATCCAATTACACCAATAAGTTTATAGCAGCAGTTTTGTAAATAATATAAAATAAAAAGAGTAAAATTTGTAAAAGATGTTTTAAATGTTATTAATTTACACAAATCATTACTTACAATATTTGTGGGCCAAAACAATTTAGATATTTTCATGTGTTACCCTTCCTTTTTTGCTGTTACATAAATGTTACTGTTTGAATTTACTTAAAATTATGGAAGCTTGATTACACCATGGAATAAGACATTACAAGGTAATTGTGACTTTATCTCATAATTCTGACTTTATAGTTTATATCTCACAGTTCTAAGAAATAAAGTCAGAATTTATTTCTCACAAACCCTCTAGCTCACAATTCAGACTGTATAACTCGCAATTGTGATTTTTATATCTCACAATTCTGACATTATGTCTTAGAATTGTGAGTTATGAAGTCAGTATTGTGAGATATAAACTTGCAATTGCGAGAGAAAATTTAGTAATTACTTTTTTTTTTATGGCGGACACAAACTTCCATATAAAACCACATAATAGGCTGTTTAATGGAAGGTTAAACTATATATTTATGGGTAATAACAATGGAAATGTCCAAGGTTGGATTTCCCGATAATGTTGTCTCTTAGCGCGCTATGGAGACTCTAAAGGTATAACTTAAAGGGGTGGTATAATGCTCTTTTCACAAGATGTAAAATAAATCTCTGATGTCCCCAGAGTGTCTATGTGAAGTTTTAGCTCAAAATACCCCACAGATATTTTTATATAGCATGTTAAAATTGTCACTTTTTGAGGGTGAGCAAAAACGCACTGTTGCAAGACTAGGTCAGTAGATTTGATCAGGTCAGCGTCCCTGGTGGCATGTGGGCCTCCCTTGCAAATGAGATGGTGCTCCCAGCACAGAGGGCAGAGCTACAACAGCTCATTCTAAGCAACTGCACACAGATATGCACTGAACATTTCTAAAACTTTTAGCCTTTTATGATCAAACCGGAGTCAGACAAAGATGGAGAGACTCAAGAAGTTGTAACGAGAACATGTAGACATTTTCTCAATGGTTAGTTGATGAATTTATGTAGCTTATGTGTAGGTATCTTCTAGTCATTGATTAGAATATTCTGTCTTGATAATCTATAAATCGTGTTCCAGGTGCGGGTTTTATGTACATTTTAGGGTTAGTGATGTCATTAACCTGGGAGGAATGTTGTGTAGTCCCTACCAGCTGTTTGTTGTAGTCCTTAAAAAGCAATTTCTTTCAAAGAAAATATCTCCCTTTGCTTTGAACATTGAGCGTTGTAACTTTGCAGATGTTGTTTATGCTCAAATAGCAACATTACACACTAACTAAAGTTAGAAAAGTGATATCATAATCAACCACCCCTTTAACTAAAGGTATACCATTTCTAGGCGTGTTCCCCAAACTAGACCTTAGGAAGTTGCTTAAAGGTGCCGTAGAATGGATTATTTTATTATTTTATAATGTTTCCTGGGGTGCCCTTATAATGTTAGTATGTTTTTTAGATCAAAATTTGTTATAATTTAGAAATAAAAGGCATATTTCCTAGCCTAATTTCATCCATTGATTTGAACACTCTGTTTGAAGGGGCGTGTCTGCTGAGAGACTTCAGTGTTGTTGCCCACTGCTGTGATTGGCTGACATGCTTGCATATGAAATATCTGGCGTTACATGTAGAACTATCTGGAAAACTTTTACTATTACAGCTTTTATACGTTTTTACTATTACAGCTATCGGGATTAACGAATCATGAGAAGTTTTTTAAGTATTTAGATTTATTCCAGCATTGAGCAGATGACAGCCTGTTGATCGCGTGAATGAAGATCTTATCACTGCAACGCGATTTACTGATGCATAAACAGTGTTGAACGACTTTGAGAGAAAGATTATCTGTCGAACAATTACACATCAGAAATTCACATAACCCACTGGTTCTCCAGAGGCTCGGATGAAGGTACTAAAAAAATACTTTTGTGTTCATTTGTACATCCAAACACTGAGCAACTGCCATGCTTCGTTCGCTCGTTTGCAAGCCACGATGTCTCTCGAGGAAAAAACAATATCGCGCTGGATCTAGATAACACAGTGTAAATTATCGTTAATAAAATCACTACTTACCGCTTGCGGGAATATAACGTTAGTTGAAATTGCCCCCTTCGTCTGTTTGAGACGCCGAGAGATGCCTGGCTGCTTGATATTGTTCCAGGTTAGAAAAACAGTCCGTGGTGAAATGGGCAGAGCAACTAACAACTTTGAATTAAACTGTAGCGGTATCCGATTATAGATAGATCTGCCATTTTCCCTATGATCCTCGCTTGTTTCTTCACCTGCAGAACTTCTGATGATTCGGCTGTGCAGTTCCGCCTGGCACTGAGCATGGGCTGGCATATGCAAATTTTTAGAGGCGTACATATTAATGAATCCCAACTGTTGCGTCACAGTTGGTGTTATGTGGAGATTCGCCTGTTTTTCAGGGGTGTTTTTCAAAAACGAGATTTAAATAAGAAAGAGAAAACTATGGTGTTTGAGACTCACTGTATGTCATGTCCATGTACTGAACTCTTGTTATTTAACTATGCCAAGATAAATTCAATTTTACATTCTAGGGCACCTTTAAGATATATCTTCTTACGTGCGACATTACAGGTGCTGTCCCTGGCGGTGGTGCTAAATTGTTTGATATCAATGACTTGAGAATCAATTCTTCACTCATGCAGGGGTTGCTTCACTGCGTTATGTGCGAAAGCGGTGTTCTTTATAAAAGAAACACTTCAGAAATAGTTGAAATAGCATTTATTAGGACATATGGGATATTATAAAAAATAATCCAAATTGCAAACTAAATCCAAGCCTGGATATTTTATATCATTTTGGAATGAGTGCGCGAACCTGCAACCTCATGCTCAAACGTATCATGCGTCAACCCGCTACACTAAGGCTGCGTTTACCTTTGCCAATAACATGCGACCTGTATCCGGATGTTGTCCACATACACATTGAAAAGACAAGTGTAAAGAGCAGGGAACGAGACACTGCGTTGATGACGCAATTGGGGAACGCCCTCCACGTGAACCGGTGTCTGAAAAGCTATCCAATCACGGCAATCGAATTTGACCGGCGACAGCCTATGACGTCACTACTAGTGCGACCCAGAAGTATAAAAGGGGCGCCTAGAGAACATGTCATCCACTTTCGTCTGAAGGGACTGTTCAGCAGGTATCCCGAGGCATGGCTAACGATGCAGTATCTCGTTCCCTGTTCTAACCCTGTCCCTGTTGTAACCTAGATGTTCCCTTTCGAAAGGGAACTCGCACTGCGTCAATGATGCTATTGGGAAACAAAGTACAATCCCACCATGCTGAGGGGAGTGCATGCCAATTAAGGCTCATGACAAAACGTCAGAACTAGCAGTTTAAACCTGAAACGACAAGAAAACACTCCCCCTTCGGGTCACATACCCGAATGTCAATGTCAGTGACATTATTCCCTACGGTCACTGCCCAAGCTATAAGCCTCAAAGAGGCCTCCGAACAACTGAAGGATCGGTACCGGGCCGCACAGAAAGAATAAATAACTTACCGACTATAAGTCGCATCAGTCAAAAAATGCGCCATGAAGAAGAAAAAACATATATAGCCTAAGTCGCATTTATTTAGAAATTTATTTCAGAAAAAAAAAGAATGTTACGGACGGGATAGTTCTCCGTTACGGACGTGAGCGCTCTGAAAGTGGCACTAAAAGATATATATACTGTATATATATATATATATATACTGTATATATATATATATATATATATATATATATATATATATATATATATATATATATATATATATATATATTAGGGCTGTCAGTTAACGCGCTATTAACGGCGTTAACGCAAACCCATTTTAACGGCGTCAATTTTTTTTATCGCGCGATTAACGCCTAGCAAACTTTGTAATTTTTTTTCACATACTTTTGCAACAACACCACCAGATCTAGCTAGACCGGAAACAAAACAACAGGCACGCCGCACACACTTGTTTGGGCTTGTGAGCCAGCCAAAGAGTGGACGAGAAGCCGTGTCTAGGACAACTTGTATCGCACATCGGACGCACACTTTCTCAGTTTATGGCCAGCAATAAAATGCCGAATGACGCCGCCGGTGTGTTCACTCATAGAGAATAATGTGCTCGAATTTTAAATACGAGGCGCTGCGCTTCGCTTCTCATCCAGTGTGCGACCCCCTTTAACGTTACGTTTTGAGTGGATGAATGATGAGCGCGAGACGCCGAAATGGATGCCATTAAGATTCTAAATGGAAAGTTTAATTTTTAAAAAGTGGCCAAATGGTTCAATTGACAAGACCAAAGTGATCTGTGTGTTTTGTCGTTGTGAACTGAGCTATCATTGCAGCACGTCCAGTCTGAAATACCACTTGATGGCCAAGCACACACACAGCTGATGCGAATTCTCCGCCCCCTTGTCAATATCAGGACCTCGTCAGTATTTCTTTCACCCTTTTATTGATGGACAGTTACATTGTGTGAGAGATTATTTGCTCCAAGTGAGAATGTTAGTGTGAAATTGAACACTACCGTATATGCCGTGTCGTTTCAATAAAAAAACATTTGCACAAAGCAAGCTGATCCACTTTTCCATGTTGGTAAGAGTATTAAAATGAGAAAAAATAATGGGACAAAAAGAAATCAAGAGACATTTAGAATAGATAAAAATGTGCAATTAATTGCGATTAATCGCGAGTTAACTATGACATTAATGCGATTAATCGCAATTAAATATTTTAATCGTTTGACAGCACTAATATATATATATATATATATATATATATATATATATATATATATATATATATATATATATATATATATAATATTGCATAATGCTTCCAACTCTCTCTTCCCAGAGAGAGACAGGTCTGACAACACCCAGAATATATCTGCATGGGAGGCTTAGGAATAGCCTGCTACCTATGCTGCTATTTATTCTACCCTTAACATCCACTAGCATAATCACCTAATGCAGAGGCGGGCCTAGACTATACGACTCTTGTAGAAAGAGGAGGCCAGTAGCAGGGAAAAAATTAGACATTATAGAGATAAGCTGTAGATGATCTAAATCTAAAGAGCCTTCGCTCAGATACTGAGGGGCTCGAGACGAAAAAGCTTCTAGAAGATCGTCTCCAACAAACTCCTAGTACAAATGCCTAAGCCAGATATTAAGGCAGTGGGGATACTAAGGCCTCGTGGGGATGGCACTTGAATATCCTATGTCTGAAGTCCAAAGCTATAGTCTCATAACAACTCTCAGGTGTACAAGGTGGCTATCCAGGTCAACGCCTGGTTGGTCTATCTGGAGCTTTTTATACAAAGCGGTGGCCTCAGGAGACAACCCCAAATGGGAGGAAGTCCTCTCACGCTGAACAAAAGCAGTTTGAAGCTCACATGCACGGTGGCCTCACTAGAGATTCCTCTATGAGATGAAGCCAACCTGTACATTTCACTGGGTGACCAAGATTGGGACCATCTACTACATAAACCTAACGACTCTATCACAAGAGGAGGCCTATGATAAGGTATGCAAGCCTCCCTATAAAAACAGGAACTTCAGGGCCCTAAATTCCTAATTTAATACCTATCAAACATACCCCTTAATACTTTCTAAACAGGGAACCGAGGTCTAAAGTTAAACAACCTTATAATAAAGACCTACCTTTCCACTTCCTGCTCAGCTACTGTTCGGACTCTCTTGCTTATTGCTCCGCGCTTTGCTCTATCGCTTTTATATTTTTGTATTTTATCTCCTTTTATCACCTAATTTTAACTTCTCACTTACTGCTCCGTGCTTTGCTCTATCGCTTTTATATTTTTATATTTTATCTCTTTATCATCTAATTTTATCTTCAGCAAATCAGCTCAGTGCTCAAACGACAAAGCTTGGATTACTACAAAAAATCTGAATTCTTTTATCCGACCAGCCTCCCACTGAAAGCCATCAGCTTACATTCCGGGGAAAGGAACTGCCTTCATTCAAAATGATAAGAGAGAAAATGCCTCTTCTGGTCCAAGAAACTACTTGCTGCACAAACTGCCACAGACTTTCACAAAGGATTGCAGTTCTTGAAACAAAGTTACTTGTGGTACCACCAAACCAGACGGAACACACAACAGAGCTTTGTCATGGATGCCTTCATAACATACAGCCGGTGAGTCTCATGAATCTAGTGCTCCTCGACAGGCCATACTGATTATAGAGAAACAAGCCATAACTGATCGACATACAAATCGATGGCACAAACGGAGCGAGACCCAAAAGCACTCAAGACATCAGATTGTCACGAGCATCACATATTGCCGCAGTAGCATTCTCTACCCCAGATACGGCTCTGACAAGGATTGCAAACACTGGTTTCCTACCACCACCTATACACCTTGAGAACAGATTTGAAGTATTAATGAATGTAGATGTGGAATCCCCAAACGTGACGAATGTGATCAAACAAAGATCGAATCAGCCAGTAGCTAACACTGATGCTAACTGGAGCTCAAGGTTGAGCAGACAGCGGCACTCAGCTCAGAGCGCAGCCGAGCACAGGACTCTGATAGTGGGTGACTCCATAATCAAAAACATTAGCAGCAGGGATACAACTATGTGCTGCCTTCCACAAGCAACAACTTCCAATGTAAACGGAACTTCAGAACATTCTGATGAAACATAAGACTGCAAATCGACTTATCATTCATGTGGGGAAGAATGATATTCATAAAGAGCAGTCAGAACTCCTTAAGAAGGATTTCAATTAACTTTTTGAAACACTTAAAAAACTGAAAGTTCAGACATTCACCAGTGGACCACTCCCAGCAAAAGGAACAAACAGACTTTCACGGTTGCTTGAGCTTAATACATGGTTGCAAAAAACCTGCAATGTAAAAGGAGTGAACTTCATTGACAACTTCGATCTTTTCTGGTGTCAGAGACAATTGTTTCAACAGGATGGCCACCACCCAAACAAACTTGGTTCAAGAGTGCTATCTACTTCTCCCTCCATCAACCTTCTGCAGTGTGTGCGCCAATCAACTCAATCTGAACGGCACACACACACCCTGACAGAGTATGAATGACCACAGGACTTCACTTCAGCACCTGAATGGACATACGGTTGACCTATCACACAAGGACAATGATAACACCATGCAGCCACAACAACCTCTGCTCACGGACACAATCTCAGCTGAGCCCTGCCCACAGAGCTCACCATAGACAGCCTGTGACATATTAGAACTGCTCCAAGATTCAGCACCCAAGGACTACTTCCTGGAAAACCAGGACAACATATCACAGCCTCCGATAACACCAGAGCAACAGCCCCTCTCACCAGACACATTATCCCTCTCTCCAGCATCTCCACTTCTGTGCTTCTCAGAGAAAATGGAAGAACTGGTGTAATACGTGCTGGAACCAAACTATCCCACTCTTTTGCTGCGAGCCCTCAGATATCAACCAAAAAACGTCAGGCCCCGCAAACACCAAAGCCTGCGGGCCCAGCTCGCCCTCCCCCTCCTCCTGTGAGAGCTCTTCGGCCTCTGCCACAACGCCAGGGCCCACACCCTCCCCCATCTGCTCGAGGTGAACCAAAAACAACTGATACCAGCTCTCAGTGATATGTGTCGGGTCCCAGCTATGATAACTGTAACTTTCTCAAATGTTTACTGAACAAGCAGGTACCCAATGTGACTGTATCTTTCTCTACTAATGTTCTATTACATGATAGAAATATAATAAACTCATAAAGTAAATAAACGATATTCGCTTAAATACTGATTCAGGCAAATTATCAGTGCTGGTACTACTCGACCTTAGTGCTGCATTTGACACTGTCGATCACAACATACTACTGACAGGCTGGAAAACTGGGTCGGGCTTTCTGGGATAGTCCTAAAATGGTTCAGGTCATACTTAGGAGGGATAGATTATTATGTGAGTATGGGAGACCATATGTCTTAGTGGACATCCATGACATGAGTCCCTCAAGGCTCAATTCTTGCACCACTCCTGAGCCAAATAATGAAAAAGAACCAAATTGCTTACCACAGCTATGCAGATGACACACAGATCTACTTAGCCCAATCGCCTAACGATTACAGCCCCATCGACTCCCTGTGCCAATGCATTGATGGAGTCAACAGTTGAATGTGCCAAAACTTTCTTCAGCTGAAAAAGATAAAACTGAAGTCATTGCATTTGGAAACAAAGATGAAGTTCTCAAGGTGAACGAATACCTTCACTCTAGGGGTCAAACAACTAAAAATCAAGTCAGGTATCTCGATGTGATTCTGGAGTCAGACCTTAGTTTCAGTAGTCATGTCAAAACAATAACTAAATCAGCATACTATAATCTCAAAAATATTATCCAGACAAGACTTAGATAAACTTGTTCATGCTTTCATCACCAGCAGGGTGGATTATTGTAATGGACTCCTCACTGGCCTTCCCAAAACGACCATAAGACAGTTGCAGCTCATACAGAACGCTGCTGCCAGGATTCTGAGCAGAACCAGAAAATATGAACATATCACACCAGTCCTCAGGTCTTTACACTGGTTACATGGTCCAGTTACATTTAGGATTGATTTTAAAGTATTATTACTTTAAACCAGCTTCCAGAAGAGATCAGATGTGCTCCTACAGTAGTCACTTTCAAATCCAGACTCAAAACACATCTGTTTAGCTGTGCATTTAAATGAATGAGCACTGTGCCACTGTGCGTCCGACTGATTTTATTTTATCTGACTGTATTTTATCTCTGCATTCTCCTTTTGATTCTAAACTACTGTATTCTTCCTTTTGATTCTAAACTGAACTCAAATGGCAGTGATTGATAACCAGTGTTTTGTGAAGGGTGCTCACCTTTCTGTGGTGGAGTTTGAGAGGGATTGACTCATGACGGTCAAGGGAACACTGTGGTGTCCGAAAACCAGTCAGTATCTGGTGTGACCACCATTTGCTTCATGCAGTGCAACACTTCTCCTTCGCATAGAGTTGATCAGGTTGTTGATTGTGGCCTGTGGAATGTTGGTCCTCTCCTCTTAAATGGCTGTACGAAGTTGCTGGATTTTGGCAGGACCTGGAACATGCTGTTGTATACGCCGATCCAGAGCATCCCAAACATGCTCAATGGGTTACATGGCCCGGTGAGTATGCTGGTCATGCAAGAACTGGGATGTTTTCAGCTTCCAGCTACAGATCCTTGCAACACGGGGCCATGCATTATCATGCTGCAACATGAGGTGATGGTCGTGGATGAATGGCACAACAATGAGCCTCAGGATCTCGTCACGGTATCTCTGTGCATTCAAAATGCCATCAATAAAATGCACCTGTGTTCGTTGTCCATAACATATGCCTGCCCATACCATAACCCCACCGCCACCATGAGCCACTCAATCCACAATGTTGACATCAGCAAACCGCTCACCCACACAACGCCATACACGCTGTCTGCCATCTGCCCTGTACAGTGGAAACCGTGATTCATCCATGAAGAGAACACCTCTCCAAAGTGCCAGACGCCAACAAATTAAACTCTGCTGGCACCCAGCCCAAGAGAGCAGGAGATGGCTGATGAGGGTGAAAAGGTACAACCTGAACCCTCACAGCCTCCCTGCCCCGTGTATGATGAGCTGTTGGGTGTTATGGAGCACACTTCAGTGAGGCTTCAGCTGCCGTGGGAGCGCGTGAAGGAAGGAGCCGTTCTTGGCAGGCTGGATGAGCAGTACCTTTCTGGCCATAACTCCCCAGCTCCCATGAGCCTTTCATTCCTTCCTGATCTGCATACTGAAATTTGAATGTCTTTCCAATTTACACGCAAAAAAAAGAGGCAAAAGTGAACTCAATGTGGTACTCTCGCATTGTTTTCTGTGAGTTTCATTCAAACGCAGCTGCTGCCATTTTGCGACTATTGTTTTGTACACTGTTGGATTATAAGATATCAAACAGGTACAATTTTAAAACAGTTTCATCTCAGATCAATATCTCTTATCTCCACATTGATTTAAGTGGCGAAATGCTGTGTAATAAGTGGTATGACTTTACCGTATCCCTTAAATGTCAGTCTAGTTTGAACTTGCCGCACTAACAACTGCTCTCTCCATGGAAGTTTTGCGTTTAAAGACCTAATAATATATTTAGACTCAGATCATTATTTTGTTTCTTGATTATTTACTTACGTGTCAAGTAGCCGTGTAAATAAGCGGGATAATGTACATCCAGCCAGTTTTTATGTCAGAATAAACCCCTTCTGTCACGATCCACACAAGAACAGAGGAAAAGTAGATCCAATTGCAGTAAGTTTAATAAGGGAAAACCTTTACATCAATATCCAGTCCAGGCAGGGGTCAAAACCAAAGTAGCAATCAAACATAAACAGGCACAAGACAAACGGGCAAGAACAGAACTCGGAAGTGGCGTGATAAATACAAGGACTCCGTGACACATACTAAAACAGACAGGGTTATATACACAGGGAAATGACAATGCTAATGGGGAATTGGCTGAGTGCAATGATTAATGACAAGGGACAGCTGAGTGCAATGAAGAAACAAGGATCGTGGGGAATGTAGTTCAGAAAGTGACAGACACCGTGGGGAAGGAGGACATCTAGTGGTTACCCAGGGAACACAAACCAGACACTGTGACATAACCCCCCCTCTACGGAGCGGCTACCAGACACTCCAAGACGTGACAGACAAAACAAGAGTCCAGGCGGGAGGTGGACTGGTGGAGGATCAGGGGGAGGGATGGGGGGCCAGGTCCATGAAGGGAAACGGGGACAGGGAGTGACAGTTCATCTGGCAGCCAGGGGTCGGAGACGACAGTTCATCGGGCGGCCAGGGCGGAGACGACAGTCCATCGGGCGGCCAGGGCGGAGACGACCTTCCCTCGAGTGGCCAGGGCGGAGCAGGTCGTGCAGGCGGCCAGGGCTGAAATGACAGTCCATCGGGCGGCCAGGGCAGAGACTCTCCCTCGGGCGGCCAGGGCGGAGACCTTCCCTCGGGCGGCCAGGGCGGAGACCCTCCCTCGGGCGGCCAGGGCGGAGACCCTCCCTCGGGCGGCCAGGGCGGAGACGACCCCTCGGGCGGCCAGGGCACAGGAACAGACACCGGCTCAGGAACTGGAACAGACACCGGCTCAGGAACTGGAACAGACACCGGCTCAGGAACTGGAACACACACCACCGGCTCAGGAACTGGAACACCACCAGCTCAGGAACTGGAACACCACCGGCTCAGGAACAGACACCACCGGTTCAACGGCGGCCATCTTGTCAGGGGACACAGACTCGACGGCGGCCATCTTGTCAGGGGACGTAGGCTCGAAGGCGGCCATCTTGTCAGGGGACACAGGCTCGGCAGACGTGACGTGAACACTCTCGGCGGCAGCCATCTTGTCTGAAGACACAGGCTCAGCAGACGTGACGTGAACAGGCTCGGCGGCGGCCATCTTGTCCGAAGACACAGGCTCGGCAGACATGATGTGAACACTCTCGGCGGCAGCCATCTTGTCTGAAGACACAGGCTCAGCAGACGTGACGTGAACAGGCTCGGCAGGGGCCATCTTGTCCGAAGACACAGGCTCGGCAGACGTGCTGTGCTTCCTCCACGCATGCAGTACCGCCACTGCATAAAAGAGGAAGACCGCTCTCTTGGCCGTGGCAGGACTGATGGTGGGCGGCTCCGAGACGATCTCAGGGACGACAGCGGGCTGCTCGGAGGGGACGGCCTCCGGGACGACAGCGGGCTGCTCGAAGGGGACGGCCTCCGGGACGACAGCGGGCCGTTCGGGGACGACCTCCAGGGAGACAGCGGGCTGTTCGGGGACGTCAGGAGTGCAGGAAGCTCTCCCTCTCCTTCTCTTCTGCCGCCTCTGATAGCGACAGGCAGGCTCTGGACTGGATGGGATCGGCGGCGGATAGAAGTCTGGGCTGGATCTCACCACCTCAGGTTCCATGAAGGATCGAGGTGGAGATTGATACCTGGACTCCCCTCTAGTACCTCCTCTCCTATGACCTCCGCGGGTCCCAGAAAATTTTGCCAGCCGGGTTCCCTCGAACGACTCTCTGGGATGATCTGAAGAGGGTGTGGAAGCTTTCTTCAAATCAGCTTCCTCAGTCAATTGGGCCCACAGTGCAAAACACTCGAAGATGTTCATACGAGGAGGAATCTCTTTAGGTTGAGAATCCCCCCTCTGCTGTTTCCCCCCCTTCTCAGTGGCTGGAGATTTTGGAGACCACATACCGCTGGATCTCTGCATGACGGAGTCCTTCTGTCACGATCCACACAAGAACAGAGGAAAAGTAGATCCAATTGCAGTAAGTTTAATAAGGGAAAACCGTTACATCAATATCCAGTCCAGGCAGGGGTCAAAACCAAAGTAGCAATCAAACATAAACAGGCACAAGACAAACGGGAAAGAACAGAACTCGGAAGTGGCGTGATAAATACAAGGACTCCGTGACACATACTAAAACAGACAGGGTTATATACACAGGGAAATGACAATGCTAATGGGGAATTGGCTGAGTGCAATGATTAATGACAAGGGACAGCTGAGTGCAATGAAGAAACAAGGATCGTGGGGAATGTAGTTCAGAAAGTGACAGACACCGTGGGGAAGGAGGACATCTAGTGGTTACCCAGGGAACAAAAACCAGACACTGTGACACCTTCAGGCTGATGCAAGACCCCTCCACTTCTAGTCAGTGTCCTGATCATCCTGTCGGTGTTTATTCTGAGATAACAATCGGCTGGATGTACATTATCCCTTACATATTGGGTAGGATAAAGGGAGGTAGAATATGGTCATTCAGAATAAGGTACATAATATGTGCTTATAGGTACTAATAAACAGACAATATCCTAGTAGTATGCATGCTAATAAGCAACTAGTTCATAGTAGGGCTGTCACTTTTGTGAAAAAATCCTGTTCGATTTTTGAGACATATGTGTTCATTGAATCGATTGTAAAATCGATTTACCATGTCTAAAGACGTTTCCATTTTAAACGCCAAATATGGGCAAATCCACGGACAACTAACAGGACGAACGTAAAGAGGGCGCTTGAGACGCGCACAAGTCAGCAATATTACTGTTGATTTATTAGCGTGAAGTTTAGTGCACAATGACAAACAGGAGTGCAACATTCTCGAAAAGCAATAAGCAGAGTGGACTGCCATAACATCAATGAAAAACATTACTGCAGTCTTCAACATGCCTGTGTTTACGGTTAGAAAAATCAAACAAATGTTGCCTACGTAGGCGATTGTTGACCGTAGCCTGAATCTGTATCTGTATGCATGAGACTGTCTGAATACCGGCAGAATTCACATTTTTGTAGTAAAAATAGAAACATTATGCAGAAGTATAATGTGTGTTTGTCAGAGTTGCTGTGTGATGCGTGTTCGCTGCGGGCGTATCGTGACAAGCTGGACGCGTTCCGAGAAAAGACCATTAAAATCGATTCCCTATTTTCGTTTTCGAAACTTGTGTTGGTTGGTCCGATCGATTGTGCAATAGATTTTCGAACGTAAAGTGACAGCCCTAGTTCATAGTGAGAACTAGACCCTAATCTAAAGTGTTACCACACAAACTTAAACTAATAAATGCTGTAAGTAATACATAAGTTAAAATAAATAAGTTTATTGCTAGTTCATGACACAGACAGTAACGATAAACAACACTATTTTTTTTTTTTTTTATTCCTCAATTTTCCACCCTTTAAAATTACTAATTGTAATAATACAAAGCATATTGTTAATGTTAGTTCCACAGACTTTGGCCTTGACCTTAGTTGAAATATATTTTGATGAAACAGTATAAGGTAAACATCTGGTAAAGAGCTTTAGCTCTGCCCACAGTGATGCTGTAATTATACGCAAGACAAAACAATCTGACCCTGAGGTTTCCCTCGCTCTTTCAGGAAGGTCTCAGATTGATCCCTGATAACATCCAAGTGCACTCTGGGAGTTGTGTGCGTTTTTGTGAGAATATAACCTTGACAAGTCCTGAAGGTAAGCCAGTGAAGATTACCTGAGTCTTTTGCCAGAAATGCTGTTTTCAGATCCCATTCTTCTTAAGCCTTATTTGGCTGAAGTCACCAGGGAGATGATTGTCCCAGAGGTGGAAAAACATTTCCTTAAAATGTCAAAGGCCTATATAGTGATGTAAATTTTCCATTTCTACATCTGTTATTTTTTTGAGGAAAAGAACAATTTAAATCAAACTAACACAGTATATTGTCACAGTTGTGTTTTGTTAGTTTTGTTATTCATGGACTTTCAGTTTGTTTTCATTTGTCACATCTGAAGACTAGTTTTTGGTTTCAGCTGTGTGTAATTAGTCCTGTTTGTGTTTGCTATATAAGTTGAACCCTCACATTCATTCTCTGTTTGGTCACGTTCACGTTAGGTGTGTTTCTCTGCCCTTTTTGGATTATCTTGCCTGCGTGGTTTTATTAAACATCGTGTTGGAATTATATTCTTCTGAGACTTCGTCTGTCTGTCTAAAATAAGATGACTAAATATTTTTTTATAGATTTTTATAGAACATTTGATACATTTTTAAGAAAAACATGCCTTACCCACAGGATGCCATTGAATATAATGTACCCATCCCAAACACAGTGTGTTAAATTACAATTTCTCCAACTTTGAATCGAAAGAACCATTATTTAGTTACTCAGAATAAAACATGTTTGAAATTAATCACATAATTCATTGGAACATTTTGTATTGTCTTTAGCACTTAAAAGCTAAAGAAGTTACAGTGAAAGATTGTTGAAGTGATTCTTGAGAGGCACAGACATGATTTATTCTAATGGTTTGGGACGCTCTTACACTCTAGGTTACACAGCCTTTAATAGACTGTCAATTAAGATAAAGCAAGTGATAATTGGCTGAGAACAGAGCAACTAAAGGCTTTTAATTCGCTAGAGACTCTTGGAATAACTGTGGGTTTAAACATCACAATATTTAAATTGACACATTATGACCCAGCTTTTTTTCACTTTGTAATTGAAATTACACATAATTGTCTGGAATAAACAGCCTTGATTGCTTGGATTTAAAACTAAAACCAACCAGTCATGTGAAAGTGTTTTTTTTTAGGGCTGTCAAACGATTAATCGTGATTAATCGCATCCAAAATAAAAGTTTGTGTTTACATAATATATGTGTCTGTATGGAGTATAATTATTTTCTATATATAAATACACACACATGCATATATATTTAAGAAAAATGTGTTATTTATGTATAAAATATTTATATATAATATAAATTATATATAATATAAATATATATACACAGTATATACATGCAAATATTTCTTAAAGCTGCAGTCGGCAAGTCTGGCAGATTGGTTGACTTAGCCAAAATTTTAAATGTTTACAACTCTCATGCCCCTCCCCCACTACCAACGAGCACCCTCCCATAGACGTCGTGTTCGTCAGTGCATGTGTACCTGATTTTCTGTGAACGTGCGCGTCTCTTCAGCATCGATCAACACCATGGACTCGGAGGTAGGCTGCCCTGGCTAATCTACCCATAGATAGCTATAACAGAGGAATTAGAAGCTTGTTAGTAGATTTTCTCTCCGCCATCACGCTTCGTACAATCTCAGGCGAACTTCTTCAGGCGTGTCCTGTGCATGTGATATTGTAACGTGTGCGATCCGCGAGGGGATCTGTGACTGTGGCTTGTGCACGACATGTGATTGACAGTGAGATCTCACACCCCCCAGCGCTGATTGGATCCGATGATCTGGGAGCGGTGGATTTTTGCAAAACAAATAACACGCTCCAGGTGGAGTTAGAAGCTCGGTTTTTTTCTAAAATCACTTTATTTATGTTGTTCTGTCGGATTATAGTGTCGATTTCACTGAATATGATCAAAAAAATGTTGCCGACGGCAGCTTTAAATATATACATGCATGTGTGTGTATGGAAAATTCTAGCATAGCCTACACTCAAATAACGGTTCCAAAAGATTTTTTTACAGTGATGCCACATAATAACCATTTTGGTTCCCCAAAAATATTAATAAGCAGCTCTTAAAATGACCATTTTGTTGTCATTTTTTTAGTGTGGAGAACATTTTAATATTCTAAATAAAACATAAAAAACCTTTAGTGCAGTTGAAAGGTTCCATGGATTTTAAAGGTTCTTTGTGGAACTATATATGGCAATAAATAACTTTTATATTTAAGAGTGTAATGCATTTGGTGGATTTCAGTATTTCTGCTACAGACAGCCAAAACATGTAAATATAATATTTAAAAAAAGCTTTAAAAATACAGTGCTATGCATAAGTTTAGACACCCATGCTAAAGTTGACTAAAAAGAGGAATAAAAAAATAATCTTTTGGAAATTGAACTTAATGCCTTAATTTAAAAAATGAGGAAAAATCCAACCTTTAAGGACACCAATTTTCTTTGTGAATGAATAATGTATGGTAAATAAATAAATGTTCTTCCTTAAAATACAGGGTGCATAAGTTTGGACACCCCTATGTTAAATTCCCATAGAGGTAGGCAGATTTTTATTTTTAAAGGACAGTTACTTCATGGATCCAGGATACTATGCATCCTGATAAAGTTCCCTTGGCCTTTGGAATTAAAATAGCCCCACATCATCACATAGCCTTCACCATACCTAGAGATTGGCATGGTTTTATTTCAGTTAGCCTAATAGCTAGTTTGATTTGCATTGAGAGATGACCTTATGGAAAGTACTCCATGCCAATCTCTTTTGGCATGGAGCACATTTGTAAAGAACATTTATTTATTTATGATACATTATTCATTCACAAAGAAAATTGGTGTCCTTAAAGGTTGGATTTTTCCTCATTTTTTAAATTAAGGCATTAAGTTCAATTTCCAAAAGATGATTTTTTATTCCTCTTTTTAGTCAACTTTAGCATGGGTGTCTAAACTTATGCATAGCACTGTATGTTTGTTTGTTTGTTTGTTTGTTTGTTTTTTGTCATAAGAAAAAGAAGGGCTACGTATTAGGGGCCAAGCCCCGAAGGGGATATAGCCCCTATTGTATCCGTTTGTTTTCTTATTATTATTATTATTATTAGGGGCCAAGTCCGGAAGGGGATAGCCCCTATTGTATCTGTTAGTTTTCTTATTAGGGGCCAAGCCCCGAAGGGAATAGCTCCTATTGTATCTGTTAGTTAGGGGCCAAACCCTGAAGGGGATAGCCCCTATTGTATCTGTTAGTTTACTGAGTTTACTGTTTTGATATTTTTCCCAAATGGGAGTCAATGGCAACCCTATGAACCATAAATAGAAAAATAATGAAATTTGGCACATTTGTAGAGATGGTCATGAAAAATTATTGGACCAATTTTGGAGTCTCTAGGACCAACTCTATAGCGCCACCACCAGTTCAAAAATTCAATCTTCTAAAGTTTATAACTTTTGTACCCTTTGATCTATAAAAATTAAACTTAGTACACCTGATTCCACTCTTCATGCTGATTACATTCAATATCTTACATTAAGACTCCGCCCATTAGAGTAGTGGCCATTTTGAAAAGTACAGTATTCATTTTTTTTTTGCTACTCCTTCAAAATTTGCTCAAATGATCTTTGGACTGAGCCACACAGAAATGAGTGAACAGATTTTTTTTTATTCATCTTTGTTCAAAAGTTATGATGTCGCAAACTATCAGAAGCTATAGCTCAGCCAAACTTTGATCAATTGAAACAAAAATTGGTACGCTTCATCGGAGCCATGACCTGAGGGAACAGTGCCAACTATAGGTCATGAGATCTGAAAAATGGCTATTTTGGCCAATAACTTTTGAACAGTTTGTCAGAAAATCATAATATTTTTGTCTATACCATCTGTGATCTGTGGATACCAATTTTGCCAGGATTGGATGAACCATGTGTCCGCCATTTAGAATTTTGTTATACATTATCTTTTAAACTTTTTGACATATCTTTACAAAATTTGGTAGATATCATCAACAGCAAGTCCTGAAGTTACATGAAAAGTTGAACAGAGCGCCACCTGATTTTCCAAAGATATGTTTTTTTTTTGCAAAAACACCTATAACTTTTGAAAACATTGTTCGAAATTTGATTGCTTTAATGTCATTATGTTCCTTGATTTATGCCAATTCTGACGAGATCTCATTTGTCATTTTTCAACAATGTGACTGTCCGCCATATTGAAGCAAATGAAAAATAGTTTTTTCGCTACTCCTCCTTCAAATCTTGCTCAATTTTGTCCAAAGTCTTATCAGATGATCTTTGGACCGAGCCGCTCAGAAGTGACTGAACAGATTTTTTAGATCCGCTACTGTTCCCGAGATATTCGTCTCCAAAGTTGACCTAGCCTGTATTTGTTGTCTTATGTTAGTTAGCTTAGCATAAGGCAACAAATACAGGCTAGGTCAACTTTCGAGTCAAATATCTCGGAAACGGTAGCGAATATCAAAAATCAAAAACCATATGCCATTCTTTCTAATTTGGCTCTTCAGCTATCAGGCTATCCATAAACTACATTAGAATTAATCTGGTTAACATGCTTTTGTGTGCTCATTCTTACACTGAAGGCTCTCCTCTGCAGCTTTGTAATTCAGCGTCCTCTGAGTGGCTATTATTATTATTATTATTATTATTATTATTATTATTATTATTATTATTATTGTCTCTGAGAGTCAATTTCTGTATAGGGACACGCCGAATCTTGGTTACTTTGAAAAAAAAAAATCCACTATTATTAGCCAGGACAATACAGCTACAACATGATGAATAAGTTGCCATAATGGGAACTTAATGTCAAGCAGCCTATTATGGAATGCACACAAAATATCATAATTTAAGGGGGTTGTGAACTAGATTCTTGAAACCAACATATCACAGATTGCATTTCCCATTGTCATCCCTGGCACCTAAGCACACACCTGGATCTCATCTAGCAGTCATCACCAGCACTATATAGAGCACATGCACTCCCACAGTCATTGCAGTCATTGGGGGTTGAAAGGAAATTGTTACATTGGTCATGTCTCAATAGTATGGAAGAGGATTAGGGCCAAGCAATAATAAAAAAAATAAAACCATCTGGAGATTAAAGTCATTATAATGCGAGATTAACTCGTTAAATTTCGAGAAAAAAAATCGAAATACAATCTTGAGAATAAACTCATTAAATATCGAGAATAAAGTCGTTGTGTTTCGAGAAAAAACTCGTTAAATTTCGAGAAAAGTCAAAATACAATCTTGAGAATAAATTCATTACATTTCGAGAATAAAGTCGTGTTTCTAGAAAAAACTTGTTAAATTTCGAGAAAAAAACTCTAAATACAATCTTGAGAATAAAATCATTAAATTTCGAGAATAAAGTCGTTGTCTTTCGAGAAAAAAAAACGTTAAATTTCAAGAAAAAAAGTCGACATAATCGTGAGAATAAACTCATTAAATTTCGAGAATAAAGTCGTTGTGTTTCGAGAAAAAAAGTCGAAATGAATTGTAGAGTATAACGCATTCGATCAATGTTCATTGCATAGCCTACTGACATCAACCTCATTGAGGTTTCGTGGTTTCCCAGGATACCATAAGACGCATTATTAATCGTTGTTGGTTGTGTATGCCTCCATCCACAGAATGTAACGACTGTAACCATCTATACAGCCATTAATGGCAATGCCGTACGGTTTTAATTTATCATAGCTGTCCATATGCCAGAGTGCATTTGGGCCAGCGCAAGTGTACTGGCATCTTCTCAAGTGTCTCCTTAGTAGAAATTCCACACCTTGAGGATCAACAAGTTTAATAATGCGTCTTATGGTATCCTGTGAAACCACGAAACCTCGATGTTGGACAAAAGCGAGTACATCGCTCAAATTGGACTGATTTTTTCTTCCAAAAAGACCTAGCCGACCTAGACCTAAGAATGTTCTATTCTTTGTTACTGAAAGAAAGTCTAAAATATAGCTTGACTAAGTGATCAAACTCTGCCATGTCCTCTATCAGTAGGCTATGCAATGAACACTGATCGAATGCGTTATTCTCTACATTTCATTTTGACTTTTTTTCTCGAAACACAATGACTTTAATCTTGAAATTTAATGAGTTTATTCTCACGATTATTTCGACTTTTTTCTCGAAACACAACGACTTTATTCTCAAAATGTAATGAGTTTATTCTCAAGATTGTATTTTGACTTTTTTCTCGAAATTTAACGAGTTTAATCTCGGATTATAATGACTTTAATCTCGAGATGGTTTTATTTTTTTATTATTGCTTGGCCCTAATCATCTTCCGTACTATTGAGACATGACCAATGTAACAATTTCCTTTTAACCCCCTAAACGCAGAGCTCATGCCATTAGTGACCCGGGATGTCATTCAATAGCCTCCTCCTCATTTATTTTTTAAAGTTAGACATCAACCTTCTTAATATTCCTCAACCAATTCATTATAAACAATATAACAAGAAAAAATATATATATTAAAGTCCGCGTGAACTGGAAGTTGCAAACGACTTTTCTCCAGTGTTGTGACATATTTCACAGTGAAACGGAATATTGAACAGGGGGCAGGGTTTTACTCTAGCGCTCCTCCTCTCCATCTCTCACTCATAGCAGACTAACGGTTTGAGGGGAGTGGTTAAGCGTTTCCCAACCCAAGCCGTCAAACCTACATCATCAGCCATTCCAGACCGGAAGTAACTTTTCAGACTTTGATTAAAGATTACGACGGCAAACAATTTTTTTCTGTGTATTAACTTGCACGGATTAATTTTTCACCACAAGACTAGTGATATGCGCTAACAAAGTAAATAGGGTCAATTTTGATTTCAGTTGGACTTTAAAGAATGCCTGTTTTCCCGTTCATTATTTATTTATTTTAATTTTTTTTTTAATTGTATAGGGTTTCTAACAATCTGTGGGGGTTTTTCTGCACAACAAAAAAATAATCTTTGATGACTGAATAAGTGCAATTCACCTTTTTTTACCACACTGTGGCAATGCCTGATATTCCATGATGAAGTGACGTTTCAGTCATAGTTACTGCAGGCAGAAAACAAAAGAATAGGAAGTATCATCTGCAAAACTTGAAATGGTTCAGTGATTTACTACAGTACTGAACGCAATCAAATATTATTGTCATTGTCACTTGATGGTGGATTTGGCGAAGAAGCTGTCAGCGATCAAAATATTGATTTTGAAGATGTTGAAAATTATAGTTTTGAGAATCTGTTTGAGATCATGAATGTAAGAGAGATGCTGAATCTACTGGGAAATGAGCTCTGATGAGGACAGTGATGATATAAAACATATCCTCAGATTGAACCCTTCCAAGCTCTAAAAGGTAACAAAACATGCTTCATTTTATTCTTCTGGAATTGTTACTCTAATATCAGGAGAGTTTTATATTATCGCGACAGGTAGAGATCCATCCGTGTTAGATGTAGATCCGGGTCGCTAAAGACCCCGAATATGTAATAATGATTGGTGAAACTTTCATGCCTTTAAGGGTTATGGCAATATTATACTACATAACTTTTGGCCCGATTTTGACAGGTCTGTGAAAAAACCCCTGGGTATATTCTGTAAGTATGAGCAGGACAGTAGCCGCGTTTCCATTACCCTTCAAATTGCGCAAATTGAAATTGCGCATTGAAAATACGCTTAATGGAAACACGTCAATTTCGCAAAAACTCCCATTTATCGCAAAAAAGTTTTTACGCTCTCATGAGGTGGTTTTTCAGGCAATTCGAAAAAGGAATATTTCGCAAAACTGCAATGGAAACAGTTTTTGCTAGGGGTGTAAGAAAAAATCGATACACTTGAGTATCGCGATATTTTATTTTGCAATACTGTATCGATTTTCAAAAACGCAATATCGATTTATTTATTTTTTTACGTCCAAAAATATTCATGGTAAGACGTCAGACAGTGGTTCGCGCTTATGTTGTTTAAATCCCTACCACTAGATAGCTATGCTGAGACGCACCACTAGTGTCCTCGCCAGGCTCGCCTATAACGGTGCGTGTCCACTGGACATTTTAGGATTGACAGCGGACCGGAGAAAGCGTTGAGAGCGACCGAGAGCGTCAAAAAGTTGGGCAGTTCCTTTATACAAATATCAAGCGAAAAACGCAGTCGGCAGCCAATTGCTTTGAGGTTCGGGATGTGACGTCTGTCTTGAGAGTTTAAACATATGCAAATTGTGCCGGAGTTTATGCTGGATTTAGTGCGTAAATCATTTTGTTTACAAATTAGACATTGTGCAGTTGTTATGTTAAAGATTTCATTTTGGATGTGTTTATTGTGATTATATTGGCTGGTTTTATAAAAGTTTATACAATTGAAAGGATATCTTTGCTTTGTGCATTTGGAAACAAAGCTTGTCTATTTCTAAATGTAATCGCGTGCATCGTTCACACCAAATGCGAATAGAGCATCTGGCGCGAGTGATTTCAATGTTAAGTCAATGCAAAGACGCGTTTACGCGCCTCTGGAGGTCCTGCGTCACGAGGCGTTTAGCGCGGCGCGGTTCGCCTCATTCGCGCGTCCAGTTCTTTTAAAATCTTTTATCACATAAAACTTGATTTCAATATATGACACATTCATTTTGTTCACTTTCATTCATTTTCGTCCAGTTCACGTTGTTGTTTTGTATTGTGACAGGGGCTATGTACCTATTTTCTTTTATTATGGCCTACTTGAGCATATAAAAATTTGCTCACTAAGAACCTGTGAGCCACAATCCCAAACTGGCAGTTTGATTTTCTGTGTACTGAATTGTTTACCTAAAGTAAACTTCTTTGACTTTTATGCACATCATGTCTTTTTTAAAATATTTGTAAAATATTTTACTTTAAAAAAATCCCAATATATCGCCTTATGCACAGTATCGAAATATATTGCAATATATTGAATCGTGACCCATGTATCGTGATACGTATCGTATCGCCAGATTCTTGCCAATACACAGCCCTAGTTTTTGCGCATTTACAGTCACCTGACTTAGAAGACGCAGTGTGTTTGAAGTCCATGTATAGCTACGCAAATAATAATAATTTTATATTATTTTATTATAACATTTAATAGGCTATATTTAGAAGACGCTTTTATGCAAAAAAGGAACAAAGCTGAGCGTGGAGCGCACACTGCATGACACGGAGGCGCGGCCGCGAACACTTGCATTTTCCTATCAACAGTGGAAACAACTTAAAATACTCTATCATTTCTGGTCAGACAGAAAATAATAATACATTATTCTCAACCACTTTTATTTGTGTAAACTCACAATAACAAGAAAACGCCGTGCTTTTATAAAATAAAAGAAACAATCAGACGCACTTTCATGATCTCCGTAAACTGGAGCGCGAGAACTGAAACAAAATATAGCATATGTAGGCTAAAGCTTGAAATGTCCACTTTAAAACGAACAAATTCGAATCGAAAGCTAATACCTTCTGATTATGTAGGCTAATCCATATGAAAGTTGCATTTCTCTCTAAAAGCGCATCTGCTTAACAGCGGAGATGGAGATGTGATTTTAGCCGACACTTAGAAAACAATAGTTTATTAATTATATTAATGGCTCTTCTCATTCAGCACTGCGGGAAAGACATCAATTCCAGTTTCTAATTTGGCCTTAGAAAACCAGTAAAATCGACATGTTTTCCATATTAATTTGTGAATATTTTAAATGTTTAATAAAGGGGCAAAAAGTCATAAACAAAGCACAGCAGTTGTGTGTAGCCAGTTCAAATTACAATTTTGGTGTTCAACTTTGCGTTTTAAAAAGACAACAACCGTTCATTTTTCGTTTTTCAATTAGGGGTTAAAAAAGGAAAAACAAATAGACACAAAAGTAGCTTACATGGATCGTTTGGACAGAATACGAGACAGAATTCTTTATTAAATTAATAAAAGAAACAATAATTAGCCTATAGGAATACTGGATTCTAAATCTCAAAGAAATGCCACAATCGGAGCAGAAATGAGGGCGAAACACCCAGAAGAAACTCCTTATATGTGTCGTTCGGGGGTCTTTCCCTGCCATTAATGCTTGGATAACACGCCACGTCTCCTTCCATTAATAATAATAATAATGTCTAATGCGGTGGCTGTGATATTATAACCAACGTCCTTTGCCGTGATTTTTGGAATGACTTATCGCGAGAGAAAAAAGGACGTTTTAGTCGCATAACATCGGTTAATGGAAACGCCGTCATTTCGCAATAGTTTTTTATCGATATTTAGATAATAGCGCAAAACATTTGCGCAAATCTGTAATGGAAACGCGGCTAGTGACATGATCTGAGCCAGTCTCGAGCAGTCACAGACACTGTGATATTTTCCAACCAGGGGTGGGTTTCCCGAAAGCATCGTTGGCCAACTATGGTCGCAAGTTCCGTCGTTACCAATAGAGTTCAATGGACATTGCGATGAACTTGCGACCATAGTTGGCCAACGATGCTTTCGGGAAACGCACCCCTGCTTGATATTATCGCCACGTGATCTTGTTGTGTGAGCGATGCAAACAACAAGGTGGAACTAGTACAGCCAATCACAGTGTAAATGGTACATCACTCTAATTTATCACATCAAGTTATATGGACTTTTTTAAAGTTTTTAAGTTTTAAGTGACATGTGAAGGCCAAGAATGGTAACCAAATTTGTCCTCTGCATTTAAACCATCCAAGTTAGTGTGCACACATTAGGAGCAGTGAGTAGTGAATACACACACACACACAACCGTGGACACAAACCCGATTGGGGGTTAGGTGCCTTGCTCAAGGGCACCTCAGTAATTTCCTCCTAATTGAACCCACAAAAATAAGATGGTAGATGAAAAGAAAGCTTGTTGTGTAGCGTGAGCACAACAGCGATTCAGGTAATCTTACAGGCCTGTAATGTGAGCTTGCCTTTAGACAACTAGCCCTGGTCTCCTCTGTTTTATGCCTGTAATACCAAAGGGAAGGCTGCAGAAAGTAGATCAATATCATTTTGAAAATGAATCTGTTATTACTTCGGGGAGACGCCGTGTCTCCTTAGGGTTTTGCTGAACAAATTGCTGAAATACAGGTCAATACAACTTGTTCCACCTGTTGTAATTGAATGTTAATTTGAAAGTGATGTATTGCTCCCACAAGATGGTAATATGTCACTTCTGTTTCACAACATATGTACAACATCCTTTACTGCGACCTCAAAATAATGACATCCAGCACTGGGGAAATAATGTCTGTACTTAATGGCACCAGAGCCAGTTCTCCATGCTGTACACATATCAGTCTACCATTTATACTGTTGTGAATAAATGCTGCCAAACTGATAAAGGACTCTTAATTGTTTTTCTCAGAGCGCGTGACTTTACTGTATCAGTTTGTTTCAGACATAGCAGGGGGCTCTCATGTTTCAAGCATAGTATTGTGTTAGATCAAAGCAACATTTCTCTAAAACGTTTGAAGGCATGATTTATCTCTGTCCACCTCATACACACGCTCTATCTTTTCCATGGATGCAGTTTGTTTCCGTCACCATGATGATCTTTGAAATTCAAGGCTTTTTAACCACAGCTGCAGTGTTTGTAGTGACACAGTTTTCTTGGCACCAGAATTTGATGCAGACACTTATTGTCTTGGAGTCAAAGTGAATGCTGGTTTTTGTGGATTCATGGTAAAGTACTCTAAAAAAACGCATTGTTTTTTTTCTTAATGGTTGTACAGCTGTACTCATATAAAAAATAAGCTACATAAGAGTTTCTGGAAGTCATGCTCTGACGTAAATTAGCAGGCAGTAGCCCTTTGTTTAGACAATTATTCATGCAATCTCTTTTGTTCCAGTGTTTGCACTAAAGGGCTTTGTAGGTAGACATGTAACGGGAGGGGAACACTGACTGTTTGACAACCTGTGAAGGTGGGTTAATGTTTATCAGGTGTACATGTGTATCTGCAAGTCTCTGTTCATAGGTGCGTCCAATATTACTGATGAGCCAGCGGTACAACGCGATTGGGAGATCCACTGAATAAAAGCCAGCAGGCAGTCCTCCCCGGCGTGCTCCTTCACCATGACAGATGCCCGAAACACGAAAAGCCCGACTGTCTCTGTGCCTGTGAACCTTTGCACTCCAACCATCTCGATTGAAAGTGGGAATTCTTACTACTTACGAATGAGTGGGCACTGACGTGCATTTGTTTAGAACTGATTTCCCTTTCCATCTTGCAGCTCAGATCAACAGTTTCGGTTTGAAACATTTGGAGTGTACTGGAAATTGTCCAAAGCCGTGAATTGTGTGTGCAATTCCAGACTACCGCCTTCTCGCCATTAGCGTCTTCCATGTGCACTACGAGCGCGAAGTGGGCTGGGTCGTGAGTGAAGGACTTTTGACCGTGTTTTATGAAACTCTGCTAAATGCATATAACTGTTATATTTTGCTTGTTTACATTTCCCTTGGCTTGGTGGGATAGTTATTGTGGCTGCTCGCCTATGTTTTATTGTCAACTGTCCATGTCATCATCCACATTGGAGTAAAATAGTTTGAAGGCTAAAATTAAACTAATGTAGTTGTGGAATTGTATCTCTTAAAGGGATAGTTCGCTTTGAAATAAAATTTTGGTATGTTTTAGCTTACCTCAAGGGCATCCAAGATGTAGGTGTCTTTTTTTCCGCAGTAGTTTCAATTTTGATATTTTAGGTCAAACCGTTCTTGTCTGTCAGTCATTTAATGCAGGTCTGTGGTCACTGTCTCAAAGAGCATGCACAGAGTCCAAATTAAAACAATTCCCCATCGTCCAAATTAAACAATTCCCCATCGTAAGTACACATTGATGGCCTAAGACACAAAACGAGCGGTTTGTGTGAGAAAACGAACAGTATTTATATCGTTTTTACCTCTTATACACAGCCACGTCCAAGTGATCTGAGGGCGCGCGCGCATCCTGGTGTGTGACGTGTACGCAGACTAGTGCATAGATATATACACTAGATGTCGCCTTAAAGACATTCGTTCCAATGAACTGCCGTAGACAAGGCGACATCTAGTGTATATATCTATGCACCAGTCTGCGTACACTTCACACACCAGGATGCGCACGCGCCCTCAGATCACTTGGACGTGGCTGTTTATAAGAGGTAAAAACTATATAAATACTGTTCGTTTTCTCACACAAATCGCTCGTTTCGTGTCTTAGGCCATCAATGTGTACTTACAATGGGGAATTGTTTCATTTGGACGATGGGGAATTGTTTTAATTTGGACTCTGTGCATGCTCTTTGAGACAGTGACCACAGACCTGCATTAAATGACTGACAGACAAGAACGGTTTGACCTAAAAATATCAAAATTGAAACTACTGCGGAAAAAAGACACCTACATCTTAGATGCCCTTGAGGTAAGCTAAAACATACCAAAATTTAATTTCAAAGTGAACTATCCCTTTAATGTGTGGGGTTCATTTTGCAATGCTTGCACCTGTACGTTATTATTATACCTGCTATTTGCTTTTGCTGTGTAAATCTCATGTGTGACTGTGTGCTGTGCTAGATATGACTTCATTAGGGAAATTTGTGTTATAGCCTCTCACTGTTTATTCGCTGGCTAGCCAGGGGGCACCCAATTGTAACATTCCACCTAGCCATTGAACTAGAGCAGTAAGCTACATTTATTGCGTGTTTCCGCCTTCTTGGTCATGCATATTACAGCGTATGGTTTTTAAACTGCTACTTTAATTTTGCACTTTTATAAGATTTCTGTGTATGTCTGTTACTTGTGTATCACAAGGGTAAACGTTCTGCGTGTTTTAAGTAGCACAGTTACATTTTTGGCGTAGTCTGCAAGGTCATGACGTGGTTCATGATTTTGAACTCTGGAACTGTTTGTACTTGGAGAACTCGTCTTCCCACTCGGCTTGAGTCTGTGGAGGCTTCATCTCTTTCACTAAATGCCAGTCAACCATCGACAGACCGGACTCCATCAATCTGGTCAGCAGGGCCAGTGAACCGGGAGGGGCCAACCGCGTCCCTACAAAGGTGGGTAAGTGCCCAGAGGTTGAAGTGTTGGTCCAGGGGCGACGAATCCCGTGAATTATAGACACTGGCTCTCAAGTCACGCTCTTCAGTCAAGCTTTGTTCCAGCACCATTTTAGTGAAGACTGTATGCAAGACCAGTCAAATATTCTGGTTAGCTTTGAGAGTTGCTAATGGCCTAAGAGACTGTTAGGCGGGCATTTTCCAGGGTAGACACCATGGCATCGCAGCTTTCAAATCTGTGTTCTCCCCTTCTGCAGAGAAAGCATGGGATGCAGCCTTCGCCGCCTGCCAAAGAGCAAACACATCCATGCCTGAGGTAGAGCTCCAAGGTGTGGCTAATCTCCAGTGACAGCCACCTGTGGTGTTACCCCCTGGAACTGAGATGATCGTTTGGGCCCACGTCTTGGTTGAAGATCTGGATGACCATGGGCGGGAGTGGTGTGTTGCCAGATCGCTGAGCTGGGTGCAAGGTGGGAAGGTTCCCCTCCGTGTCTGCAATCCTAACCCATTCCCCCTAGAGTTGCCACAACAGCGCCCCCTGGCTTTTGTGACCCAAACAGACCCAAGGGACATAAGAGGACATTCCAGACTCGTGCTACGAAACTCCGAACCCCAGGTAGTCGAGGTTGATGTGATGCACGCAGAACAGACACAGACTGAAGATCACCCGGCCCTTGCGTTGCGTGGTGAGGACCTGGACAGTGGCCAGCAAGATCAACTGGCAGCTCTCTTGCGGAAGTAGTCCCACGTGTTTGCGGCTCACGAGGACGACTTTGGGAAGACTGCGGTTGTCACACACCAGATCCCCAAAGGCACCGCACCACCGATACAAGATAGGTAACGACCGGTTCCTCCCAACCTTTACCCTGGCTTGAGGGCACTGCTGTAAGGTATGCTGGAGAGTGGCGTTGTAAAAGAGAGTTCAAGTCCATGGGCCACCCCGGTTGTTCTGGCAAAGAAAAATTATGGGTCATGGAGGTTCTGCGTGGATTATCGTAAACTTAACGCAGTGACCCACAAAGACTCTTTCCCATTGCCACGCATAGAATAATCCCTCACAAGCCTCACCAGGGCCCAGTGGTATTCAACTCTAGATCTGGCAAGCAGGTACTGGCAAGTACCTTACTTACTCTTTATTATTTTGTATTATTCCTCATTATTGTAAGGACCCCCTCGAAAATGAGATGGTACATCTCAAGGGGCTATCCTTGAAATAAAGAATAAAGAATAAAGTGGAAGTGGCACCTGCAGACCAATAAAATACTGCCTTCACCACCCCCTTTGGCCTGTACCAGTTTGAGCGCATGCCCTTTGGCCTCTGTAACGCTCCAGCCACTTTTCAGAGGCTAATGCAGCACTGCCTGGGTGAACAGGGATACGATTCTCTTATTTACCTGGACGATGTGTACTCCATTGTGTACTCACCCAACTTCAACACCCACTTATAACATCTCAAGCAGGTTTTTAGCTGTCTCCAGGAGCATGGCCTAAAGCTGCAGCTTCGCAAATGCTATCTATTCCAGCAAAAGGTGACCTATCTGGGTCATGTGGTCAGCGGCCAGGGCATAGCAACAGACCCAGAGAAGACTGCAGTCATCCGTGACTGGGCTACACCAGCAACAGTGAAACAGGTGCGTTCATTCTTGGGGTTCGCAGGATATTACTGGAGTTTTTTTCCCTGCTTTCTCAAAGGTAGCTGCCCCCCTCAACCAGCTCCTGCAGGGAAGTGCCCATCATCCCTCTTTAGCCATCCAATGGACCCCCGAATGCCAGGTCGCTTTTGAGTTGCTCAAACAGGCCCTCATTAGTGCCCCCATACTGGCCTACGCCGATTTTCAACTCCCGTTCAGGCTATACACAGACGCAAGTCTGAATGGCCTTGGAACAGTCCTTGCCCAAGTCCAAGATTGCAGGGAGAGGGTTATAGCCTACACCAGCCATAGCCTCCATCTCCCAGAACGCAGTGAACAAAACTATAGATCCTTCAAGCTAGAACTTGCTGGCCTTGAAGTGGGCCATCAATGAGAAATTTAAGGATTATTTGTGGGGAACCCAGGTTACGGTGTTCACCGACAACAACCCTTTAGTCTATCTGGAGACTGCAAAATTGGGGGCAACGGATCAGAGATGGGTGGCCCAACTAGCCAATTACTCCTACAAAATCCACTAACGACCAAGAACCGCTAATAGGAATGGAGATGTGCTTTGTCGAATACCAGGAGAGGCAGCAGACATTGTGGTACATACAGTACGGATCACCACACCTCCAGAGTCCCACGAAGGCAGAACGATGGGAGCACCAGCAGAAGATGGACCCTGACCTGCAGCAGCTGCCCACCTGGAAAACACAAGGTGAGCCCTCTACAATGAATGACTGCTCTACTTTGTCTCTACAGCGCCGTTGCTTATTGAGGGAGTGGGACCGACTGGAACTACATGATGGGGCCCTTGTTAGACTTGTCACCGAGCCAGACACTGGAGCCCCTGTGCGACAAATCATTGTTGCAGTAGCTCAAGCCCGACGAGTGTGGGAAGAATACCACAAAGCTGCAAGTCATGCAGGTGAAGATAACATTCTACTGGGTGGGGATGAGCACCCAGGGGGTTAATGAGCACCATGGGTTAAATGTTTATTAAGTGTGTTAATTTGTTTAGAACTGATTTCCCTTCCCCTGTCTCGCAGCTTGGATCAACGGTTTCGGTTTCTCCGCTGGCCATTTGGAGTGTACTGGAAATTGTCCAAAGCCATGAATTGTGTGTGCAACTGCAGACTGCCGTCTTCTCGCCGTTAGCGTCTTCCGTGTGCACTACGAGCGTGGAGTGGTCTGGGTCATGAGTGAAGGACTTTTGTCTGTGTTTCATGAAACCCTGCTAAATGCTTATTATACCTGCTATTTGCTTTTTCTGTGTAAATCTCATGTGTGACTGTGTGCTGTGCTAGATAAGACTTCATTAGGGAAATTCATGTTATAGCCTCTCACTGTTTATTCGCTGGCCAGCCAGGGGGCGCCAGATTGTAACATTCCACCTAGCCATTGAACTAGAGCAGTAAGCTACATTTATTATGTGTTTCCGTCTTCTTGGTCATGCATATTACCGTGTATAGTTTTTAAACTGCTACTTAAATAAATGTTGCACTGTTATAAGATTTCTGTGTATGTCTCTTGCAGCCAATGCAATGAATTATTAAAAATAGTTTGTATCCTTGCTCAGCTCCATCTTAACCCTCTGGGCGCCACGGTCGAGTTTACTCGACAAGATGCGGCACTGAATAAAACGGCCGATTTTGTCAAATAGGGTGTCAAATTTCGTTCAACCTCCCCTCCACTAGTTGGCAGACATGTCATACTTCATCCCCGACTCAAAAAAAAGTCATGCTTCTATACAAAATCTTCGAGCTAGAGCGCATTGAATCAGTGCGAACAAAAGCGGAGCTAGTGTGCGAGTGAGCCATTTTATCAGAGCAATATTGTCAACATCAGCGAGTATTTGCATTAGATTATTATTATTATTATTATCTAATGGCATCAATAAAGCTTACCCGCAATGAAGTGTTGGGTCTTCTATTCGCGGACCCTGATTCTGAAGGGGAATAACGTTATCTGCCTTCAGAAAATGACGGTGATTCTGAAAGTGAAAGTATAGCCCTACACCAAGCACAAACGGTGAATCCTTTGCCCAATATAACGTTAGATGGTCCTTTGCCCAATGTCAGTGGTGGGAACAATGTTTCCCGGGGTCGGAGTGTTCATCGCGAAGTTAGCAGGCGTGTTAGTGTTGTGGGGAACGAGGCGGCCGCGGGAGATTTTTACCGCGCTAGAAGTGACCGTGTGCCTCTCCGCAATCGCGGCGACAGTATTGTGGTGGAGACTTTGTCTAATGCCACTGGGTATGTTAGACGAGGTCGAAGTATTCATAGGGCAGTTAGGGGGCAACGTGGAGGCAGGGTGGGGAGTCGCAATGACAATGACAGTAGTCCGAGCTGTGCAAATTCGGCGCGCGCGCGAGGCAGATCTGGCCGCGCCCGCGCGCGCTGCTGCTCGTAGCAGGAGAAGAGGCGATGTGACACGGGGCAGAGGGGCTATTATGCATAGTCTATCGCAAGACCACACCATGAAACACTACAAGAAATGTCACCTGGATGAATAGGGAGTCATTATCTCTACAGCAAAAGCCCTGCAACAATTGTTTTTGTCTGCCATTTATTACACTGTTGATTTACTATCTATTTCCCTGACCATTTAGTAGTGTTCAATATGTGTTCTTTTTTGTGTGTTCATGTCCTTGTGATGTGTGCGTCTTTGTCAGCTAAAAAAAAAAAACAACCAAATAAACATCAACAAAAACCATACAAATTCTATAATCCAAGATGGCCGCCACCATATGACGTCATCATATGCAAATTAGATGGGAAAATGTAATCCCTACATAAACTTTGGGTCATCCTTAATATTTCTCTAATTTACAGAAAGTCTCTATCTTTTATCACTTTTAAGATATAGCCTTTTGAAATTAAGATGTCAAAATCGAAAGTTTTAGGAAAAAACCTCTGGCGCCTAAAGGGTTAAATCAAAGAAGGGAATAAAACACTTATTTTACCTGCAAAGTAGGCTTTGTTAAAAAAAACGTTCATTAATTTGTTTTTTTCTGAACTTATATAGAAAGTGCACTAATGCACATAGTACACTTAAATTAGGACATATAGGACAAATATTTATTTATATTAATAAAACATATAGGACAAATATTTTGTGTTGCCCTTTAATGCTATTGGATTTTATTTTTTCTTCTATGAACTGAATTGAACTGCTAAGATGCGAGCAGCAATATAGTGAATTCTAGAAGGGACTAATTTAAAAATCAGAGATGATTGGTCTCTCAGATGGAGACGGTGGGCTCTGATAACAGTAATTCAGTTCTTCGCTCTCCCCCACACATCTCTGCAGGGAACACCTGCAGCCCAGTGAGGGTTGACTGTCTCGTTGTTCTTGCAGTTTTGTGCAGAGAGATCCAACAAATTCCCTGAAGAATTTCTAGTTCTATCAAAAATGTATAAAAAATAATAATAAAAAATATTAAATCATTGAATCTGCTATAGAAGTCAGTCTTCTCATACATTATCTGCATCAAAGAAGCGCACAATGAAAGAGAAATCCAGGAAATAGTCTTTTAATCCAAATACTCAGAAACAGGCAGGGGAAACTCAGAAAACAACCACTTTAGACAACACAGGATAAAGAACTTAAAAAAACAGGGAGTACTTATACAAAAACTAAATGAGGGAACTAATGAGATAATTGATGAACACCAGGTGAACTAAATGACTAATGAATACATACTGGGAAACTGGGTCACAGGGTCACAGGGAAAAAACACAATGAAACAATAACATAACTCCCACTACCGGAAGGCACAACTTCTTGCCGTAAAGAGTACATCAGAGGAAGGAGGGAGGGAGGGGCCTCTGGAGGAGGACGAGGAACAGGAGAGGGGCAAAACAACACAAAGTCCACGACAAAAGTCCAAGGGGTGCCCGGAGCAGGAGGAGCCAGATGTTGTTCCAGAGACCAGTCATGAAGAGGCGCCATGTGGAGTCGAAGGCAGGAGGAGCCATGGTGAAGACTTGGCGGGAAGAGCCATGGTGAAGACTTGACAGGCGCCACCCTGGAGACGGCCGATGGAGACACCACTGGAGATGGAGGGGCCTACGAGCCTACGCGACATCACTGGCACTGGAGACCAAGGTGGAGACGCACGAGCATCCGAGGTTGAACACGGGATCCTAAAGATTGAGGTATAGCCGTGGGGAAGGCGGAGCCAGACGGAACTGAAGGTGCTGGCAAGACGACGTCTGACCAAGGCAGAGCAAGTGGGATGAGGGAGCCCGTTGAAGTTGTAAGGATGATGACTTTCGGTACAGCCGAGGGAAGGAGGAGCCAAGGTGGAGCCGATGCATTGACAGGCTGTGGTGGATTGTTGGGTTCTGAGGCTAGAGGAAGAGCCAAGGGATTTTCTGGACCATGCGGAGCTGGTGCCCTGAGGCACCGAAGCAGATTCACACAGTTAAGTGCAGAAGATGAAGAGGAGCTGAAGGGTACCAGAGGAGGCGGGGCTGAGCAACTGACAGTTAGAGAAGGTGGGAGAGGGAGGCTGGGAGGGATAGCATGAGATACAGGGCTGGATAGAACCAGTGTGGATACTGGAGATTCCGGGCTAGACGAAACCAGAGGGGAAACAGGAAGTTCAGGGCTGGACGGAACCAGTTTCAATGGTTAACGTAACTTTGCCCTCAGTCAAAACAATTTTCTTCTCCACTATTGCTGCTCGCTGTGAGAAAAGCTGCCTGTCTAGAATACGCAGAGACAAGTGGAGTGATAAATACGGTGATATGCTGATAGTGGTGCAATGCAATATAACAAGTATATAGGTCTCTGCAGGAAAGGAATGGGAGTTTCCAGATCAGTGGGCGAGGCAATAACGGAGGGAGCATTTTCGACCGCTTTACCTGATTTACTTACATCACAGTGACGTTTGTGTTTAATGGTCAAGTCAAGTCAAGTCAAGTCATCTTCATTTATATAGCACTTATAACAATGTAGATTGTTTCAAAGAAGCTTTACAGAGATAAGCGTATAATTTAAGGTAACAGAGATTGTTTTGGCTTTATAGCGGTTCTTTAATAAAGTTATTTTCCAACTAAAGTTAGTTTTGATTGATTCGCTTCCGTCGCAACGATCATTTGTTATTAAATTAGGGGCCGCTAAGACGACACCATTCTCTCTACACAGACTTTAAACGCGAACCTCTGATAAGCGCTGATGGCGTTCACATGCGAATTAAGAATTGGTTCGATAGTTATGTGCGTTTGAATATGTGTTCGCAGTACATATATGTACTCATTGGAAAAACCTGTTATCAGATTATATATCAATAGACAATCTATCAACTCCAAACTTAATCAATACTCGAGATACTGGGGATCGGATGACGCGCAGGGCCCTCCCTCTGCCGTCTCACCATGGTATACCTTATGCGGGGGCCGGGCGGCAATGTGGCTATGCATGGGTGCCCAGGCAGTTTGTTTATTCAGTCAGCCAATCAACCAAATTATTTTTATTTTTTTTCTTCTTCTCTGTAACCCTCCTAGGTGATCCTGCTTCCATATTCCCGGCCTAACAACAACCCTGCATTTCTCCTTATATACTCCCACACACACACAAACTAACACACGACCATCTCCACACACTCATTAAACCCCGCCATTTCATTCCTGTCATTTCATTCATATCTACAGTCAACCTGTATGCAATAATTCTCAGCCTCTATATCTGTTGTTAAATGTTATGTCATATCAAGATATGTCAAGTCAATGTCATGTCAAGATATGTCTTTTGTCTATTGTACATGTGTTTATTGTTTGGTGTAGTACTCTTATGTCTATTGTATTGTTACATTTTGTTTGTAACTTCATTCTTGTTTGCAATAAAAAAAAATAAAAAAAATATATATATATATATGTGCGCAGGTTTGTAATTCCCTACAAACCAAGCCTAATCAAAGTACTGGTGTTTCCTTATATATTTTGATACAGAATTTTATTTTGTCACTTCGGGATAGGTACGCGGAACGAATTTTTCCCGACAACGCTTTATCTGGAGTGGTAAAGGGATCCTCCATAGGGAGAGACTAGTTGGCACTTCAGCACTGCGTTGTCATCGGGTCCAGGCGAATGTCCTTCGTCAGATCTGGATACGGCCTGGATCCGGCAGGCTGCGGGAAAACCTCGGGATAAACAAAGACACTAAAATTAGCATAGATGCCATTCTTCTTATGATGTAACGAGTACATCAGGATTTATGGGAAGTGTTCCCGGTTCCGGCTGACCTAATCTATGCAGCCTAACATTGAATTATAGAAGTCTATAATGTTTTATGTGAATGCTAGGTCAAAGAGATGTGTCTTTAATCTAGCTTTGAACTGACAGAATGTGTCTGCTTCCCGGACAATGGTAGGAAGACTGTTCCAAAGTCCAAAGTGGTGGGGTCGGGTAAGGGGCATCATTTTCATTGCATGATTTAGAAACAGCCACCAGTTTGAAAATGCCCACAAATTTAGAAATGCTCACTTTCGATCTGTAGAGACCTCATACTCCAATATCAGCACTCCTAGAAGGCCTCTCAGCCAATCAGAATTAAGTACCAGAACTAACTGCATGACAAAAGTTGAACTATTTTATCTTGACAGAATTTATTAAGTTACATTGAGCAATGGGTTGTGTTGAACTACTGTAGCAACATTCTGTTTACCAATCCTGAACATATTAAATGTGCATTAGGAAATGCATACAATACAATTATATTCAATTATATGAAGAAAACATATCAACAAAACTTAAAGAGCAAAGAAAAGAAAACAGCCCCCTCATTCATCTATTGGTTCAGAAGACAACAAGAAATTACAGCATGAATGAAATATATGCTGGGATAGTCTTATGACAAAATACAATGGTGTCTGATCCTAATAAGACACTCATAATATTTCTTATTTTTTTTATTTTAATTGCATTTTCTCTCTTTTTAATATTTATTTCATATTTTTTATTATATTTATATTTTTCTATATTATAGTGATAATATTAAAGCCATTCAATGATTTATTTATTTTTAATCTTCTTTATTCATTCATCCGTTTATTATCATCCATACCTGACCTGTAACTGTTTTGCCATTGCTATTGTACGTTTTTCTTTGACTTGTAGGTTTTTATACTGGACTATATAACTTTGTCCAGTATGGATTTTTATGCTACACTGGAGGTCAGACTTAGAGAGAGCTGAGCACTGTCAACAGTTCTACTTGAAATTCTGCCTTCATCCCTCTCGTGCTTTATGTTGATTCTAGAGTCCTTATAATAGCACAATCAATGCATGGATTTATTTTAAAAGAACCTTTTCATGATTGTTCATGCCAGTTATGTAGATAATTTAGATGGAGTATATTTGGCATGATGGAATAATTATGAGTATAAAGCAGTAGAGGAGACCGGGGATAGAAGTACATTTTTTTTGTTTGAGCATCAGTAGCATGAATATATATGTTACAAATGTGTGTGTGTGTGTGAGCGCAGTAAGCACAAGCGAGACGCCATTCCCGCATCCGCCACACCCCCACCTCATGTTTGCAGCTGGCTGCAAATTATCATAATTGATGGACAACTATGCCGAAAACTGGGAAAAGCCCAAGATGACTCCCGTCATTTTCAGGTATGTTCACAAGCATGTTTCGATAAGAAAAAATGCATATAAACTAAGATGGAAACACATTTACCACATAAATTCCTTGATGTGGAACAAAAAACTCATGTGACTTTGACCATAACAGAGGATGTGATTAATATCTGGACTCATTTTAATCATAAGCGGTTGGTTGTAACATATTTAATAAAAGTTTTTTATTTCCTGAAAAAAAAAAAATGTTGGGTCATAAAATCTACAATGTTGCTTACAAACTTATCCTGTGAGCTTAAAAAGGTGATGGGAGTGTATATTAATGACATCACCACAGCTCTTTTCGGACTTTGTTTGGGTGTGAGGCATTCACAGTCAGCTCCTGAGGGTGCTGGCTTTGTTCATTGAGAAATATCTCGACGCGTACAGCTGCGCGCTGTCGGGTGTTTCAGCCTTACACCTGTTGACTTTCTTCTCAAGGGATGAAAGCCAAATATATTGTAACAGCTCAAATCTCGAGTTTGCAGAGGCAGCGTGTAGATTACGAGGTTGTGTAAATACATTTTTAAATCGTATTGTCTGGTGATTATGGCTGCATTTAATTCTAAGGAATTAAAATTATGGAATATTCTATGACTTTGAGAAGGAGAGTTTCGCTTCTATAAGTCCCCCTCAGAGAGCTTCCTGAGAAAACGGATCTGAGGACCATCCTTCAGGCCAGGAAGGCGTCGGGAAAGAGGTCCTACTTACGTGAGACCTTGGTGGTAAGTAACGTAACCTTACGTTCTTAACCCCTCTCTCGTCAGGCCCCCAGGAAACTGGTGTCAGCATCACGCCGCCAGTGGCGCTTCGCGTCCGCACACCGAGAGTTGTTTTCGATTATTTTCTGCTGGTCTTCCACAGGGTATCATGAAGAGCTCTCACAAGACACTCGACACCAGCCCCGAGGGGAATTTTGTCGAGGCATGGCAATGTTTCCCCAATATATCTCCATGGGGCCTGCACACTGTAGAAATAGGGTACAGGCTGCCGTTTCGGGTCCGCCCACCGAAGTTCAACGGGGGTTGTCTGGACTGCAGTAGACCCACAGCAGGGTTGGTTGATGGAACAGGACATTCCTTGGGACAGGAAGTTCACTCCCTGCTGGTAAAGGAGGCCATATAACATATTCCTCCACCTGACAGGGAGTCCGGGTTCTACAGCCGGTGCTTCATAGTTCCAAAGAAGGATGGAGGGTTGCGTCCGATATTAGATCTAAGACATCTGAACTGGTCTCGGAGAAGATTCAGGTTCAAGATGCTCACTATTCCTATAATCGTGAGCCAAATCAGATCTGAGGACTGGTTTGTCACGATAGATCTAAAAGCCGCATACTTCCATGTCTCCATCCTTCCATCTCACAGGAAGTTCCTGAGGTTCACTTTAGGGGGTGAAGCGTACCAATATCGAGTTCTTCCATTCGGCCTAGCACTCTCCCCTCGCATTTTCACCAAGTGCATGGATGCAGCCCTGGCTTCAGGAGGCTTCAGGGCATCCTTGTGCTAAATTACATCGACGACTGGTTTATTTTGGCTCAGTCTCTAGAACTGGCAGTTCGGCATCGAGATGTCGTCCTGAGCCACATTCAAGCTTGGGGTTGAGACTCAACACGAGAGAGCGTGTTGACACCAGCACAGCGGACTATGTTCCTGAGGGTGGGGTGGGACTCGACTACGATGCGGGCACGAATGTCTCCTGCATGTATCAAGTCCATCCTGGCCATGGTGACCAGGATAAAGCTAGGCTGTGCCATCACTGTAAAACAGTTTCAGAGACTGTTGGGGCTCACCGGAAAACCGTTTCGACAGACGCATCCCTCACTGGCTGGGGTGTGGTTATGGACGGCGGCTTTTCGAGAGGTCTGTGGTAAGACTGGCACCATTCTTGGCATAAAAAGTGCCTGGAAATGCTGGCGGTCTTCAGGACTCTGAGGAGCTTCCTTCCAGACCTCAGGGGTCACCACGTTCTGATACGGTCAGACAATGTGTTGGTGGTCTCCTACTTGATTCATCAGAGGGGTCTGAGATCGCGCCCTCTATCCAGATTGGTGCATCAGATCCTTCTGTTGTCCCAAGGGAAACTGTTATCTCTCAGAGCAATGCATGTCCCAGGCGACCAGAATCAGAGAGCAGACATCCTGTCGAGGCAGGGGATGAGGCCCGGGGAACGGAGACTTCTCACCGAGATGGTGAAGTCGATATGTGAGAGGTTTGGCCCTGGGAGTTCTGGAGAGATTCGGTCAAGATGGGATCAACCTACTTGTAGTTCATACATCATAGCACTCCTGGTAGGCCAGCCTTGGGCCTCTGGGGAGACATCAGCTGGTCGTACATTTCCTCCATGGGGCTCGGAGGATGAGACCTGTGGCTCGTACCAGAGTTCCCTCATGGGACCTGGCAGTGGTTCTCGAATGGCTGGTCGAGGCCCCCTCCAAACCTCTGGAGTCGGCTGAGGCCAAGAACCTTTCCCTCAAGGTAGCTTTTTTATTAGCCATTACTTCTCTGGGGAGAGTAGGAGATCTTCAGGCGCTCTCTATATCTCATGGGTGCCTGGAGTTTGCTCCAGGCGACATTAAGGCTATCTTGCATCCCAGCCTGGGCTATGTGCCTAAAGTGCCATCTACAGTTCTGCAGGCTTTTTATCCTCCACCTCACGTGACAGCGGATGAAGAAAGACTTCATTTGCTCTGCCCTGTCAGAGCTCTCAAGATTTATGTCCAGAGGTCTTCTTCATGACCAGTTTCTGATGTGCTTCGGGTCGCCCAAGAAGGGGCTTCCCCGCATTCAAACAGACCATCAGTAACTGGATCGTTCAGGCTTTCTCTATGGCAGGGATCAGCAAGTAACTTTGGCCGCGGGCCAAATTTTTTTTTTAGCCAGTAGATGGCAGGCCAGCTACACTGAGTAGGCCTATGGATACAAATTAAATACTCAATGAACTCTGTCTCACCTCCCCTTTCAATGTTGTGAATAATAAATTTGTAGCTTACAATATTTTGGCCAATCATGCCTCATTCGCTTACAGTCTGACTTTTGAACTTTATTCCTTTTTTTATTATTATTTATTCGGGACACACATATACACACCTAAGGTTTAAGGAGGTCTGCGCGGGACTGTTTTTTTTTTTTTTTCATCCCGCTCCCACAAGGTTCTATTCAGCAACCGCTTAAAATACACTCTGTGTTCACCCGCTTTATTTCCCGACCTGACGGGTCCGCAAAATTTAGATCTCGTTTCCAGAATCTCACATTCAAATGTCTCTAACGGAAAGAGAGAGATTAAGTAGCCTATAACTATTATAAATGCTATACAAAAATTGTGTTCGTGTCCAAATAAATATTATTTTAACATTGTACTGTCAGCAGAAAAAAAAAAAATGTCACAGAAAAAATTTATGAAATATAAATAAATTAAATAGGACAAAGCCTATCACTCAAATTTCTAAGCAACATAAACGAAAATCATATTGCCCTACTGATAAATGAAGTAGGGTATTTTCTGCCAAACTATTTCAAACATCCTTGCAAAAAAAGAATGTTGTTGACTGACAGTGGATTCAGTACCAAACAGCTCCTCAGAGCTAGGTGTACAGGTGGTCAGAATGAAGTGAGGATACGCTGTCAAAAGATGTCGGGAGTGGGCTATTGTCAGTCAGACCGCCAGCTCCTTCCAAAGTATAGGTACACCAGAGTTCCGACCGCTACCGTCTTTCTACTTTAAAATGTAATCCCGTGCCGCATGATTCCTTATGGGCGTTTCACACAGTATGTGGCGGTGAAATCGCCGCGCGGCTACTCTTTTATCAAGTAGTGAAAGAGTTTTGTGCAGCATTTAGTGCAAATATTTTTTATCAGGTAATACATATTATCAGTGTGTTATACCCGAATAAATAATAATGAAAAAAAAGTTAAAAACTCGGACTGTAAGCGAATGAGACTTACAGGAGAGCATGATTGCTTTTCACACCCTTATTAAAATTGCTTTAATCTGTTACCACAAATAATACTTGATCTGTTTAAAATTATTTCATTGGTATATGTCTGCTAAGGTGTTAAATTAAAATTTGTCTAAACCCATTATTTATTTATTTTGTTTTTGATCTGACAAGACTGACTGGTCATAATTGAAACAAGTAGTTTTTCATTTTTTTTATTTTTGGTTTTAATTTAAAAAAAAAAAAAAAAACGATTTAACGAATGATACACGGGGCCTATTTGTAAACTGTTATTGTAAAATAAAAATAGGCTGATTAAAAAAAAAAAAAACTTCCAAAATAATCCGGTGGGCCAGAAAATATTGCTGGCGGGCCAGTTTTGGCCCGCGGGCCGCCTGTTGCCGACCCCTGCTCTATGGCCTATCAGGTTGCCTTTACCTTTGGCCATGAGGGCTCATTCAACCAGAGTCATGGCATCCTCTAGAGCCCTCCTTTCAGGGGCCCTGATCCAAGAAGTGTGCGATGCAGCAGGATGGGCCACCCCTCATTCTTTTATCAGATTCTATAGCCTGAACATTCTTTCTACGCCAGGCACTCTAGTGCTCTCGTCCTAAGGCCCCATCCACACTACTGTGGTAAATGCGTGCATGCTAGAAATAGAACCGCCGCCTATTTTTCATGCGACACGCAAGCGTGTTGGAAGCGTTTCCAGGCAAAATAGAATAGGAAAGGATGTTTATATGTCATTTTGACACAAATACATATTAATAAATGACATTTTGATGTTTGAAGCTAGAAGCTAACTCTGTTGTGTGCCGGCGACCCTTTGTAGCTTCCGTGTATGCCATCACGTTACGTCATGACGCAATGCCAATCAGATTTGGAATAGTTTAATTCATGAAAACTACAGTAGTAACCTGAGACGTTTCCCCTACATGACAGAACAATAACATGACAATTTTCATTGTTAGGTTAACTATTCTTTTAATAATCTAGACTTTGAAAATATAACATACAGGTCTTCAGAGAATTACCCATTTTGGATAATGGTATGTAAAATATTATGTAACTCTCCCAGCTCAAAGGCTCTAGTTTAAGAGAATCGGCAAATTCAACATATTTGTTAAATACTTCGTAAACATACACAAACATACACGAACACAGAGGTTTACAGCAGGAAGAAATTGGCAAGCGGCATCAGCAAACAATGAATTACATGTATATCCTGAAAAGTTTAAAATATTTTCCAGGATGCACTTTGAAATGCAATAAAAAATATATATATATTTTAAAAATAATTTTCTGTGCACAAGTAAAGAGATTATTGACTAAGAAAGATAATGAACACTATATATGTATATGATGAATACTATCTATGCAGTATGGAAATTAGCCATACCTATTTGAGGAGCCAATTTAGTCATTCCTCATGCATGGATATTGGTAATTGGTTTCCTAAAATGGGCAATGTGATAAGGATGCGGTTTCTGTCCTATCTGTGCCATTAGGAAAACAAATCAATCATCCAAGTCGAAGTAGCCATTACTTTGTTCTGCTACCGAATTGTACCTCTATAAAGCAGTTTAATTTTCTTAATGTTCAATCTGTTTTAGCAGAAAATAAAAGCTTTGTTTTTAGTAATGAAGGGAGGAACACAAAGTCCATTAGAGAACATAAGTGAGGGTGGCATTAAATCCATTCATGCATATAATGTGCCCAAAACGAGTAACTTGGTCTCTCTTTCACTGTTCACTGCATATTGAATGTTCGCCATACAAGGAAAGAGTGAGCAGAAATTAGTGTATTCAGACTACAAAAGAAAAAGAAAAAACAGATTGGAGTCTGATGCACTAAAAAGTTTGATATGTTCTGCCTGTCTGAACAAAGCCTTTGACATTGAGGCATGCTGTTTACAGAAGGGGAAAGATATTTTGCTTGACACGAAGAGACTAAAATAAAACATGCTGGATTGTGGATGAGGGGAATTTGGTTCATTATGTTCATTTCATGTGGAAACACAGGTTAACGGAAAGGGGGAGTGAGTCCTCACGTTGCCACCTTTGGTAGATCCCATTAGTTACACACAGTGATGTTGATTCAGATGGAAAAGAGGAGTGAATATCCCATCAGTTTCTCAAAGAATGAACAATACTGACTGACAAAACCCAGGCATTTCTTGGAAAGAGGCACCATTAAATGTAGAGCTTATTAAAGACGGTATGAAACAGAAGTTGCAATAGTTAAAAATCTCATTATTTGCATGCATTACATACATACATTATTTACTGCATGCCTGTTATTTTATTCTGTGAGACACGGAAGGAAGTTTTCTGAAGCGATACAATAGCTTTGTGGGGATAACACATTGGCATACAAGTTGTAATTTAATGAAAATCTCTTCCTCTACTGTGGAATGCTAATGTATGTGCAGAATGTGAGGTCATATCAGGTTTAACTTTGTTAACCCCTATCCCATTGTTTCACAGACAAGGCTTAAGACTAGTCCAAGACTAAAACGCATGTTTGAGCCATTTTAGGCGAAAGCAACTTGCACTGACATATCTTAAAATGTGACATTGTTTTGTCTCAAGATTCACACCAGTAATGTTTTTTTTTTTTCCTTTCTAATGCATGTTTATAAAAGCTACTTAAATGTCCTAATTGAACTGTCCTAACTGAAGGGCTAATCCTGGCTTAGTCTAAGCCCTGTCTGTGAAACCAGGCCACAGACTTGTCATTGTTGTAGCTTAACGTGATGTGCTGGTTTGAATATACAAAATGGAAAATTAGATTTGAAAGGTGCAGGAGAAATGGAGATTTCATTGAAAAAACAAAAATTCCCATTCAGTCTCACACTCAATCAAGTTAAAAATTATGGCATCACGATCTGATACAACAACTGATGGTGTTCTGCATCATTGGTGTCAAACCTAGCATGCATCAGATTTAGGTTGTGTTAGTTCGATTCTCTTTCGCTTAGCGTTCACACTGTAATTTTTAACACTGAAATTAAAAATGCAAAACTAATGGCATAAGGAAAAGGTCACAATTTAATTGGAAAGCTTTTATAATGAATATTTTGTGACAGAACTTACGGAACATCCAAAACAATGCTGTGTGCTGGACTAAGGGACAACAATATGTTACACGACAACAATATTCTTGAAAAGGATACGTTTTTCCTTTGAGTTTTCCACGTACAGAAGACACCATTGTCAAAATGATCCCCATTCACACAGATCCGCGAAAACGACTAAAAACGCTGTATTCTGCTGCCAGGCCATTAGATGGCGATGAAACACTATAGACTGAACACATTATACGCATGTGCATGACGTCATCGTCTTCAGAGATTCACATTTTTGTTGTTTACACGGAGACTGGTTTCAAAAACTTGCACTTTGAAACCCGTTTTCAAAACTTCAGGCACACAAAACACCATTATCATGTAAATGAATGGCCAAAACGCATAAAAAGTTTTACGTTTTTAGTTGAAAATGGCGTTGTGTAAACAGCCCCTAAATGTGCTTGCTGTATGTATATGATGGCATTGTTTGCCAGCTAAGGGCTCATGAAATATGTAAAGGTGTTAAAACAGCGTCAGAAATTCCTCCTCCGGAGATGGCAGTTCTGATGCCTGTAACAAACTGTAATGCGTGTTAGTTCATTTGGATGTCTTTGGTCCAGTCTGCGCTCATATTTCAGCTGGACCAAACCACAGTTTGTTTGGAAGCTTGTTTGGTGTGTACCAGGGTTCGGATTGGTAGCATTCACACCAATTCAAATGAACCACATTAAGAGCAATCACACCAGAGTTCATTTTAATCAAATCAAACCTGCCAAGTGTGAACATACCCTTTAAACCAAATAAGATTTGAGAGCTGTTATGGAAGAGAAAATTCACAGCAAATAAGGTGCACACATTATATGGACTATTTGTATCATCATTTTATTGTGCTTTTACAACATTTTGGTGGCTCAGCAGAATATGGAAAACCATGCTAAACATTCCACATAACATAAATGTGTGAGTGAGGAAATTACAGGATTTTTTTATTTTTTTTATTGGAAATGTTCCACCAGTATTTCAAAGGACAGAAAATGTTTCCTCCACAAAGTATGATAATTCCCCCAGAATTGTTAAATTATGAATAAGGTGCTACAACGAAAGACATGCAAAAATAAAACAAACCATTTTTACCCACAATAGCAAATCCCTCAGCAGCCACTGGTGCAGTGTTAATTTAAAGATGCCTTTGTGGTTTTAAATGTTTCCGCTGGCTTCTTTTCATCTTCAGCTTTCCATCACTTATTTATTTATTAAATCCAGCTTTAATTTCCTGCCTAAGGCTTTGCTCAACCATCCAGTAAGACTCTGCAGCCATCCAGACATGCTAAGGGACAGCTGTCTGCAGAAAAACAAACTGCCCTGGGAAAAAAACATCTCCATGCCAAAGCCACTTACCTTCATCTACGAGTCTAGACACGGAGCTGTAACTCAGAGGATGCAGGAATCGGCATTGCCATCCAAGAGTGGATGCCCATATGCCATTCTGAAATCTACATGGATATGAAAGAGCTGGCAAGTGCTACTTCATTTATCACCGATCTTGGTGGTGCCCTGTCAAGAAAATCAACATCCATAAATTGTATGGAATGACAGAAACATTAAAGGAGAACTCCGGTCAATTTTAACATTGAGCTCATTTTTTTGTACATTTGGAGTGCTGTCAATACAGAGAACAACGACAAAAATCGGTGTTGCCTACACCGAGTTATTCTATTTTTAAAATTTGCACCCTGTTGACTTCAATGGGGCAAGTACTAAACCTGCTTTTAGCCTCTTAACATCCTTGATGTGTCATTACAAGTGCACAGAAAATGTGATTCCTTCTGAGTGAACACGAGTGAGTCTGACTGCAGTAGATGTGAAAGAAATGTATAAAAATGATGTTATTTAAGCCAGCGCAAATACCTGTTTACATCCTGTTTTTCGGTTGAAGTCCAAAGTAGTCGATTGCAGAGTTCACACGCATAGGTTTAATACCTATGATCACACGCGTGAACTCGGCAATCGACTACTTTGGACTTCAACCGAAAAACAGGATGTAAACAAAGGTATTTGCGCTGGCTTAAATAACATCATTTTTATACATTTCTTTCACATCTACTGCAGTCAGACTCACTCGTGTTCACTCAGAAGGAATCACTCACATTTTCTGTGCACTTGTAATGACACATCAAGGATGTTAAGAGGCTAAAAGCAGGTTTAGTACTTGCCCCATTGAAGTCAACAGGGTGCAAATTTTAAAAATAGAATAACTCGGTGTAGGCAACACCGATTTTTGTCGTTGTTCTCTCTATTGACAGCACTCCAAATGTACAAAAAAATGAGCTCAATGTTAAAATTGACCGGAGTTCTCCTTTAATGAGAGGAAAATATAATAATGATAAACATAGATTGTATTTTACTCCAGCTAGGTTTAAACAGCAGTTGTGAGCAGATAAAAACAAACAAACAAACAAAAAAATAGCATCAAGATCTGTTATTTTGATAGTTGGTGTCTAAATATATCAATGTAATTATGTTAAACCTGATTCATTTCATTAATGATTGGGATACAAGGGTAAAAATACCCCCAGGGTAAAAGTGCCGTTTGATTTAATTTTCTTCCAAAACAGTAAATAACTACAAACACATAAGCAGCCTCTTTGAGTGAACATTAATTTGCCCTTAATGTTCTCTATAAAATAAATATGATGTGCACTTATCACCATGTGCTCTCATCTACACATATTTAACAGAAGACAAAAATATACCTCAAAAAGGGTAAAATGACAAAAATAATCACACAGGTAAGTAAAATAACATTATACACATAAATATGGGTTGAAAATATAGACATAAAAGCAATAATTACAATACAAATGATTAGAAACCAAATAAAACCTACCTTTCCCAGTCAGTTACAATGCAAAAGGGAAGAGGAGGAGACAAAACAGGAAATTGTGTTGGCTCATGCATGACATCACACAATTTAAAGTGGAAAGCACTCGTTTCGCTCAGACAGCTACATAAGGTATATGTACATGTAAATGAACAATTTTGTGTGAATTCCACTTCACAATACAAATATATAGCAGTATAATTTCTATACCCTGTTACACTTGCATTTGACAAATTGTATATGGCAAATTTTAAAACTATATTAAAAGTATATTTAATCAAAATAGCTTCTCCTCCCTCTTGCAGCGACATCTCTTGTCTTCTCTGATGACGTGTTTACTAGCGTGAGGTTGTGATCCACCTGTCACTCACAAGAGAGATCACAGCAATAACAAATCACAACCATCCAATAATTCAATCAATTCCCGGTGGACAAAATCAAGTCCCACTCTACAATTTTTTCTTGTTCGAGAAGTCGTTTCACTCACAGCTGGAAGAAAAGTCTATTGCAACTTCTGTTGAATGCCAACTTTAAAAGCTTAAAAGTATTCGTATAACGCATTTTGCATATTGTCGCTGTCAGGCTGAAAAATTGTGTCTCCAAAAAAGCTACTTTTGTATTTTCTTAATAATTAAACAGCATGTTGAAATTGTGGCTTTATATGTGGTTAGATACTTGCATGTGTCCTTGTATTATTAACATTTGACCAAAATAAAGCTCAAATGGAGTTATGAAGTTTTTGACCAGCGCATTCTGAGAATATCAGACATAGGCTACGTGTTTTGTCCATCATTAGAACGCCCACATCTGAGGCAGTCAGAGAATCACATTACGTTTTCATTAACTTACAACAGGTTATACAGTTTACTGTAGCTTTGTGGGCTCTCAGTTTACTCTGTCATTTGGCCAAAATCTCATGTTATTCAAGATAAAGTTGAAGGCTACATATACTGTATTGGCTATGACTCAAAGACAAATGCTAGATTAAAGGCCCATTCACACCAAGAACGATAACTGTAAAGATAACTATAACGATAACAATATTACCGTCCACACCAGCGGATGAAATGTTCTGTTTATTATAAGTGCACACTGAGTTCCCTTTCGAGGGAACTCGCGATGCGTCAATGACGCTTTGTGAACGCTTCTGCGTGATTGCGTCTGAAGCACTTGTATCAACTAGTCCAATGGCGAGAGTGGGCGTCACGGGCGGGTGACGTGACGACCAGGAAAGGATAAAGGACATCCGGTTTAGAACCGCGCTAGCTTCTGTGCCTCAGCAAGCGCTCTGTGTTATACTGTCTGTGTTATTTATTGTTGTCTGTCACAAGCATAGATATTATGGCGAACAAAACAACCTTATATCGTGTGTTCCTCCCTGCCCTCTGTCTTTACGGGTGGGGATACACACGATGTATGTGTTGTTTGTTTGGAACGGAGCATGTTCTGTCAGCGCTCGAGGGTGCTGACTACGAGCATTGCGAGTTACTATCGTACTCGCTCCGTTCCCGCTTGTCACTCTTTGAGGAGGGTGTTCAGGCTCGCGTTCCTCGCAGTACCGACCCCGTGTTGCCGAGGCAGCACGGAAGTTGGTATTGTGGGTTCGCAAATGGATCTCGCGGAGAGGATAGAGACGGGCTCCGCCTTTTCTCTGCTTTTATCCGGGAGATCCAGCGCTCTCTCTCTGCGATCGGAAGCCCACGCCGCGGCTTCTTCCGTCCTGGTTAGAGAGCCCGGTGTTTCAGCGGTCTATCTCTGAGGAGGTAGAGTGCTGAGCATCGATGCATGTCCACAACCACAAGCATATTATATATATCTAGACAGGAGTATGGGGAGCAAACAGCTTTGGATTGTGTGTTCCTCCCTGCCCTCGCTTCATTACGAGTGGGGACACACGCGATTCATGTGTTGTTTGTTTGGGAGTGGAGCATGCACGGTCAGCTCTAGTAAAATAAGGGGACTGACAGTGTTCATTCATAAATTCCCGACGTGTATCTTTTGCACTATCGAGAGTTTAGCTCTGCTCCCGATGGCTTTCTTCTCGAGGGAAGAAAGTCAATAAAGATTATTTGGCTCGGATCTCGCGTTTGCTGAGGCAGCGCGTAGATTACCGGTCTGCAATAACAATAATAGTGGACTGGATACGTTCATTCATGAACATTACCGACGTGTGTTCACTATCAAGAGTTTCCCCATGCTACGGTTTATAAAAAAAAAAAAAAAAAAAAAAGACTGCAATAAGAGTCCAGTGGTTATACAAATGCAATGCATTGTTTAAAGAGAAATAGTGTACTGCAAGCTACGAATTTAGGATTCTTTTATTGTATGTTGAAACGTTTCGGTTACTAACGTAACCTCTGTTCTCTCTAGAAGAGGGAACGAGTATTGCGTAGTTACTACGCTACGGGAAAGCCTTTCTTTCTCGAGATACTGAAGCCAAAAATTATCCTTAATTTTTATAATCTTGTCAACGCAGTGCGGCAGCCTGCAGACCTAGGGCAGGCTTACTAGCGTGCCCATTGGCTGCCCTGCGGCAACTGCAGCAGCCTACCGCTGAGCCCTTGGCATGACGTCACGACCAATGAGCGCGCTTGGCGCGCTTAATGCGTCACAGCCCGTGAAAAGGGGTGTGGCTTAGCGTATAAAAGCGGGGCTCGGAGGCTGCTTCTCTGGTTTCTGTCGCATGAAGCGAATGAGCTCGTGGCGCGAGCACGGCGGGCTACGCAATACTCATTCCCTATTCTAGAGAGAACAGAGGTTACGTTAGTAACCGAAACGTTCTCTTACGAGAGGTTCTCTCGTATTGCGTAGTTACTACGCTACGGGAACACCCTTGTCAACGCCGTGCGCGCCCAGCATCCACTGAATGAGTCCCAGGGAGAGCCCGGGGAACGTGATAGCAGAGAGCCGGGCGGCCCACAGAGGGCTAGCGCCGTACATAAGCACACACTAGGGGGTTAGGAGCGGCACGGCCGGTCCGAACTGACAATTCCCTGTATAGTGCAGCTCAACCAGTAGAGCTAAATCACACAACGTAGCCCGCGCACAGATAGTGGGCTGGCATACGCAAGACTTAGACTGATAACACTTTCGCCTGCAAGGCGGGAACATCCAGGTTGTAAAACCTAACAAATGTGGAGGGGGAGGCCCAGCCTGCCGCTGCACAAATGTCATGAATGGGAATCCCGCTGGACCACGCCCACGACGAGGCCATGCCTCTGGTGGAGTGAGCTTGAATGCCCAATGGGCACTGCAGGTCTTTAGACGCATAAGCAGCAGCAATAGCGTCCACTATCCATCTGGACAGGCTGTGTTTCGAGGCGGCGAGACCCTTGGTGCGCCCGCCAAACGAAACAAAGAGCTGTTCCACCACTCGTTTGACTGAAGACAGTGCTATCAGAAAAACGGTTTTGAGCGTGAGGTATTTCATATCCACAGTTTCCAAGGGTTCGAAGGGATGCGCTTTCAGGGCCTCCAAGACCAGTGAAAGATCCCACATAGGAACCGAGGGGGGTCGCGGGGGGTTCATCCTCCTGGCTCCTCTAAGGAAGCGGATGACGAACTCGTTCCTTCCTAATGCGCGGCCCAGCTCTGAAACAGAGAGCGCTGAAATGGCCGTGACATAGACTTTGAGCGTGGAGGGGGACCTGCCCGCGTCCAGTAACTCTTGAAGGAAACACAGTACTCGCGATACCCCACATGTCTGTGGATCGAGCCCCTTAGCAGTGCACCATCTGTTAAACACTGACCATTTCGACATGTAGAGCCGCCTCGTAGAGGGGGCTCTAGATTGTATGATCGTGTTCATGACCCCGTCTGGCAGATCAGCGTGTAATCTTTGAGGCTCCACGCATGCAGAGACAGCGCTCTGGATGGGGATGCCATATCGAGCCGCGGGCTTGAGAGAGAAGATCTCTCTTCACCGGTATCGGCCAGGGGGCTGAGTCTGCCAGCTGTATTAGATCCGGGAACCAAGCTTGGTTCTCCCAGTATGGGGCTAAGAGGAGCACTGTGTGGCGCGCTTCCCTGATTCTCTTGATGACCTGAGGCAGCAGAGACCGGGGGAAAAGCATACAGCGGGCCGCTGGGCCAGGTCTGGGCCAGCGCGTCCTCGTTCTTCGAGAAGAACTCTGGGCAATGAGCGTTGTCTTTTGACGCAAAAAGGTCAACTTTCGCTTTGCCGAAACGGCGCCACAGTGACTGGACTGTTTGGGGGTGTAGAGACCACTCCCCAGGGGGAACGTTGTCCCTGGACAGTCTGTCGGGGCCCTCGTTCAGGTGGCCAGGCACATGCGCGGCTCTCAGCGAGCGCAGAGAGTGCTGAGCCCACACGAGGAGGCGTTCCGCCAGGGTGCAGAGCGTCTTTGATCTGACACCGCCCTGGCGATTCACATAGGCCACTACCGATGTATTGTCCGTGCGGACTAGAACATGGTGACCGTGGAGGAATGGGAGGAAGTGTTTGAGCGCTTTCTCGACCGCGAGCATCTCTAGACAGTTTATGTGTAGGAGATTCTCCTGGTCTGACCAGCGGCCATAGACCGGTCTGCCTTCGAAGAGCGCTCCCCAACCTAGGTTGGAAGCGTCTGTCGAGACAACTTTCCGGTGTGAAATCACTCCCATAGTCACTCCTGTGTGATACCATTCGGCTGCCAGCCAGGGCTGCAGGGCTGAAATGCAGCTCTGATTCACTCTGACTCGCAAGCCGCCGGCCGCCCAGGCTCGGTGGGGCACGCGCGCTTTCAGCCAGCGTTGAAGCGGGCGCATGCGCAGTAAGCCCAGCTGGAGCGCTGCTGCAGCTGAGGCAATATGCCCCAGGATACGCTGGAATGTCCTCAGCGGAACCCGGCTGCCTATTTGGAGGGATGCGGCGAGGAGGCGGATGCGGCGCGCGCGCTGCTCCGACAGTCTGGCCGTCATAGCCACCGAGTCCAGTTCTATTCCAAGAAGGAAATTGACTGACGGGGCGATAGCGAGCTCTTGGTCCAGTGACCGAGAGACCCAGATCCTCCAGATGGCTGAGAAGCGCTGTTCTGTGAGACACAAGTTCCGTCTCTGACAGCGCTAGAATAAGCCAATCGTCCAGATAATTCAGTATTCGCATTCCCTGTTTTCTCAGGGGAGCGAGAGCCGTGTCCATGCATTTCGTAATGTACGGGGTGCCAAAGACAGGCCGAAGGGCAGGATTGTGTACTGATATACTCGACCGTTGAAGGCGAATCTCAAGAATGGCCTGTGACGGGGAGTTATCTGGATCTGAAAATATGCGTATTTTAGATCGAGAGAGATAAACCAGTCTCCTGGGCGAATCTGCGCGAGGATTTTTCTGGTTGTGATCATTTTGAACGGCCGTCTCATGAGGGCTTTGTTCAGATGTCTCAGATCTAAAATAGGTCTTAATGCTCCGTCCTTCTTGGGTACGAGGAAGTAGCGGCTGTAAAAGCTCGACTCGCTCAGAGAAGGATGAACCTGTTCTATAGCCCTTTTGTGCAGCAGCTTCGCTATTTCGGCTTGAAGCAGGTGCGCAGCTTCTGAACTCACTTTCGTCTCCGTCTGTGCTAGAAAGCGCGGAGGGCGACGAGCGAATTGAAGCGAATAGCCGTGTTTTATAGTACTCAGCACCCATTCTGACGCGCCCTGAATAGCTTCCCATGCTTCCGCATGCATAGCTAGGGGTCGAATGGTCTCTGGGTTCAGATCGCCGCACTGCGCGGGATTGGGGAACCTGTATCAGAGAGGATGGAGCGGCGTGCGCGCCGCTGGTGCTCGAACACGGGGGCTGGTAAACAGTATTGGCCGGCTGTACAGCGTTCGGTAGCTCGGTCCCAGAGGATGGAGCGCGATTTGCTGACAAACACCCCTGGCGCGAAAGCGGCGTGGGGATTGTAATGTCTAAAAGTGAGTGCGCGTGCACGTGAGCGGGCGCAGAGTTTACACTTATGACACGGCCAGTGTTTGGGAGCTTAGAGGGTGTGCGACCCGAGGTAACTGAATGGCAGAGCGAGCAGCGGGTAGGTGTGAGCACAAGTTGTGGGCACATTTACTACACTTAGTACTCGAGCGGCTTGTGTCCGCTTTATGAGAGAGCGCTCTATGCGCGTTACCATGGGGACCATGTTTGTGTGAAGCAGTGAGCACATGGGAGTGGGCACATTTTCTACACTTATGACACCTTCGGCCAGAGCCGGAATGTTTGTGAGCTTTAGAGGATCTGCAACCCGGGGTAACTGTGTGATAGAGCGGGCAGCAGCTAGGTGTGAGCACAGAGTTGTGGGCACATTTACTACACTTAGTACTCAAGCGGCATGTGTCCGCTTTATGAGAGTGCGCTCTGTGAGCGTTACCGGGGAGACCGTGTTTTGTGTGTAGCAGTGAGCACATGGGAGTGGGCACATTTTCTACACTTGTAACACCATCGGCGTTATAGAGCAAATGCTTTGATGGCTCATATGTTTAGACGCTCATAAATACTCAAGCACCATCCTGTGAGATGCGGGTTCGCTTTCTGTATGTAAGAAAGCTGGCCGCGAGCTCGGAGAAGCCAGCAGAAAAAATATTTTTCTGCCGCCAGAGCCGGATTTGAACACGGGTCTCCAGTGCAGAAGCGTAATATTCTGCCACTGAGCCACAGGGGCACACATGAGCTTCCAGTTGGTGCGAGCATATGACCGAGCGTCGTGTTTCGGCGTTTGTTTGCAGGCACGCGTGTATTAAAACAGGCCCGTTTACTGCAGCATTAGTATTTCCAGCCGCCTGAACTTAGAGGGGACTGAGAAATATGTATCCCGTGAGATGCGGGTTTGCTTTCTGTATGTAAGAAAGCTGGCCGCGAGCTCGGAGAAGCAAGCAGAAAAAAGGTTTTCTGCTGCCAGAGCCGGATTCGAACACGGGTCTCTGGTGCGGAAGCCTAATGTTCTGCCACTGAGCCACAGGGGCACACATGAGCTTCCGGTCAGTGCGAGCATATGACCGAGCGTTTGTTTGCAGGCGCGCGTGTATTAAAACAGGCTCGTTTACTGCAGTATTAGTATTTCCAGCCGCCTGAACTTAGAGGGGACTGAGAAATATGCGAGGATGGAGGAAGTCCGGCCTAAGCGGGACGAAAACACTCTCTCTTCCTCCTTTCGCCGGTGCTCGTGACGTCCGCTCTGATATCCCTTGAGAACGGCGCAGTTGCGCGGCTCGAACAAAGGGAGAGAGAGCGGGAAGATGTCATTATGTGCTGTGACATCGTTTGTTTGCAGGCGTGCGTGTATAACAACAGGCTCGTTTACTGCAATATAGATATTTCTAGTCGCCTGAGCTAGGAGGGGACTGAGAAATGTGTGAGAAACGGAGGTGGCCGGAGAGTGACGCGCGCGACCGAGACGCGGGGTAGCTTTCTTATAACGTAAAGGAAGCCAGCCCGTGACCGTCTACTTCTGACATCCCTTGTGAGCGGCGCCTTGTGCGGCTCGAACAGAGGGGGAGAGGGCGTGCGTCATCCGGGGGGGGGGGTAGCTTCCTTGTAACGTAAAGGAAGCTATAGCCCGTGACCGTCCGTTCTGACATCCCTTGTGAGCGGCGCCGTTTGCGCGGCTTGACAGAGGGGAGTAACCAGCTGGTCTGCTTCATCCCCTGAGGCGACGGCAGTGCGGGCAGAGGCCGGCCGCTGCGCGTCGGTGAAGGGCGGGGGAGAAGGAGAGAGCGAGGCTCGCGGGAGGGGCTCCGGCGAGCGCTCAGCTATAACCACCGGCTCGGGAGGCCTTTGAGAGCGGCGTTTTTTCTTACGCGGCCCGGAAGAGGCAGCCGGAGAAGGTGGAGGATCGTGAAACATGGCGAGTCGAGCCTGCAGGGTCGACATCGGCAAGTCCTCACACTGTTCGCAGCCGCCCGTGAAGGGCGCGGGCTGCGTGGTCGAAACCCAGGCAGAGAGCGCAGATCACGTGGCGGTCTCCGTCGCTGAGCGCGGCTCTGCACGAGCCACAGGATGAGCGAGGCATTTGCAACAACGCCTCGCGCTCTTTTAGATGCAAAGTGTGTCGCGGGGCGAACACACAAACACATACAACACAGAGCAGTAAAAGGATATATTCACCGGATAGCGAAGCAGGCAGGGAAAACTGAAGGCGGCGAAGGCGGCCGGCGTCCTCAGGCTGAGATCCTCGGCGTGCTGGTCGCTTGATTCGACGGCGGCTTCCTCAGAGAGCAGCGATGCGTAGAGCTTCGCTGAAAAGACAGAAATCAGAGAAGCAGCCTCCGAGCCCCGCTTTTATACGCTAAGCCACACCCCTTTTCGCGGGCTGTGACGCATTAAGCGCGCCAAGCGCGCTCATTGGTCGTGACGTCACGCCAAGGGCTCAGCGGTAGGCTGCTGCAGTTGCCGCAGGGCAGCCAATGGGCACGCTAGTAAGCCTGCCCTAGGTCTGCAGGCTGCCGCACTGCGTTGACAAGATTATAATTAAATGGTAAAATTATTTGCTGAGCATTGAGTTAAGGGAATTGAAGATTCTAAAATCCATCTCAATCTCCTGTGTACAATGAGTTTGGAGTTAATAACTTCATAAATGGGGCTGCTGGGCGGAGCAGCACTAGCCATTAACAAACTCCTTGTACAGGCAGAGTGTCATTTTCTGTGCTCCCCCTCAGAAAGATTGGGGACCAGAATGGCATTCTCAACAGAAGCCTTTAAAGCAGAAGATGGATCTGAGGACTGTTTTTCTGTGAAAATGGCTTCGGCTAAGGTCCTGATGCCACTGGTGTCAGACCTCTGGGGGCAACCCCGACCGGGGTGGAGCGGTGTTAACCTCAGTATACGGTGCCCGCCCCACCTCGGTGCCCTCAGGAGGCCGTTCTGCCAACCCCGCACCCTTGGTCTCGGGGCGCAGCGGTCTCCAGCGAGCACATGGCTCAGTGTCACCACGACACCATGTCAAACTCGCACCCTCTTAGGGGGGTTCAAAACAGTCAGTTCGGTTGTTTCCTGCCAGGATGCTTCAGGTCACCGAAGTGGCTGTTACAATAACATCAGAGGCCAGTCTCGAGAGACTGGTACCCTTAGTAGATTTTCTGACAGAGTGGAAGAATCTGCCGAATATATCTCCTTGGGTCCTGCAGATAATAGAGAGAGGTTACAGAATCCAGTTTCGTTCTCCTCCAACTTGTTACAATGGGGTGCTACTCGTGTTAGTACATCCCGAGCAGGCTCTGGTAATGGAGCAAGAAGTAGTGTCTCTATTAGCGAAGGGAGCTATAGAGCAGGTGTACTCGCCCGACAGAGAATCGGGGTTTTACTGTTACTTTATTACCGCTACTTTATTGTTCCGAAAAAGGATGGGGGGTTGCGTCCCATTTTAGATCTCCGTCTGTTGTATCGTGCAGTCATGAAACTCAAGTTCAATATGCTCACACTCAAACAGATCGTGACTCAAATCAGATCCGAGGACTGGTTTGTCACGATAGATTTAAAAGGCGCTTACTTCCATCCTCGCTCTACAAAGGAAGTTCCTGTGGTTTTCTTTTGGGGGCAAAGAATACCATTATCGGGTGCTTCCATTCGGTCTAGCTCTATCACCCCGCACGTTCACAAAGTGCGTAGATGCTGCTCTGGCCCCGTCAGGCTGCAGGGCTACGCGTTCTGAACTACATCGATGACTGGCTGATTCTGGCGGAATCAGAGCAGTTAGCGGTTCGGCATCGAGATGTCGTCCTCGCTCAGATGAAGAAATTGGGGTTGAGACTCAATGCCAAGAAGAGTGTGCTTTCTCCATTACAGAGAACCACTTTCCTTGGTGTGGTATGGGATTCAGTCACGATGCGAGCCACACTATTGCCCGTTCGTGTAGCTGTTATCCTCACAGCCACAAAAGAGTTGAAGCTAGGCCAGTCGCGCACTGTAAAACAGTTCGAGAAACTGTTGGGCCTCATGGCAGCAGCGTCCAATGTGATACCCTTTGGCCTACTGTACATGAGACCCTTGCAGTGGTGGCTCAGAGCCAGAGGGTTCTCCCCGAGGGGAAACCCACTTCGTACGATCAAGATCACGCGGCGGTTTCTCCGCGCCTTGGTTATATGGAGGAAGTACTGGTTCCTATCCCACATGAGCAGTCACGCACTGTGAAACAGTTCGAGAAACTGTTGGGCCTCATGGCAGCAGGTCCATTGTGATTCAAATCAAATCGAATGTGATCAAAAGATGGCGGAGTAGAGGCATAGTTGCTCACAGCTCTCCTTGTCTAAATCGTTAAAACAGCAAATTAAGATCCAACTGCAGAACCTGATTTATGATTTTTTCGAATTTTTGATTTTGATTTTGATCATGCCTGGGAAAAGGGTAAACGCAAAAGAATCGGTGAATTTACAGGCTGAAATCACTGACACTACCTCGAGCGGCGGACTGTCTATTGCATCTCTGGAAGAAACTCTGCAAAAGTTTTTTGCTGAAGCCGACAAAAAGGCCAGTGATCGCTTTGAACGTTTGGAATATCAGCTGGATTCCATCAAAATAACACTTGATCAACATTCCAAAGACTTGGATTCCCAACGCAAGATTACAACTTCTCTACAAACACGAATGAAGCGAGTAGAGGAAGCTTCTACTGAACATAATGACACCATGGTGAAACTTCAACAGAAACTAGCTTCGATGGAAGATCGGAGTAGGAGGAACAATCTCCGAATTATAAACTTGAAAGAAGGAGTGGAAGAAGATCAGGCCTTGGCTTACATTGTGCGTAGTTTTCTCAAATGGTTCCCTGAACTGGAAAGCAGCCCGCCGGAGCTCACGCGAGCACATCGTGTTGGTCCCCCGCGCAAGGCTCCTGCTCCTCCGCGGACCATGATCCTGAACTGTCTTCGTTTCAGTGACAGAGATCGGATCTTAGGATTTGCAAGGAAGTCACCGGTGACAGTAGACGGCCATGCAATTCGCTTTACTGCAGACTATAGCGATGCTACCGCTCGGCGCAGACGTCCGTGCTTCCCTATAATGAACAGGGCTCGCACTTTGGGATTTCAAGCTTTCCTGTTATATCCAGCTACCATCAAGTTGACAAGAGGAATTAACCAAAACCTGTTTACTGAACCAAGTGAGGCGTCTACGTTTATTGACTCCTTTGTCTCACTCAATTCGGAAGATGAGACTTCACTTTTGCCATGACTGTTGTCATGCTAGTATTGTTTACTTCCGTATGTACGGTATGATGCGCTGTTCAGCGCTTGACGTCATTCCATTCAAGGTAGTCGTCTACAGTTGTGACCTGACTTTGATTTTCCTTTTTACGGCTTGGAGGCTTGCCAATTTTTAGTTGGTAATAGTATGCAGTTTTGTTGTTCCATCACACTGAGATTTAATTCGTGAAATTTTGTTGGGGATCTCTTTTTTTTTCTTTTTTTTCTAGCAAAATATAATAAAGTAATATGATTGTTGAAGCTCAGTAGTGTTATTTTCAGGGGAGCGAGCAAAGGACAGTTATTTGATTTGTTGACATTTTTTCTTTGTTTCAATGCACGATCTTATTTTTTGTGTGTGTGTGTGTGTGTGTGTGTGTGTGTGTGTGTGTGTGTGTGCGCGTATGCATGTGTGTGGTGTGCGTGTGGTTTGCATGTTGGTTTGCTCTCATATTCACCTAACCATATTCACTACCATTATTGTAATTCAGACATGTCCAGTTTGCTTTACTTTTCAAAATGTAATCAATGGGTAAAGGTCTTCACGTAATACATCTAAACATTCGTAGTTTAGTTCCTAAAATTGATCAACTAAGGGCATGGCTTGCTTATAATAATCCCAATATTATAACTTTGTCTGAAACCTGGCTAAATGAAAATACAGCAGATTCCAATGTTAAACTTGATAACTACATTATATATAGGTTTGATAGAGGATCTAGGGGAGGTGGGGTAGCCACTTACATTTCATCAAATTTGAAATCACAATTAATTACCCCTAAAGTGAAACCTGAGCTTTTTGAAGGTATCTTTGTTAAGCTTACTCTTCATGCAAATAAACATTTAATAATTGGCAACATATATCGCCCACCAACATCTCCCAAGCTTGAGTCTGTTCGAAACATTCTAGCCACTGTTTCATCATTTGGTGACTCATCAGAAATTGTTCTGTTGGGGGACTTCAATTTAACTGGACTGATCCTTGTGCTCTCACGGAACGTAACATGTTTAATGGTTCAAATTTTACACAAATTATTGAAGAGCCAACAAGAATCGGTCCAAGTTGTAAATCTCTTCTTGACTGGATACTAGTCACACACCCCAACAGAATAATAAAATCTGGTGTTCTCTCGGATTGTTTTAGCGACCACTCTATCATATATTGCATTTGGAAAATTTCAACTCCCCATCTTTCTCCGAAATATATTAGGATCCGTGACATGAAATTATTTAACAGGGATTTATTTATAAATGATGTGAGAAGGATAAATTGGAATAGACTTAGCCTAATTCCTGATGCGGAAGCTGCCTGGAATTTCTTTTATACAGAATTTGTGCAAGTTATTGATAAGCATGCCCCATGGACAACTATTAAGGTTAAAGGTCATCATTTACCTTGGGTAAACGGGGATCTTATCAGTCTGTTTAAGCAGAGGGATAGGGTGTGGAAGAAACACAAAAATACAAAACTTTCTAGTGATTGGGAGGAATACAAACAGCTGCGAAACACATGCACTACTCAAACAAGAAATGCTAAAGCCAATTTCTACAGAAATAGTTTGTCAAATGACTTCAGTAATCCTAAACATTTTTGGAAAAAAATGAATACCTTACTTGGTAAATCTAATAGTACCTCGAGTAATATGACAATCAATAATGAAACTGTTAATGATCCAGCAGTGATCTCCAACGCATTTAGTTTGCATTTCTCCGAAACACCGCAGGTACAGTCATCGCTCCTTCACCCAGAGCTGTCTGTTAATTCTCAGCCCTGCGATAGTTCTTTCACATTCCGACAGGTTAGCTCAGCTGATGTCCAGTTGGCCATTAGCAAGCTATCCTCTAGCAGTGTACCTGGCCCTGACGGCATTGAGGGTAAGTTTATCAAATTTTCTTCTCATGTCCTATCCTCTCCATTGGCTGAGCTTTTTAATTTGTCACTTCTAACACATGAAGTACCTCTGGCATGGAAGTGTACTAAAGTCACTCCATTGCATAAAGGAGGGGACACCCAAAATTTGAACAATTATAGACCTATCTCAATAATTAACAGTATTGTGAAAATTTTTGAGAAAATAATCTTCAATCAATTATCTAACTATATCTCTCATAACAATTTACTATCCCAATGCCAGTCAGGTTTCAGGAAATATTTCTCCACTACCACTGCTCTTTTGAAATTTACTAATGATATTTTTTCTAGTTTCGACAATAATATGTGTACTGGTGCCATCTTCCTAGATCTTACAAAAGCATTTGATTTAGTTGATCATTATCTGCTCTTGGATAAATTATATTCATTTGGTCTTTCCCGTTCATCTCTTCTGTGGTTTAACTCTTATTTTCATCATCGCCGCCAGTGTGTGTCCTTCGGGGGCAGTCAGTCGATTTTTACAGGTGTAGATAAAGGCATTCCCCAAGGTTCTTCACTTGGGCCTTTGTTATTTTCCATTTTTATTAATGACTTGCCACTATGTTGTTCAGAATGTGACATTCATCTTTATGCAGATGATACAATTATATATTGCTCCAAACCAAATATTCCCGACATAAATTATACTTTACAACATGACTTTGATTCTGTACAGCAGTGGCTGTCATTTAATAAACTCCTGCTGAATAAATCAAAATCATACTGTATGCTTTTTCAGAAGAAAGATAGAAATAATCTTAATTTGCATTTTCTTGATTCTTCTCCTTTAGAACCAACCGAAAAATTTAAATATCTCGGTGTTTGGCTAGAAACTGATCTTTCATTCAAAGCTCATGTACACGCGCTGAACAACAAACTTAGTTTTCGTCTTAAAACATTATATCATTCAATAGATTGCTTTAATTTTCAGGTTAGGAAAAGGATAGTCTCTCAGTTGTTGCTACCTATTCTGGACTATGCAGATATTATATATGCCAACACTACTGCCTCTTGTCTACACTCTCTTGATGTGGTATACAACAGCCTGTGCCGTTTTGTTCTACGCTGCCCCTATAGGACACATCATTGTGTGATGTATGAACAGCTGTCCTGGCTTGCACCCTCAGCCAGAAGACAATATCATTGGCTTCAGCTCATTTTTAAATGTATTTACTTTCAATATCCATATTATTTATCACAATATTTAGTGCCTTACAGTTCACATTATAGCCTTCGTCACAACGAACAGATCTTCTTTACTGTCCCTAGAGTTAAGAGAGAAATTGGGAAATATGCTTTCTGTTTTAGAGCCCCTCGTGACTGGAACAGCCTTCCTGCATCCATTCGTTCGCTTACTTCTTTTCCTATGTTCCGAACTGCTTTGTTAACACATCTTCAGAATATTTGTCTATGTTTCTAGCATTTCAGATTTAGCATTGATATTGTCATGTTATGTATGTTTTTATTCAGTATATGAATGTCTATCTGTGATGGGTGGGGATAGTGAGAGCTTGTGTGTGTGTGAGTGCGGGCGGGCGTGTGTGTCCGTGTGGTGCGTGTGAAAGTGTGTGAGTGTGTGTGTTTATTTTATTTATTTTTTTTTTATTTTTTTTATTGTTGTATTATTATTTTATTATTGTTATGACTTTTTTGTCTTATTTGATTGTATCTACTCTGTTGTTTTGCTGTTTTTTGTTGTTTGGACATGATCCTGAGGACCCCCATGAAAACGAGATGTTTCATCTCATGGGGTTGATCCTCTAATAAATGTACATAAATAAATAAATAAATTCCCTTTGGCCTACTGTACATGAGACCTTTGCAGTGGTGGCTCAGAACCAGAGGGTTCTCCCCGAGGGGAAACCCACTTCGTACGATCAAGATCACGCAGCGGTGTCTCTGCGCCTTGATTATATGGAGGAAATACTGGTTCCTTTCCCAGGTTCCGGTGTTGGGAGCTCTTTGCCATCGAGTTGCTATCTCGACAGATGCTTCCCTCACCGGCTGGGGAGCGGTTTTGGGAGGCCGCTCATCCCAGGGCCTGTGGAGGAGTCATCATCTTTTTGGCACATAAATTGCCTGGAGAAGATGGCAGTCTTCAATGCGTTGAGACATTCCTCCCAGACTGAGGGACCATCATGTGCTTGTCCTTACAGACAACACATCGGTAATATGGTAATACATAAATATGTTGGAGCAGACATCCTGTTGAGGCAGGGGCTGAGGCCCAGGGAATGGAGGCTCCACACCGAGGTGAGGAGTACATTTGGGGGGTTTATGGTCAGGCACAAGTGGATCTCTTCGCGTCTCAGGATACGACGCACAGTCCACTTTGGTTCTCCCTCACACATCCAGCTCTCTTGGGGCTGGACGTTGTGGTATGGACATGGCCGAGGCTTCGTCTGTACATCTTTCCCTGATTACTCTGCTCCCAGGAGTTCTGGAGAAGGTCCGCCGGGATGGATAATTATACTATTAGTAGAACCGTACTGGCCGTGCCTACTGGTTTTCAGACCCGGTGTCTCTCCTCGACGGCTCTCCCTTGGAGATTCCAGTCAGGAGGGACCTTCAGTCTCAAGTGGATTGGGTGATCTTTCACCCAGCCCAGAGATTTTGGATCCCGTGGGTTTGGCCTCTGAGGGGGCCCAACTCATTGACTTTGGTCTCTCAACTGAGGTTGTGGAGACCATACTTCACTCCAGAGCTCCCTCCACGAGGAAACTTTATGTGATGGGTTTTCACTTCATATTGCGGGTCTCGGACAGTGTGGCCCAGTTTACTGCCCGTTTGGTACAGTGCTGGAGTTACTGCTGGTTAATTTTTCCGCAGGGTTATCCCCTTCCACACTGAAGGTGCATGTGGCGGCCTTAATGCCAACCATGTCCCTTTTGGTGGTATTTCCCTGAGGGGGGGGGGGGGGGGGGGACCTTTGGTTGTTTCCTCCATGGTGCTTTTAGACCAGGACAGGAGTATGGCGGCTTAGAAGCCTTATTATATATGTATATATCCTTGTAGGATGTGGTATGCGGCAGCCTGGTCCTCTCCGCTCACATTCGTAAGGTTTTGCAACTTCGACCTGGGCGTTTCCCCAGGTTCTCAATGCTCTTGTCTTAGTTGTGCAGTATTCACACAGACAGGTTCTGTTTCGTATGGCGTATTGGGCATTCTCGTTCCCAAAGCGTCATTGACGCATCGCGAGTTCCCTCGAAAGGGAACGTCTCAGGTTACGACTGTAACCCTAGTTCCCTGAGAAGGGAACGAGACGATGCGTCACTTTGCCATACTTCCTACATCCCTGTGATCGACTTGCTTCGGCCCTTTTCGAAGCTAGCGCGGTTCTAAACCGGATGTCCTTTACCCTTTCCTGGTCGTCACGTCACCCGCCCGTGACGCCCACTCTCGCCATTGGACTAGTTGATACAAGTGCTTCAGACGCAATCACGCAGAAGCGTTCCCAAAGCGTCATTGACGCATCGTCTCGTTCCCTTCTCAGGGAACTAGGGTTACAGTCGTAACCTGAGACGTTTTGTTGTCTGCCACTTTAAATTCTTGAGCTCTTAAAGCAAGATGGATTCTGATTGGCTGTCATTGTTTTTATCATTCATCAGCTAAAAAAGAAAAAATTCTGAAAGTGATTCCAATGATATCGTTCCTCTGTGTCATTATCGTTATATTTTCTGTGTGGACTCTGTTATTCTTTTATATTTAGAACTTTTATATTTATATTTAGACTTTTTTTAACTATATATTGATCATAATAGTTATCTTCTCTACCCCTCAAATTCTTGAGTAAAGAAAATTATGTACTTATTCAAAGAAAAAAACTTTACACCTTGATTTGCAAACAAGCAGAGACAGTCTGAACTGTGTGTGGCACTTCATTCACAATTGAAGCAGGGTCGAGTTATGAGGTTTTACTGACAAATTGAGGACCCAATGAAGTAACAAGGTTTAGTCACAAGCTCTTTTAATACTTTCCATTGGTTAAATATTTTCAAAACCCACAGAAAGACATAAAGGGCAGTAGTGTGAAGTAACGAATTACAAATACTCACGTTACTGTAATTAAGTAGTTTTTTTCAGAATTTTTTGAGTAGTTTAAAAATTGCGTAATTTTACTTTTACTTGAGTACATTTTAAGTGATGTCTTGTTACTTTTACTCCACTATTTTATTTCTGTTTGTGGTCATTAGCTACTCCTTACCTATGCTTGTTTTAAAATTTTATTTTTATCCATCAACGTGATTGGATCGAGTAATCGGTCTTGTGACTGTCGTCAAATCAAATTATGCATAGAAAACTTTAACTGCTAGCCTTACCTACTGTTACTCGTGGCTGCTGTGTGGAAGTGCATTCTTCAAGCAAAAATTCATTCGAGATATCAGCGTCTTCCTCTAAATTATGTTTTATTAACGTAGATCGGGAGGAACACGTCAAAATAAGCTACTCTATTGCCACCTGCTGTCTACAATCAGTAATCACAAATACTCTAGTATCATCAGCTGTCTACAATCAGTAATGAACACATACTCTAGTATCACCAGCTGTCTACAATCAGTAATCAACATATCTACCCAAATCAGCATGAAGGCAAACCATATATAATCACAGTCAAACTCACCTAAGGATATTCTACAGTCTTCAGAACAGGTTTCGCCTAACAGTCGCCATGTCGGAGATTGAACTCTTCCCGTCTGATGACGAATCTCTCTACTCTCAGGACTCTGCATCAATTCCAGCCACCCCAAAGAGCACCATTAGACTACCAGGTGCCGTCGCCGAGTCTCCAGCATCAGTTCGCGGTCGCCAGCCAATCCGCGCTTCTATCCATACTCCAGAACGACAAAGACAGCGCTCACCTATATCAACGAGATACACACCTTCTTCCTCGTCCTCATCCTCATCATCCTCCTACTCACTGGCCCAGCCAACCATTCCTGCAATCGGGAAATGGACAGTGTTAGGTCTAAGGCAAGCTTTGACCAATATGGACGTCCATTACCCTAGACGGATGAATAAAGCCAAATTATACCAATTATACACTAACCTACAGTCAACGTGCGCCCCATTTAAACCCTCATCTCCCTCTAAGGTCTCCAATAAAGCGACAAACAAAACCAACAAAGGACGGTAAAACACCATGTACCTCCAAAATCCAGTATTCCTCCACAGCGAGACCGGACCACCGTCGATCATCAGGTAGGGGCAGTGCGCCTTCAGCGAGCCTGGGACGGGCCCCAGATTCCACCGCCGCTAGACCGCTACCCTCTCCACCTTCTGCTCAGCATCACTCATTACCGGTCACTAACAGTGACCGTCTTCCCTCTAGCATGAGGTTGCCTCCGCTAGCAGGGCAGGTGCAACCTGTTGTTACCATCCCAAATTCTCTCCATCGTTCGTGGCCCGCGGCTCCTGACGTGAGGTTGCCTCCGCTAGAATCGCGGGCCCAGACAACTCTCCCTTGTCCTTCTCCTCCGGCTACCACTAACCCTTTTTCAAAGTTGTGGCCTACAGCAGACCCTAGTGTGAGGATGCCTCTGCTAGCGGCGCAGGCCCAGTCACCTTATTTTCCACCTCAGCTTTCTCTCTCCTCCTCGGTCGCTTTCCAAGCTCCAGGGGCCATTGCAAACTTAAGACCACCTCCGTTTCCCATGTCGGCCCCGGATTGTCTCCCCCAAAACACGCTTCCTCAGGCAAAATCACCATTTTCTCTGTTTACAGCATCTCAGATGCCCATACCTCCAAATGCCATCGCTTTGGAACCGCCCCCTGTCGCCAGCAACATCTGAGTGCAGATTCTATCAGGTGCGGTGTAGGATTGAGTGCAAATCAAATACAAATGAATCTTCCAGGTGATTTGTTCAAACATAATTCCACACAAGAACTCAACATTCCAGACACCAAATCACCAACCCCAAAGCCATAAAAGAAGGCTCCAGCCAGTCTACCTAACCAACGAAAACCCCCAGCTAAGAACTTTACGGGCATGCAAGCTTCAAAGAGATGAGCCAAACTAAAGGAAGAACTTGTCAATGTGAGATAGCTTGGAAAAGGATGATTGGCTCAGAGATGGCACAGCTCAGTGCTCGATCAAGATAACAGCAGAGAAGCTGCTGGACTCCACACAGACACAAAACAGACCCCAGTCTCCTTAAGGACCTCTGAATGACCCAGATTTTTTAAATCACTTCAAACCAAAGAGACTGAGACTTTGACTACAAAAATAGATAAAAATCATCCCAGAACAATTCTCGATGGACTTATAATCAAACATCATGCAACTACATGGTTCTATTTTGTGTCTACAATATATGTGTGTGTCTAATATGCTTAGATCCCATATAATTCATGTAATTGTTATAACCATTAGATGCTTGAATGAAAGTGTGTCATGCTTCCTATCAGTACGATCGTATGTTCTTAATTCAAAAGATGGCTTGAGTGAAATCTGTGTGAAATGTTCCGTATTCTTATAATAGTAATAATGTCTAAACTGTGGCCTCTTTCCTCTCTGCTAGAGCTTAGAGAGTAAGGAGAGCACAGATAAGCTTGATTTATGATAAGAAGTGAATAGAACGCCACCTCCTAAATAAAGACAGTGTCTAATTGGTCAGAATGGCGCAGAAACGAAAGAACCCAAATCAAGATCAGAAGAACATGGGTTAAACAACTTCATTCAAGCCATCATCTACTCTCGCCTCAATTTCCTTTCTTTTCTTAGTTTCCTTTCTTTTCCGTTGTGAGTCTCGGTTCTAAGTTAAGTTTTGTGAAGCCAGCTTCAACAGAGACTTTCATTCATCCGCCAGCACCCCACGTGACTGGCCGCCCCATCTATCCAAGCACGGAGACACCAGCCAACGAACGAACTCGGGAAACCCCCTTTGACGCCGACCAAAGGAATTCCCAAAAGGAACGCAAAACGAGCAAGTAACCTCCAGGCTCTAAAGCTGAACTTGTGTATTTTGATATAGATTTAATAACCTACGAAACGATAGAAAGGTTAAATTAATGTTTGATGGTTCGTTCAGGTCATGTCTTATAAGTGCATATAGAATCTTGAGATTTCATCATCTCACTCATCATCTCACTCTTTCCTCACTCTATTCCTTTCTGCAACTCGTATGAATGTGTGTGTGCGTGTGTTTGTGTTAGATATTAGTTTGATGTGTTAGAATAATCAATAAAGTCTTGTTTGTATTTTAAAGAGAAGTCTTACTTGTGTTATGTGCTTACGAATTTAATGTCTTAAACTGCTGATCTAAGTTACCTTGCTAATAAATAGTGTTTCACTATATTTTGGATATTTATATCCGTTGCAGAGCTGAAAGTTACGGCTGGTTCAAATGAACCCTGAACGAGTCATTTGCTCGGTCGTAATAAGTGATTCTTTCGAATTCCCTATAAATTAATTAATAATTCTTTTGAGCTAAATTGACCTGTTAGAATCACTAATCATACAATTATCTTACAGCGGATATTGACCTATCATCTCTCCTTTCTCTGCTTCCCCCATCCGATTCAAATCGCCAGATCGATTGCGGCGACTTCTCAGTTACCCTAAAAAATCCAAACAACACATCATCCCGAATCCTGTCATTTTCAGATTTTGCATCGCATTCGCCAGGTATACAGAGGTCGTCTGCACCGTTTTTCCCCATAGGAGGCGCGAGCTCAATGACTATCTCGCGATAGTGGCAGAGCTCGCGTTATCCTATGGGGGATCACATTTTTACACGTACCACAAGCTGTTTGCAGCTAAATGCGCCGTCCGAATCACCCAATGGAACCAGTGCCCATATTGGGCCATGCTGGACACGGATCTCCACAATAAAATATTCTTGGGCATTCGAAATATTTCCTGCGCAGTCTGTAGGTCACTCGCCCATTACACCACGTCGTGCCCTCAAGTAAATCCATCAATTCCTCCAATTCCAGTTCCTAACCAAGAAAGATCAACTAGTTACGTTCCACGGCCAGCTACTACAAACTTCGACTCCTCCGGAAGAGCCTCCGCCTTTTCCACATGACGTCAGGTCTGCAACCATTTCAATACAGGCGGCTGCTCAAGACAACGCTGTCGGTTTCTGCACATCTGCAATTATTGTGGCGGCGCTCATGCCCGCACCGTATGCCCCATAAAGAAACACACCAATAAAAATTAAAAAAATTACTTGTCGACTCCCGTGAATATTTTACATTTGTCATCAGAATTATCCCAGCACCCTGATCCTGAATTTACCAAATATTTGCTGTCTGGCCTCGAGCATAGTTTTGAACCAGGTCTCGAAAGCATCCCCTCACAAAATTGTATTTGCGATAATCTCCAATCCGCGCTCATAGAACCCGAAATAGTAGACAACCTGATTAATAAGGAAGTTAGTTCAGGTTTCATGATCGGACCTTTCGAAAACCCCCCTTTCTAATACTTTCGCATCAGCCCTATTGGAGTGGCTACAAGGAAATTCTCAGGTTAAAAACGCTTAATAATTGACCGCTCAGCCCCGCACAATTCTCCGTTTCCAAGCGTAAACAGCCTCATCCCACTAGACAAATATTCTCTTCACTACCACGACATTGACCAAGCAATTTCATTAATAAAAAACGCCGGCCGTGGCGCTTGGCTCGCCAAAGTCGACATTACTTCGGCTTTCAAAGTGATGCCCATCCACCCAGATTGGTGGCATTTATTCGGCGTCTCAGAAATTCAGACAGCTGGCTCCAGAAGCAGACCCCAACCCAACGCCAGTACCTCACTATTCAGAATTGATCTTCCCGTAAACCACTCCTTGAGACCACTTCTCGACGCCTCTCTTGATTCTATTTTCTAAGCCTTTTCCCCCAGAACTCTCCAATCATATTTAACAGCTTGGAGATGTTTTAAAACCTTTCATTTATTTTTTAACCTACCCTTCCCGGATTTCTCTCTGCTCACAATTACATTGTTTGTCTCCTACCTCAACACAGCAAAAAACCTCCAAGTTGTTCTATTAAAGGCTATTTAAGTGGAATCCAATTTTTCCACAAATTAATTTTCGGCTCACCCTCTCCTGCTTTAACAAACTCACAGACATCACTGCTTATTAAAGGCATCCAAATGACCCATCCTACCTGCCCAGACACCAGACAACCCCTAACGCTGGACCTACTCACCAAATGCATCCGTACCCTCTGTCTAGGCTACCACTCTATTAACACAGCTTGCACACTGGACGCAATGTTCATTTTGGCTTTTTTCGAGTTTCTCAGATGCTCCGAACTCACAATTACTTCTAATTTTAACCCAAAAATTCATCACACCATTTCAGATTTATCCTTAGTAGATGACAAAACTATCTCCTACTTTATCAAACAGAGCAAGACAGATCAGTCCAAAAAAGGCCATTTCAATTATATTTTCAACTTTCATTCAACCATCCAACCTTACCAAACCCTCCAATCCTACCTTCATTTCAGAAATTCAACAAGTAAAGACCCTTCAGACCCACTTTTTATAAACGATTCAAACCAACCAGTCACGCGCTTTTGGTTTCAAAAACATCTCAAATTAGTCCTAACACATTCTGGCATCCCAGCTGAACACCTTTCAGGCCACTCTTTTCGCATAGGCGCCGCAACCACAGCCGCCCAAAAAGGACTCTCACAGCAGCAGATTCAAGCTCTTGGTCGTTGGTCATCCGAAGCTTTCAAAAGCTACATTAGATCTAACCGCTTCCACATCAAAAAAGCACACCAAACCCTTATCTACTTGCATATGACAAATTTTACCTATCATAAATCAGTTCATTAATAAAATCAGTTTGGGGGATCTTGAGTTGAATCTTGTGCTCCATCCCCTCCATTATTAGACGCAAACCTGTGCACTTTCATGTACATGTGAAAGCACTTTTGAATCGCATCTCATGAGACTAGCTTTACTGAACACTGCAGTGTTGGTCACTCCACTGACTATCTTCATTACTCATTTGTCCTTTCGGCTCTTTTTCCCCAGAGTTGATTTGACATTAAGCAGTACTTTCTAGTGGTTTGCCTGATGACAGTAACATATTCCACCATTCTTGGCTTGATAATCTTTAGGGCTCATTTAATTTTGTTCCAATTATCAGATAACACAACATTTTCAATTCAAGGTTAAAACCCATTAATAGTTACAAAATTCCAGTTAAAAAGGTTGGATGGAACCCAGTGCCAAACTCAGAGATTCACCGATACACTTTTGATGTTGGAATCGGTTTATATGTCCCTGCTTTCCCTTGCTCCCTAGGCCAATGTGACCAAGTGACTATAATAGAAAAGCTATTTCCCACATGACAATTTCTTGCTCCTACACCTGCAGGTAAAGCTGTCAGCAAAGCAGCAATTTCTTGCATTTATAATGTCTGACGAAGCAGACTGCAAAACAACATATACAGGTAAAAAAAAAAAAGTCAAGGGAAAGTATAAGCTATTGACTAGATTTCCATAAACCCATGTTGAAAAGCATGCTAAAACAGTACAGCAGTGTGAATGTGTTTATATATAAATGTGTACTTTGAGTCTAGATGTGGTACTTAGATCTAGACATTTAAATTTATATTAAACAATCATGTCAAAATTTGGTCAGTCCAATCCAGTGGCGTGCAGTGGAGTTCTGAAATGAGGCAATTACATAAAAAAAAATAAATAAATATATATATATATATATATATATATATATATATATATATATATATATATATATAACCCATTTTGTAGACAAACTATTTTGTATTTTTACATGAATTCAATTCTATTTCTTGAAACCAAGTATAAATCAAATCAAGTTTTTTAAAGCATGTTTACATCTATTCCAAAATGATAACTACATTTTTCTAATATGGATTATTTTCTCATCCAATTTTTTGATGCACTGCCTCTTGCTTCCTCGTTGGAAACTCCCCTGGTCCAATTATGTCCCACTTTTCCCACATTAGTTGCTTTAAACATAAAATATTCTGTCATCATACCCAATCACATCACTCCAAACTCAAACCGTGTTACACCTTAAGTGGAATGCTACTGGCATTCACTCCCACCTTTCTTACACTCTGACCTGATTGCACCAAAGCCAAGTGAATGATCCTGCTGTTTTTATGATTCAGGCTCTGCGGATATTAGACAGTTAGTCACTTTTGATTGCCCTATATCGAGCCTATTATAATGAGTCATACTAAACATTTTCTCTAAAAGGTTTAAAATGGTAGAGCTCATTCTAACAATTTTTCTAAAATAACAACAACAACAAAAATCAATTGACATTGTGGTTAAGTTTGTGATGATACACTGCTGAAAAGAACAAAAGTGCGGGGAAGGTAAATCAGAATATGATGTCAGGGTAATGGACAAAATAGCTAGATCAGAATAAAAATATGAGTTGTGTTAAAAGCTCTTGACATATATGGTTCCTGTTGTTCCTGTGTAAAAGGTATCACACTTGACTTTAAGCATGCTAAATTACCAGCTATAATGATCAACAGGATATGATGTCACTCTAAAAGGGTTCTGTTTTGTCCACGGTCTTAAGCTTTTACCCTCATGGATGTTAGTGCTTGTTAGTATTGTTTTGAGAGTGTACCAGTGACAGTCAGCCCTGACTTATTGGCCTTTGGTGAGTTAAATCGACTAAGAAAAAAAAATATAATAGCATAGTATTAGTCTAGTGGTGTGGTTTTCTGACCCAATATATACTATACAAAAGAGCTGCTTTAACACTTTTTAGACTTTTTTAATAAATGTTAGCAATATTCACTACAATGATAAAATGCGACTTTTTCCTGACTTGTTTTACGCTCATTAATTCAGTGTTAAAAGTGTTACTATGTAGAAATGTTTGCTTACATGTGTTATTATTGGAAAATGTGCTAGATGAGATGGAGGAGGAACATTTGCATGTGTGTGTGTCAGATGTTTGCTGAAAAATTACTTGCGCATAGGATGCACCGTCTCTCATGTCTAGAATGTCTCATGTCTAGCCTAAAGTTAGAGAATAGATGTGTCATTTATGATGGCAGACTCTAAATCTATTTCCGGGTCATAGGCTGAAGGACGGAAGAACAAGAAAGCAACAATTAGAAGGGGTCATGAACTGTATTATTTTATTGTTTTATAATGTTTCCTTGGAGGTACTTATAATGTTGGTATGATTTTTACATCAAAAATTGTCATAGTAAAGAAATATAAGGCATTTTTCCTACCCTGATTTTAGACCTCTGATTTGAACGCTCTGTTTTAACCTGATAAGCTGCAACCACACTTTTGAAAAATCCCCAGAAATGACATACCCAAACTGAAACAGATACAGTTCATGAACCCTTTGCACTAAAAGCACAAGTATGATCTCATTTGAAAGCTGACACCTGGCAGTTTATTGTAAATGTAGAATGAATTATTGTCATAATGATTTTTTTTAAAAAAATAGCTTAAAAGTTTTGTAAAGTTATTAGAAATTTATTTTTATGAAACATATTCATGAAAATAAAATTGAAGTTGGCACTGTAGCAATCTAGAAATGCACTGCAGCTAAAATTTAGCTGACGCGCATAATTCATATTAAAGGTATCGACTCATTTTTTCATTTCATAACTCCTGACACAAATTAAGACATAACTGTCACTATAAGTTTCTCAGAATACAATAGTGGTCAAAAACTGAAACTTGAGTCTTATATCTTTTTAATGATGTATAGTTTGTCAAGGTATAACATTAAATCTGATAGTAAATTTGAACTAAATAAAAAAAAAAAAAACGCTTCAGTGCGCCGACACACTGGTGAGGCTTAACAGGTTAAGGGGCGTGTCTGCTGTGAGACTTAAGTGTAAACGGCCACTATTGTGATTGGCTAACATGTTTGCATATTAAATACCTAAGTGTGGAACTTGAAAACTTTTTGCCCTTTTTTTACTATTCCAGCTCTCAAAGTTAACTAATCATGAATAGTGGTGATTATAGCATTATAGGGCATGATTTTAACTATCCCTTTTAACTTTATGTATGTTTGTATGCATTTATTTATTTATTTGACCCGGAAAATCAATTTGACATCCTATGACTGTCATGAGTGTGGGTGTGTGTTTTATAAATCGCACAACGCAGGAACAGATCACACAAAAAGTATTTAATCCGATAATCCAACAGATAAACAGGTCATAGAACTCAGGAGATAACACAACCACTAAACATCAATGAGAACTGACAAATAACTTAACATAGCAGGAAGTATAAATACACAGACTAGATAAGGGAGCTAAACAGGCACAGCTGAACAGAATGATTAACTAATGAGTTACAAAGGAAACAAACTATGAACTCAGACAGGTTTAATGCCTTGTACACATTGTACGATTTTGGGCTGTCCCAGACAAAAGATGACCTATCGTGGTGATTTTTGTGGTCATGGCTCCTAAACATAGGTGGATTAACCATATGGGCAATTGGGCAAGTGCCCAGGGGCACCCCGTCCAGGGGGACACCACGCAAATCTTTTTTTTCTCTTTTAAAACAAGCAATTCATTCTCAAACGTATTTCTAGCCTATAGGCCTATAAATACCCTTTCATCAGAACGACACTCTAGGTGTCAGTGCCCAGGGGCACCAAAGTGTCTTAATTCGCCACTGCTCCTAAATGGTATACGTCGTACCGTGAGAGAGGTTCAAAGACGGCCGCTGTCACGGTCTTGCGACCAAAGATAGCCTGCAATACATTTTTGACAGTTTCAGAAATTTAGCATGATCATCTCACAGTTAGTTTGCTGCTACAACCTACGTCTACTGACTAGCCAGTAAAAATTCAACTTGAAATGGTGTATTGATCAACACGACATAATTACTTTAAGAAATATAATATAAAATTAAACATGAACATAGATTTTACATTTTACCCAGCCAATGTTAATTATTTAATTGTTCACTGGAAGCTGGTCATTCATGATGCTTTAATTCATGATGATTTAATTGCTTTAATTAAAATGCTTCTATAAATGTTAGACTAAACCTACACCATGAAGCCAAGATTATGAAGTGATCCATCATAAAAAAAAAAAAGAACAGGTCTTGGAAAAAAAAAGTTTTGTTCACTTGTGTGTGTGTTCTTCTACAACAGAGGAGACAAATGAGTGTTATAATTAACAATTTCATAAACTATGCTCTTTGAGATATGGCATATATTGACTGAGAATTGTGAGAAACTGGGAATAAATGAAAATGTAACACTTCATCTTTATTGTTTAGTTACTCTGAAGTCAGTGCACATTAGCAAATGATTGTCCACTTTTTAATATTGGGGTTTGAGGTTTCCTATACGCACATAAGCATTCATGCAGTATGTACAATAACTAGCCTTTCTGGCAGCATAGCGTTTCCTATGGAAAGATGCGCTCAAAACACCTCAGTGCATGTTGGTTGTTTATTTGCATGTGTGTTTGCAAGTTTGCAACAAAGTGAATTTTACATTTTCAATTTTCTGGTGGTTTGGTCACATTTTATCCTGCAAAACAATCAGTATTCTTTGGCAGTTCATGTAGGTAAATTACAACAACTGCAGGGGGCATGTAATCATCTCTGATTAGGACATGCTGGAGGAGTGTAAGTCACCCATTTGGACTGAAACGTTCATTAAGAATCCCATTATAGAAGTCATTACCAAATCACAAAGAAATTCCCAAAGGATCCATAAGTACAAATGAACCCAAAATGCAGAGGTCACAGCAGATTCAGAAACAGATGCCACGGACGTTCCACAGAAATCATAAACTATTTTTCTCGACCACAATAGTTTTAGACAAATGTTATTTCCATTTTCTGGCAATACATAAAACATTTATTGGTTAGGATTGAGATTGATTAATGTGATATGCCCAAAGGCCTTAGTTTGTTTTTGTGTGTGTGCTATAAGCATTGGAACAATGTGAACACGTTTCTGATTTATACACAGGAAATAGAAATGGAAACTAATGGTCGTTGCATTCACATTTCAAGAGTGATGTCTACCTCATCATGTTTTTTATATTGTGCATTAAGATAACAATAAAAACCAAAGGTGTGTCAGAAAGATTTGTAGATTGGCAATAAGCAATTGTTTGTTGTGTTCGGGAAGCTGACGCAAATATATGAGTCACGACCGTATGCAGTCTGCTGAAATGTCTCGGAAACAGGATTGGGAAACGCAATCATTCGTAATAGAGTACATCAGTCTCAGTATGCATTTGTTTAACATATTCTGCAAGCGGTGATGTCATGACAAAAGATTAATGAAGTAATACAGTGCTTTTCCACTGAGCGGGAGTCCTGATGGCCTGCTGAATGGCACAGGATGTTGTTTGCCACAGGAAAATATGTCCTTTGTGGATTAATTCACCTCAAAGTTCAGGACCCCTTTCACTTCTCAGTTTCACCGTAGCTGTATCACCTGCTTTGAGTGAGTTTTATGCACACATGAATGCACAATAGCATAATACAGCAATAAACAGGACCGATATGCGTAATTCAAGGGTTTTAAGATACTTTATCACTCTATATATTAAAGTGATAAAAGCAGTAGTCTGAGGGTTCGCATTACACATAGGATATTTTGGGGGGAATTACCAAAGGCCTCGATATACTCAAAAGGGTAAAAATTATTTTGAAAACACCTGAACAGTGGTATACATCCTGACGCTGCTGGAATCGGCGTTTAAATGAACATGTAATTATGTGCTGGCCTTTTCCTCTCACTAACACAATAAGCACACACAGCAGTTAAGAAAGCATAGCAATGTGCAATGTGTGCAATGATCATTGCAATGTGAATATGTATGCATGGCTCTGCAATTCATCTCGTCACATTTATTTAGAACCATGTAAAATATATTGCTTAAAAGCAAGCAGCTTTACAATATTAAATGTTATAAACAGTGTCTGTGTCGTTTTTACTCATGGACGTCCAACCTTGAAAACGGGTTTCAGAGTGCCCGTTTTTGAAAACGGTCTACATGTAAACAACAAAAACATGAATCTCTGAGGACGATGATGTTCAGTCTATAATTTTTCATCGCCATCTAATGGCCTGGCAGCAGAATACAGTGTTTTTAGTAGTTTTCACAGATCCATGTAAATGGGGATCGTTTTGACAATGGTGTCATCTTAACGTGGAAAACTCAAAGGAAAAACTTCTCTGTTTAAAGGATATCGTTGTCGTGTAAACCCAGACAGCAACATAATGTCGGCCCAGGTCTGGCCCACATCTGGTACGTGTGGATTCCACATGTACCAGATGTGGGCCGGATCTGAGCCGACACTGTATTGCTGTCTGGGAACGTACCCTTAGATTGAAATGACAACACACCAGTTAGCTCTTCAAATTCACTTGAAGTCTATCAGGGCCAGTTGGTCTTGCTGAGTGCATTGTTAGTGCATGCTATCTGTGAGATTTCGCATATTATCCACTAGGTGTAACAATACATCGATATGGATCGATGCATCGATCAAACGTCTAACGATACAATGCATCGATGCCACACGTAAAATATTGATATGAGGTACCTTTATTCTGACACTCTCCACATCCTCACGTAACATCCGTCTACACATTTCTGCCAAAGCAGGCATTTTCATTTACTCACCACACTGTCTGCCTGTGTGTCAGACTGTGAATGCGATGTAATAACAAAGCGGTTGTAGCAGCGAAAAGACAGACGCAGAAATATATGTGCCTGCTGTCAGACCCAAATCGTGGGTCTGGAAACATTTTGTATTTGCGAAAACAGATGGACAGGCAAATAAAAAAGTTTAAGTTTGTATTTTTTTATATTCATTTATTTTTTTATTTAATGCATTTTTTATAGTGATTTGCACTATTGCACATTTTGGCACAAAAGACTGGAAGACTTTATTGAATTTTTCCATTATAAGCTTGGTTGATTTTTTTTATTTTATTTTTTTTATTTAAAAAAACAAATGTGTAATTTTTTGTTGTTGTTGTAAATGTCCCAATTGGGAGAGGGTGTGCAATTTTTAAAGAGTTTAATTAAACGTTCATGTTCTATATTTTTGTTGCATTTGTGAGTTAATAAAACATTTACTGGTTGTGTAAACTTAGTCCATAATATCTAAATATAGCCCTGAATCGAATAGAATCATAATCGTAAATCACAGAATTTTTTGAGGTATTGGCAGATATCGTATCGCTGGCTGAGAGAATCCATATTGTATTGTGATGAACTGTCCGATTTACACCCCTATTATCCACCAAAAAGTTATGCAAATAAGGTAAATGCACATAAACGCAATAAACATATAAACATAAACCCCCCAAAAAAATTTGTCTAAAAAAAACAGTTGGTCTCAGTACGAATTGAAAGATGATGGCATGCTGCTCCTTGTCCCTTAACAGCTCCAAATGTCTTAGCTTGCTATCATTGCATTGATTTGTCACACATATATGATTGTTGTTGAACAACATGTCAGTTGTTAGACTTGCCCAGGATTTGGCCATATTCTATCCTCTATAGTTAGTGCCAACAGCAATATTGGTCAAGACCAATTTACCGGCACGTTTTCAGGGTATCACATTGTTATTTGACACCAGGTAATTCAACAGAGTGAGATGCTGGGTTGAATGTTGATGCTGATGCCTCCATTTCATTGGTGCAATGTCTCTGCAGTAGTAAAACAAAGGAGGTACTGTTCTGAATGTGATGACCAAAGTCGATTTCTCTATTGATCGCTGAACGTTTAAGACCCGAGGGAGCAGAATGCTAAGCCATGAGGAAATCTTGGGTCTACAAAGGGCAATAACTGTTATGTTGCTTTATTTCTCACAATCACTCTTTCGATTTCTCTCTTTTTATTGTCTGAACTCCCTGTGTTTCAATCTTGCTGTTTGTGGAGCAGCATTGACGTCACAGCGGTGGGATCCACAAAATGAAAATGTATTATATTTTCACTATTTTATTTTAATACATTTTATTTAATTGCAATTATATTATCATAATAATAATTTGTGTGGGTGGAAAAAATACATTTCTTCACTTTTCATTTCATCCTTTTATTTTCCTCCATTAAGGAACATAAAAGCTGTCTGAGTGAAGTTATAATTTTTGCAGCAGTAAATTGTTTCAGAATGCTGTGGAGTTATTGTCCCCCTCAGCAAATGACACATTAGAGTGTGACTACCTGTGGAGGCTGGTGACCCTGGGAACGAATGACGCACATGTAACACCTCACTCATTCATCGGCACATTTTCCACAAGTTTTCTGTATGGTTTGGGAATTTTAAATCCTTGAAAATATATATCTACTTTCGAAGATATATATATAGGTCTACATCTTACAGTGTGTGTCCTTAACAAAGCTTTAATTACCATCTGAATTTCAGCTCTGGAAGCTTCCTCAGCATTTTTTTTTTTTTTTTTTTTTTTTTTTTGCATTGATTATTTTCTAATCAAATTTCATCAAATCGAAATATTTATCACAGTTTCCACAAAAATATAAAGCAGCACAGCTGCTTACAGCACTGATAATAAGAATAAATGTTTTTAGCACCAAAGCAGCATATTATAATGATTTCTAAAGGATAATGTGACACTGAAGACTGGAGTAATGATGCTGAAAATTCAGCTTTGACATAATTTCACAATATTAATGTTTTACTGTATTTTTAATCAAACAGATGCAGCCTTGGTGAGCATAAGAGACTTTTTTTCAAAACATTTAAAACATTTCTGACAGAATGGTTGTGTACATCGTACAACTGAACAGTGTTTGTTGTTGTCATAGCAGGGACTATTCAATAACAGCCATCAAGTAATTAAAGTAATTTAACAATAAAGTAGCCATATGGCTTTAAAAGTCATTGAATATAGATATACCATAAAATAAAAAGATAGAGGTTTCATATGACTTGCGGGAGAGTAAATAATGACAGCATTCTCATATGTGGGAAATGGGAATCATCGTGTTAAAACTATGCTTTGAACTTTAAAGTAGTCTGCTGCATGTCCTCTTCTATGATTCTGCATGTTTACCTGTGTACATGAATGATGGCACTGTGAGCGCTGCTGCATTATTGAAGGGGCTCTGCTGGGGCAGGCTCCCCTCTGCTAAGAGCTTCAATAGTGCTTTGATGTGCAGGGTCGGGGTGCCATATTGTAGAGCTGGCCATCACTGGACATATGGGAATGGAGCCAGCCAAAGGGGACAGATGGAGGTAGAGTGGATTGACAGAGGAATATGGGGGTGAGAGAGGAAACGTGTAGTGCATGGTTAGGACATGCAAGGGGACATGAAGCACTTTGGAGAGCAGGAAGGGTCTATCAGGAGGTGCTAAGATGGAAAATGTGCACACCAATGACATACTAAATGAAAACCTATGAAAAATGAATATTGCCAACCGCACTTAGGGAAACAAAGGGGCATGATTTAACCTGGTGGTTAGTAGTAATCCAGTAGGAACAAACAAAATGGGTTTGAGATATGATTGGGTAAACTAAAGAGTTAATGAGAGAACATCATCAACTTGCACACAAATAAAAAACTTTTGTCTCCATCTTGCTTTTGAGCCAGATCAACTTCTTTCCTTTAGGATTACTATCAAAGTAATTGTAATTAGAGGGACATTAGACGGAAAAGAGTCTGCTACTATAATTAACTAAGTAAATGAAGTTTCTCACAAACATTTTGGAAGAGCACTTAACATAATGCAAAGACAAAGGGCTCAAAGCCTTCTGGAGTATAGGTACTTTAGATTTTTTTGACTTCCAAAACACCAGGTACAGCAGCAACAAACTTCGCCATGGCACTTTTATACGCATCTGCAATATATAAAGCAAGGTTTATTTTGAGGTAATTCAATTTAAACTGGGATCACTTTTAAAATGTTTAAGATTTGTACTACAGTTCACAAGTTTGGGTTTGCTAAGATTTTTAAATGATTTTGAATAAATTCTCTTAAGGCCAATTCACACCACACCAACAACAAGGCAACAGAGCAGTCTATGAAGGTAATATGATGTCATAAAGAATCGCATGCGCAGGGTAAGATTTGTGAAAGTGTTCATAAGATTGCAAGCGTAAATTAAATTTGCATGCGCAAGAGAAGATTTGTAAAGGTGTAAATCGCCTTTCAAATGTACGAAAAAAATATTTGCAGCATTTTACTGTTATTCGTATAAGTGTAATTCATGTATTGTGAAACTGCAGCGTCGTGCTAACGCAAAATAAATAGGATCTGTATTCTTCTAACTTCCATTTTTCCGCGCTTACACTTTTGGCACGTTTTTTTTCCGTACAAATATGGCAAAAAGTATTGCAAGCCTGTGAACAGCAATTTGCAACCGAAAACAACAGAGTCAGGAACTGCAAAACAGATTAATTGCGTAAAATCATACTTTGTGTAAAAAACAAGCTGTTGCAAATGTCTAAATTACTTGTTGTGTGCATGGGGCAAAAATGTTCCCGAAATAACCCGATTTGTACAGTTGCGTCTTTCTTTTACCTGCGCTTCCAGTTTTGGCACGATTCTCTCACTCATTGAGTTTTGCAAGCGCGAAGAGGAGGGCGGGTCCACCTTCTTCATCAAATGAGCTTCTCGCTGAATCTCTATTTACTCTTATCTGATTTCACAATAGATTTATTATATTTACGAATAACAATAAAATGCTGCAAATATTTTTTTTCTTACACTTGAAAGGCAATTTACACCTTTACAAATCTTCTCTTGTGCATGCAAATTTAATTTACGCTTGCAATTTTATAAACACTTTCACAAATCTTACCCTGCGCATGCGATTCTTTATGACATCATATTACCTTCATAGCAGTCAGTGTATTACCCCTGTCGGAGTCTATTGCCGTCTTTCAGTGCTTGTTTTCTCTGATTTAACATGCTGAATCTGAGAAGTGCATGACATGCTTTAATCTGGTAACTGTCAGCATTGGTCTGCGTCTGCCGGTGCAGTGGGAATCAGCTCAACAAGGCTGCATTAATTTGATCAAAACTACAGTAAAAACAGTGTGACATATTATTATCTGTCTTCTATTAGAATATATTTAAAAATGTAATGCTAAAGCTGAATTTTCAGCATCATTTCTAGTCTTCAGTGTCACATGATCATTCAGAAATCATTCTTATATGTGCTGATTTGATGCCCAAGCAACATTGGTAACACTTTACAATAAGGTTCATTAGTTAACATTAGTTAATGTTTAAAGTCCGCATGAACCGGAAGTTGCAAATGACTTTTCTCCAGTGTTATGACGTATTTCCCAGTGAAACGGAATATTGAACAGAGGGCAGGGTTTTACTCTAGCGCTCCTCCTCTCCATCTCTCGCTCATAGCAGACTAACGGTTTGAGGGGAGTGGTTAAGCGTTTCCCAACCCAAGCCGTCAAACCTACATCATCAGAGAAGGAATCTTCTTCCATTCCATTCCAGACTGGAAGTAACTTTTCAGACTTTGATTAAAGATTACGACGGCAAAAAAAATGTTTCTGTGTATTAACTTGCACTGATTAATTTTTCACCACAAGACTATGCGCTAACAAAGTAAATAGGGTCAATTTTGATTTCAGTTGGACTTTAACTAACATGAACTGAACTTGAAATTAGCATTAACAAAGAATAATAAATGCTGTATAAATGCAGTTCATTATTAGTTCAAGCTAACTAATGTAGTGAACTAATTAACCTTATTGTAAAGTGTTATCGAAACATTTATTGAAATAATTATCAATGTTGAAAACAGGTCATTAACTGCTGTTTATTTATTTATTTGTGTGTGTGTGTGTGTGTGTGTGTGTGTGTGTGTGTGTGTGTGTGTGTGTGTGTGTGTGTGTGTGTGTGTGTGTGAAAACAGTGATTATTTAATGAATATAAAGTTAAGAACATTTATTTGGAATTTATTTGAAAACAATTTATTTTTAATTATGTAAAAATGAATTGCTGTCACTTAAGATCAGTTTAATGCATTGATGAATCTATCTATCTATCTATCTATCTATCTATCTATCTATCTATCTATCTATCTATCTATCTATCTGACCCAAAGCTTTTGGAAGATAGTACAGTATGAGGATTCTCAAAACTATCACAAAAGACTGGTTGGTTTGTGGTATTCAGGTTTGTTCAAATTGATAGTTAGCAATTGTCCAGTAACTGAAAGGACAGTTTTTAGGATAATAAGGCCACTTGTTGCAAAGGCTAAAGGGGCTTAAAAAAAACCCTCATTTGGTCAAAAAAAGGCTACCTTAAACATCATTAGGCAAAGGAGAAAATAGAAAACACCTGTGCTCCAGCAAATTGTTGGTCTTGAAGGCTTTGGACCCAGACTGGGTTGTGAAATATGCCTGCACTAACATTGAGGCTCAAATACACAATTCAGTTGCTAAAAGCAGAAGAAATAAAATAGAAATTGTTGCAGAATATTTAAGATAATAAAGATAAAGATGGCAAATGCCATTTAGCGCACTGGGGTGATGACAAGTAGATGGAGCACCCACTCTCAGATTTAAGAAATACAAAATTTCCAGTCCATTTATGTTGGGGATCCTGGCGTTCACAGACGATTTATGTGTTCTGTCCCCAACAGCGCTCAGATGAGTTCTCTACTTATCTGCCGCACATTCACTGCAGTTTTACAGGATTGTATCCACTCGAAGTTCTGTCCTCTCATTGAAAATGATTTGTATCTATAGGTAACTCATTCCAAGCAGCTCTCTGTGATAAACTTCCTACCTGCAGGCTTCTTATTTCTCCCACTATGAATTTCTTCACCTTCAAGGAACTGCATGGTGGGGAATGAAAGTTATTCTGTATATCATCAAGCAGTTTGGGATCAGAAAAACGCACATTTTCATTCAGCTAGGCCTTTAGCCTATATTGTACCATTATATATTATGTTGTATGTATATAAGGAGAGGACTCTGAACCTCTGTCACAGTCTCTGTTATGAACAGACAGAAATTTTATTTCCTTTCCATCCACATTTCATACAAACACACACACACACACACACACACACACACACACACACACACACACACACACACACACACACACACACACACACACACACACACACACAATAGTGAATTAGTACTCAATTTTGTTAACCCTCTATGAGACATCGTACAATAACGCAATAATAATGTTTAAAACCCAAACAAAACAGTGAAGTTGCATTTGAAATTGTGTCAAGTTTTTGACATTTTCACACATTCCAAATGAGATGGCAAGATAAAATGGAATGTTGCTAAAGATTTATATACTAAGACCTTTTCACTTTGAGTGTGTGTGAAGTTTCAGACAATTTGCCAAAAAAATATTTTACTCTAATAGAACAAAGTCAGTTATAAATGACGGCACACTAAAAAAAAGTAAAAGGTCAGATGTAGAAAACAAATTTTGGCAAAAATTATTTTAGTTTTAAATATGTGTACAATGTAGGTAAATATGTAAGTAATTAGTTTTTTTCTAGCTGTGATTTCACAATTAGTCCCATGGAGGGTTAATAAATAAAATAACGTTGAAAAACTTTGATCATGATTAGTCATCAGTGATTAGTCATACAGTTAGCGCTATTTTAGAACAACTTTATCAGTGCACGTTTTAAATAATACATTAGTCATCAATAGTTATTGTATTAAACAGTAAAGAGGCTTATGTTTAAAGCTTATGTTCGTAAGATGGACTATAGCGTGGTATGAATCATGGCAGTGTGGTGACAATGTGTGCGTGGATAAAGCTATTCTAAGAAAAGCTAGTCTGCAAGTTAGGGACTGAATACAAAAATTCTTCACATATTTTTCATCGAGCTGACATTTAAACCATTCAACTAAAATCAAGGAGAGTGCAAGCTGGCATTCAACGCAGACTATCTTTAACGTTATCTGGGGACAGTCACGGCTGTGGCTGACACTTCTGCAGAACCCTCACAAGTCTTTAATGATATGCTAATATGACATATTGAGCTTATGGCTTATAGCTATATCATTTTCTTAGTTTTACCCCACCTGAGTCACTTGAAGAGTCTATCAGAAGTGTCTGGAGCTAGTGCACCTCTGCTGCTGGGTTATTATCATTAGAAGTACTATTAAAACAGTTTGGTTCCCTGAAATAAAATACAAATATTAAATGAAAATATAAACTAAACGATAATTAAAAATGTTGCCCAGGCAACGAACTGAAATACACTTCTAGCTGGAAACTGAACTAAGTAATATAAAAAAATAATGAAAAATAAAAATGAAAATTGAAAACATAAAACCAGAAGCTAATTCAATCTATACACATAATAATAAATAAATATGGAGTGTCTATTTACACTAAGTGCAAATAGCCCGCCAGAGGCTATTTACACTAACTCTACCCACCATTGTGTGGTTGAGCCAGATAAAATTACAAAAGAACTCTTTGACACGACCTGCCCAAGATCGAATCCGACTTTGTCCCGTCTTCTCCCATTTACAATTGCATATCAGCTCGGGGAGGCGTTTATTTAAAATAAAAAAATAAGAAAATATTAGGCCTAATGGGTATTTAAATAGTGGGAATAAAGTGTTTATCAGTTAGGGTTAAGGGTAGGGTAGGGGAGGGCTTTAGGGACATGGACAAGTAATGTCCCAATAAATCAGCATACATTTATGATTTTAATAAATATAATAATTTAGCCTACACTGAATATGTTGTTATTACTGCATACTGTTTTATCATATACACTGAGGTGAAAATAGTATCTGCCACTATTTGCACTAGCATCTAACAGTGCAAAGAAAATCAAATCAAAGTACTTCATTTACGGAAGCGCTAGGAGGCTTCTTAGGGCTTCTGTATTTTTGGAATGATAATCTTTCCACAGTAATACACAATACAATAAACTTACAACAATACAAATTGCAATATACACAATTTTAGTAAAATACAATAAAATAGAGTAAAATCAGCTTTCAATAAAAAAAAAAAAATCTACTGTAATGGTACTGAATCACTGACAATGACATTGAATGAACTGGTGAGTTCATGAAATGGATGGAGATCCGAGTGTTATATGTTTGCATGCAGGGATGAATGGTAGCAATATACTAATCGAACAATTAATTCTTGTGAATCAGATCTGTTTAATGATCAATTCAAACTTGTTCAGAGAACAGTCATGGCGTATCTTGCAGCAATCTGGATCCGGATTAAGAGGTTGGAGAACTGTCTTTCTCTGGAATTTATGATTCGTAATGAGCCGAAACAAGCCAGTTAAAAAAGGAGGAGGTTTGGGCGTCGGGGTAGAAACCTGGGGCCTCATGTATAAAACTTTGCGTAGATTTCATCCTTAAAGTGTGCGTACGCACATAAGGCAGAATTTGCGTACGCACAAAAGTTTTTAGATTTATAAAACCGTTCGTACGCCAGAACCTGCGCAGAATTCACTTTATAAATCCCAGTCAGCGGAAGATTGTGCGCACATGCTCTCCACCCTGAAATAACCATATATGGAGCTTACAACGCCTAGTTTTACTATGCAGATCCTCATCTGCATATCATTTGCATATGATTATTCATCCACGTGATAACGTTTAACGGTACAAGACACATTACATTAATAAAAATCATGTAGTTGCCTATCCTTGCCTTGTTTTTGAATACATAAATCAAATAGTGTAAAATACATTTAATCTTTTCCACTGGCCGAATAGTATTTTTAATTGATTTATATTTTTAATGGAAGCAGATAGGCCTTGGGCATTATTTGCACAAAACTATTTTCTCAGACAATCTGGTATTATCATGATAAGCAATTATCTCTGTGGTTAAAACATTAAAACACAGCACGCTACAGGAAACGTGTTCAAAAACATCGCATCCACAACAAATATTTCTATTGATTGAATTTGAATATAAAAAAATGTTGTAACTTCTCAGTAATGATTTCATGTTTAAGTGTTCTCCATTAATTTGAATGGCATATTTAATCTAAATGTTTATATCATAAGTAAAACATAGTTTATATCAGAAGTATTTTATTTATTTAAAGTTTCACTAAACGGCCCAACGCGCTCGCTGGCGCGGACATTTAAGAAGGGATGGATATTTGTTTCAAGTGACAGGTTGGTGAGCGAAATTATATTTGTATTATCTTGTATTTCTTTAGATTTTCTGTCTAAAAGTGATCTTCTGCAAGACACCAGTGCAGAGCTATAATGAAATAGAGTCCAAATTTTATTAAAATCAATGAATCCATCAAACTCCATCATAATCATATCATAATGATAATTCAGGTTGATGCAATTTGATTTATTGGGTGATGTAATAGGATAATTTAGAAGTTTTTAATTTTAAATAGTTATTGCTATTTGGGCCAGTTGGTGTCGCCAAAACACATACTCTTCTAAACGCACGGTCAAGAGCATCCTTACGGTGCGCACTTATTTACGCCAAGTTTATTTTTTATAAATCCCGATATGTGCGTGGAAAAATGCGTACGCATTTCTATGCCCATTTTGTGCGTACGCAACGTTTATACATTAGGCCCCTGACCCCCTAAAAACCACTATTGCTAAAGAAAAAGCATGCATTAAGTGGGTAGAAGCCAGATCCCATTCAGCCAATCGTAACCAGTGGAATATGCTTGCCGCATGCCCAATGTGCCCTGTATTGTAGACGGACCTAAAGAAGAAAGAACAATTCATAAGAGCCAAGAACCAAGCTGATTATACCATGTGAAGTGAAAGAGGATATGGCCAACACACCCTTACAACTAAAACCTAATAGGAAAACTGTAATGAACAGCATTTTGCACCTACATAGAACATGAAATATGTGAAAAATGATAGTGTTTAACATAATTCTGATGTAAAGAACCAAGGAGAAGTTGTGTTTTGAATGTGTATTGCTAATTACTTGCTGAACACGTGTCCGCATTTTTAACATTAGAGCGAGGGCAAAAACAAATGTATGTGCTTATGCATCTGTTGTGAACCTTAATTATTGAGCCTATATGAGAACATTTGTAGTCAGCTTATTTTAAACTGCAGACATTGCTGAGGAAAGATGCCATGGATTTGGTCACTAAGATAGGAGTGGATCACGATTAGATCTCTACAATAGGAGAGAGGGAGAGTTTAAGGGTATCTCATTGTTTCCTCTGTTTATAGCTCTGGTGACCTTTGGAAAATCCATTAACGCAAAGATGTGCCAAGTATAAATCTATCTATCTATATCTATATCTATATCTATAACTATAACTATATCTATCTATCTATATATATATATGTGTGTGTGTGTGTGTGTGTGTGTGTGTGTATGTATGTATGTATGTAGCACAGTTGTTCATGCAGACTTGGTTTGTCTCTTCCATTTCCTGTTCTCAATTTGACGATGTTGCCTTAGTGCTCCTATTTGACTCCACCCTTGGCAGCAGACACATAGAGATAATGAGAAAAAGAAGAGGTCTTGACCTCCCTCCAGTACGATGCCTGCCTCAATATTGTCTTCTCCTTGATGATATTATAGGGAAGGATTTTTTTAACCCTTAGGGTGGAAATAAGGAGTCAGTCCATTCATTATGTAACACAATGTATAGACTGCTATTAATTATTAATTATAAATCTCTCAATACTTTATATTAAAGGTCCCATATTGTACACCTTTCTGAAGTTTTATTTTAGGTTTTGATGTCCTTAAAGGAGAACTCCGGTCAATTTTAACATTGAGCTCATTTTTTTGTACATTTGGAGTGCTGTCAATACAGAGAACAACGACAACAATCGGTGTTGCCTACACCGAGTTATTCTATTTTTAAAATTTGCACCCTGTTGACTTCAATGGGGCAAGTACTAAACCTGCTTTTAGCCTCTTAACATCCTTGATGTGTCATTACAAGTGCACAGAAAATGTGAGTGATTCCTTCTGAGTGAACACGAGTGAGTCTGACTGCAGTAGATGTGAAAGAAATGTATACAAATGATGTTATTTAAGCCAGCGCAAATACCTTTGTTTACATCCTGTTTTTCGGTTGAAGTCCAAAGTAGTCGATTGCCGAGTTCACGCGCGTGATCATAGGTATTAAACCTATGCGTGTGAACTCTGCAATCGACTACTGTGGACTTCAACCGAAAAACAGGATGTAAACAAAGGTATTTGCGCTGGCTTAAATAACATCATTTGTATACATTTCTTTCACATCTACTGCAGTCAGACTCACTCGTGTTCACTCAGAAGGAATCACTCACATTTTCTGTGCACTTGTAATGACACATCAAGGATGTTAAGAGGCTAAAAGCAGGTTTAGTACTTGCCCCATTGAAGTCAACAGGGTGCAAATTTTAAAAATAGAATAACTCGGTGTAGGCAACACCGATTTTTGTCGTTGTTCTCTGTATTGACAGCACTCCAAATGTACAAAAAAATGAGCTCAATGTTAAAATTGACCGGAGTTCTCCTTTAAGAATATATATTTGCGGTATAAGTACAAAAAAATATCTCAATATATTTTTACAGCTCCTTTCTCAGGAGCTCTGCCAAGAGCAGGTCGATTTTGGCCTGTCTACTTAATATTCATGAGCTTCTCTTCTGATTGGCTTGTTGTTTTCTAAGTGACACATGGCCAAGCCAACCACAAGTGACTAGGGTCATGTATGCTGTAGCCTGTGGCTTGGTGATGCTCACAAGTAAGATAAATAAAACACCTGTAATAATGGTGATAAATTATTTGTTGTTAAAGCATAAACATTCACAAACCACTGTTAATTTAAAGGAGTCATAACCTAGTCTTAATTTGGATACCTACTGCTGTATTATAGTCTTTCATGCCCTTCTAAAAAATAAAAGTGGGAAAAAAAATTAAAACAGAGCTCCTAAAACCTTTATTTCTGAAGGCATTATTGTCTCGCGAGATCTGATGCGATGTTTTGGCTGTCGTGGACGTAGAGTCCATTCCCCGTGTTTACCTTGAAGCTAACGTTACATACAATAGCCGCATTAGTAGTTAGCTGCTGTTTGTTACACACAGTAGAGCAATAAAAACAGTCTTACCGTTTCAATTTCAGGCAAGTCCCGGATGGTTGGAATGGCACCTTTTTCCAAACAGAGCTTCGAGGACAACTTCGCCTGATATTGGCCCAAATTTGTGAATGATTCCGGCGTAAAATGTTTAGCGCAGACACCGAACAATAAGCCAGTTGAAAGTGTTGCTGGTACAGCTTCCTTAAAAATGAATTTTATCCACTGGTCCCTGATAGTTTGGTCCGTTTTTGGTATAGAAAACACATTCGCATGTTGTTTCTGGCAGTCAACCACAGAGCAACTCACGTGTGCACTCGGTTTCTCCATCTTTCGCGACTGAACTGAATATGAGGGGGAGAGGGGAAGGGCGGGCTTCCTGCTGCGGTGTCCATATATGGTATATCCTGCCCCGTCTTGACGTCAAGATGGGGCTGAAATCAAAATCTCGTTTTTTAGTGCGCGTGCACGTGGGCTATTTTACAAACCCTGAGGTAAACAAACGCTTCACTTTTAAATATCGGCTTCCCGGCCAGTGTATAATCATTATGCAATCATAACATACATTGATTCTCGTGGAAAAGTGAAATTTGCAGGTTATGACTCCTTTAAAGCTACACTGAGTAGGATTTTCTCCCATCTAGTGGTGAAATTGTAAATGACTACCAACTGAATATTACTTTCTAGCCCCTGCCATTCCGAGGGCGTTTTAACTCCTACGGTGGCCGGCAGTCGCAAGTAATCTCCCCCTCGCATTCGTCACGGTGCCACTGAGTGTAAAAGCGTGAAAGGCGAAGCTTGAATTTCCAGGTATGTCCCTATTTGGCTAATGTATTTTCAAGATGGAGGCGCAACATGGCTTCAGATTCAACCATTACGAGAATACTTGATTAGTTGGTGGAAGTAAATACACATGAATGAGCACATGTAATTTTGAAAGAACAAAATGTTTTTTTGCCAAGGATCAATTAAAAAAATTACACAGTGTAGCTTTAAAAGCAAGCATAGGCTACTACGTGCATGGTTTGGCATGACAGAAATAGTGCAAAGTGCGCTCCCTTAATAATTCCTAAAAAGCTGATATCTCAGTTCATCAAGATTTCACAAAGCTCCGTTATTATCAATGAAGCTGACTGCACAATAAATCTTTCATAATGTCAACAGTTCGTTTGTTATAATCAGAGGATTTGCCAGCATGCAGAATTCAGCACTGAACAAAAACTCAGTTTGGAGCGGTGAGTAGATTAAATGCATCTCATTGGCCATTGCGTTCAAGAAATCAACACGTTTTTATTTAGTTTTAGTTATTCTTGTTGCTTTTGTGCAACATATGAATAATGATTTATTTGTTTTTAGATGTTTTATTTTTAGATATTTATATTTTGCGGGATTCCCGCAAATCGTTTTATTCTCCCATAACACGCACACACACGAGTACCTTACACCCGCACTCGGCCATCAAATCTAGTCCCACACCGCACTCTGTTGCGTTGGGTCCTACGGGAGTGCATCTACATCCATTGACTTAACAGCATTTTCTCAACATGTTTCCGTGTTGTTGTTGCTCAGAAACGATGTTGTCTGGGGTTGGGCAAAAGGAGGGAGGGATGGTGGGCAGTGCTCGGGGTGGAACTGAAGGCGGTGACTGAGTAGTTCTGATATCACATTTTTACGGAAGTCACAACGGCTCGTGAAAAGGCACAGCTACTTTATTCAGGATGTGAGCATTTGTCTGTGGATTGACTGTTTTGAAACTTATATGGTAGTTACATAACCCCTAGACCTCTGCTATCATGAAAAAAGCCAGAAAATTTCATTTTTGACAATATGGGACCTTTAATAAATTAACTTGGATTCATTGTGGTATCATAGCTGGTGTGTTATCATTGAATTCATAATACTGGATTATAGCAGTAGCCTATGTGATATAAATTAACAATAAGTAAACTGCGTAAAAAAACCGCCTGGTGGATTTCTGATAGCTATTACCTCCATTAAAGTTGTGCTTCCAATTTGCACGTTTTTTTCCCCCTCTTTGGGATCATTGTGACATTGAGGAAAAACACACACATACACAAGCACACCACACCTGTAAACATAATTAGGATCTTTCTAATTAAGGTCTTTTCTAATTATCTTAACTAAATTAGTGAAATGAACGTGAATCAACTATATGCAAAAACCTAATCAAGACAAACAATCTTCAGACTGATTTAATCATCACTCTTCAAAAACCAATTTCAAAATGGGTTAACACATTAGCTTTACCTTTAACTCCATGTATAAACGAAGATTACTTTGTCCTTTCCTACAGGCTTGGTGAACAATGTATCCAGAAAATCAACATCAAATTACACTTCGCAATTCCCTCTGTCATTTAAGCACCTGACATGAGGTTGTTAGAGGTAGAAAATTTGCTCAGTTATTACTGGTTGTGACTTTTTAAATTGCCATAGGTACTTTTGAACTCAGTGAATTGTTCTATAATGTTCTCCATCTATTTTCCTTATCTCTGTTTTTTACTTCCATCCTCTACATTTATATTTCTTAAACTATGGACACGTTTGCGCCTGCTATAGACCTAACAGAATATCCATAAAAGACCTCTGAAATGTTTGTTTTTGTTTGTTTTTTTTAAACTAAATAATCAAAAGGCACAATTCAACAAGGCAGTTACTGTAATGTGACCTTCATATATAAAAAGGTTTTTTTTTTTTTTTTTATTAAAAACAATCACAGGAACATGTCCAAAGCAACATCCTCATGTTGTTCCCTTTTGAGGGAACCCTACACTGCGTCTGAAATTGTGACGCTATGGGAACACCACACCTGCAAATATTATTACGATCTTTCTATTAAAGGGGTCCTTGACTATGATTTCACTTTTTTAAATGTAGAATTTTGAGCACCACATCTGCAAAGTTACGACGCTCAAAGTTCAATGCAAAGAGAGATATTTTCATTTACAGAAATCATGGCCTGTAGAGACTACAACGAGCTTCTTTCCGGATTGGTGACATCACAAACCCTAAAATTTACATAAACCCTGCCCCTGGAAACACGCAACAAAGGAGGTGAGGCCATGTTGGGCTGCTTTAGAGAAGAGGAAGAGTTGTTGTAGTAGAGTGTTGTTGCCATGCAGTGGAAACGCTGTTATTTTCACCCCTTCACAGACTTGCCGTATTAGCAGTAAGCAACTCGTAAGCAATCCAGGGGCCTGTACCATGATATTAGCTGAACAAACTCTGGGTTACAGGATTGGTTTTGAGTCGACAAAACCAAACCGATGCAATCAGGCTTTATTGGTACCATGATGCTGCAGCTCATCAACTTTCTCTGTCAACTCAGGCTTTGATCCTTAAGCTATGATTACTCATAAAAGAGTGATGGCGACACTGAACAACCAATCGCGGGTAGAGCGAGAGCGATATATTTTTCCGCGGAGGAGCAAGAGATAATCATTCATAATTACGATTAATTTAAATATGTATTTCAAGCTCGAAACAATACGGTCTCTGCTGCCAAAGCAAGAGAAGACTGTTGGAGAAAGATTGCTGATTGTTAATGTGTAAGTTAAACAAATACGTTCTATATTTATGTAAAATGTATGTGTATATGTATATGTATATGTATATGTATATGTAATGTATATGTAATGTATATGTATATGTATATGTATATGTAATGTATATGTATATGTAATGTATATGTATATGTGTGTAGCCTATATGTGTAATATAGCCTATAGCCTATTTTTATAATATATAAAAAATGTGCATGTATGTACTAAGAAAGATTAAACCCCAACTCCAAATGCTCTTGGAAGCAGATAAAGACAAAATATAATTCAAAGTGGTGAGTATTTACCACAACCTTTTATTATTTTTGTGAACATTTTATCACAAACACTTGTTTGCAGCAAACAGAAATAAAGAGTTAAATTCAGAAAACCAGAATACACTGGCGGAGGAGTTGGCTCTGAGTAGGCAATAAGGGACGGCCGATTATGGATGGGATTACAGGTGTACAATCTGACCCTGGTGCTGGCTCCTCTAAGCAAGTAACACTGGGTACGTGTGCAATACATTACTACTTTTTTAAGTTTTAAATATGTCTTACTGTATGTTCTGCAGTAGAGGGAAATACAGTGTCCCTGTTGAAGCCAGCACACATTCACACAGTCTCCCACACAGAGGTCAGTATGCAGCAGACAGAACACCAAACATGACCTGCTTTACAACAGTTATGCTTTACATTAGCCTACTTTTATTTATTAGGGTGGAGGAAATGATGAAGACACTCTGTCTGTGTGTTCTGAGACAGTTGCTGCATGATGTGAATGCACTGGGCTTTTTATTATGGCAAACATTTGAATGTGTGGCATAAAAAAGGGACTGGCCCTTACACATCTCTTTTATTGTACACTTTGATTTTTCACAACCTGCCCCAGAAACTGAGGCCTCTACCTCAATGGGCTTCAGAAGAAATGTGTAAGGATTTAAAACCCTTGACATAAATTACAGTCAGTCCTGTGTTTGTAGGAAGTCAAGGAACTTTTTGTGATTTGATGAGCCTCCAGAAAACTTGTAATGATCATGTTTGTGGTGGAATTATGTTTCAGGTGGAAACAGACTTAGTCAGGGCCCTGTACAAAAGGAGTCTTGAACTAGACTGCACACTAAAGGAGTCTTGAACTAGACTGCACACTAAAGGAGACTTGAACTAGACTGTTAAAGGAGCTGGACTGTGAGCTGAGGAGGCTCCAAAAAAAAAAAAAAAAAAAAATTGGAGATCAAACAGCTGTAAAACTGATCTCAGTATGTGAACTTATTTAACCAAGTAACACTTTAGTATGAATATTTATTAATGCAACTTTCTCTTGCTCTCTTTCTCCCTCTCATCACACAAAACCAATAAAACAGTTTGAGACCTATCTGCAGTTTCAATGTGCTTTTATTAAGTGTAATATTGTATGGTGATTGCATCTACATCTGCACCAGCTGGGTGGTCAAGTGTGATCGGGTCAGTTTCATCGTGGAGAAGCTGGTTTTGTCGTGTTTCTCGCTCCTTTCTACTGGTGGCTATATTGTGCAGAATGGCACATGCAGCCACTATCTGTGATGCCTGCTCTGGTGACTCTTAAGGGCCAAACACAGTTGAAATGTGCCATAGGATGCCAAAGGTCATCTCTATCTTCACTCTGGTTTTACTGAGGGCCACATTGAAGCGGTGCTGTGGCCCTGTCTGAGGGTCATGATAAGGGGTTATTGTGTAGGTTTTTCTATCTCAGTTCAAATTAACAGTGTTTTGTATACGAAATTTAACTTGCTTTCCTCAAAGCGCTGACACAACTCACGGAACATTTGTGAGACAAACACTGGAGCAAGGCCATTTGGCATCCAAACTTGTGATCATACGTTCATGACCACAAGTCGTCTGCAGATGAAATGTTTAGTAGATCATTGTTATATCTGTTAATGTTACTATTACTACTACTATTTATACTACTATTACTACTACTACTACTACTAATAATAATAATAATAATAATACTATTTAAAGATTCATCTCACAGAAAATAATCATCTTACATATTCACATCATCTCTACCTGAACATGATTTCCTATTAACATAATCTTCCTCATGTTCCCCTAGAGCAGTGGAGATTGGAGCAATAGACTGCATACATGTTGCAATGACTCTAGGGAATCCTATCATAAGATTAACAGAATAATAATAAAGATTTAAAATAATTCTTAACATGTATTATATTGTATAGTACATTTGTGAAATTTGCTTTTTGAAGAAAAAAAAAATGTGTTCATGTGATGTCAAAATATCAATATATCTTACCGGCAATTTTATAAAAGCCCTCTTTTATGGACATGGTCGATAAATGACCGGGGAACACTATTAATGAAACTATTCATGTACTCCTGCAGAGCGAGGACCACCTTGCGAATGGTTCGACAAACCGTGTTTTCCCCTAGCTTCTGTGCGTCACCCACCATGCAAGTATGTACCACTTGCAATAAAACGCAACGCAATACCATTTGCGGTACAGTAAGTACATGAATTCGACATGTGTTAAATTATTTATGTGCGGCTCAAGAAGTTTGCAAAGATAAGACATTCCTTCCGTGGAAAATCTGTATCTTTCATACAAGTAACTATCAGGAAAGGCAAGGGGATTTTGTCTGGCTAAAAACTATTTCTCTACGAAGTGCTCGTCAAACAATTTGAGATGTCCACCGGATTTGGAAGAAAAGGTGAAGTCATTGTAACAGACACTGGGAATAAGTTACATCACCTATATGTTTCTTTGCTCTCAGCTGATTGGTCAAACTTCAGTCTGAGATCTCAAATCCAGAACATAACCTGCCCCGGAGCAGGTTAGCCGTGCAGCGTAAGATACCATGGCGACGAACACCGATTAAAGCCAAGCTACTTTCATAGTACCTAAAACCCAGGGTAGGCGGAAACTAAACTGGAACATAGCTGGCTAGCCACCTAAACCGGCTTCATGGTATAGGCCCCAGGTGTTTTGTTGTTGGATGTAAGAGTAAACATAACAGTCTTCATGTACTCCCGACATGGAGACGCAGTGAATTTGTTTTGTTTTGAAGAGAATGCGCCCCACACACCTAAATCCGTTTATGCGCGACTCATTTTACAAAGGAGGCCGGGAGCAGCAGCTCATTTGCATTTAAAGGGACATGCACGAAAAAACTGCATGTTTTTGCTCACCCCCCAAAAGACGCAATTTTAACATGCTAAAACAAATTAGCTGTGGTGTATTTTGAGCTAAAACTTCACATATGTACACACTATGTACCATTTTATAGTTACATTTTAGATAACTTAACCCTATCCTCAAACCCAAACATAACCATTGTATAGAGAATACAAAAAGAATATAAAACATGATGGACAAAAATGTGATGGAAAATGACTCTTTTAGTAACAATATAGCTATATATAGGGGTCTTCAACGTTTTTTTAAGAGCAGGGACCCATACTGTCCTCAACATAATTTTAGTGTATCGACAGTCAGATAAACTCCCTTCCCTCACACGACTCAATATTTTTGTTTGCCCACAGGTTTAATGGTCTTGGAGTGAATCTACAAATAAAAAAAATAAAAAACATATATTTATTTATATTTATAAAACATACATATATTTACATATAAACATCGCCTCGGGACTACACTCATCTGGCTTCACCTCGTCCCTTCGTTCCGTTGGGCTCCTCACTCCCTCCAGTACTGTCATGTGTCAGTGTTTGTATGTATTTTCATTAGTCACATATACAGTATATGTGACTAATGAAAATACATACAAACACTGACACATGACAGTACTGGAGGGAGTGAGGAGCCCAACGGAGCCAGTGGGACGAAGGGACAAGGTGAAGCCAGAGGAGTGTAGTCCCGAGGCGAGGGCAGGCTGACGGACGACCAAGGTGGAGCTGGAGGGACGAGGGAGCCTGGCAGAGCTGGTGGACTGATGGGCCATGGTGGAGATGAGGGAGGTAGGCGCCAAGGTTGAGCTGATGGATCAACGGGCTGAGGTAAAGTCCTGGTCACGGAGGTTGGAGGCGGAGACCGGGGATCCACCGACCAGGCTGGAGCTGCAGGCTGGCAGACCCATGGCGACCCCACCTCTCCGAAGGTGGTTTGTGGAGCTGAGGGGCTGACAGGCAGTGGCCGGAGGAGGGTTGAGAGGTGGGAGTTCAGGCTCGGGAACAGACTCAGGCTCGGGACGTTCCTTTTGAAACCCCAGCGTTTAGTTGATCCTGATAAGCGCTCATTGTCACAATTGTAAACACCATGGCTTTTTCTTTCATGAGGGTGTTGTTTCCAGACCATTAAAGAACGCAACACACATGTCTCCCGGAAATCCTGTAGATTTCATCCAATTAGACAACGACTTTGAAACTCCTGAAGTGTTACTAATTTTGTGTGCCATATGTATCAGACGTTCAGCCAACAGGTCCGTCTGAGGATGAGACTAGTCAGATCTCTACCCAAACTCATGCTATTGACTGAGCCAAACTAAAATTAAGATTATATATTGAAGATGTCCCAGATGTAATGATGAACTGCGGGTCTATGAGAGTGGCATGATCACTAAATAAATCAATAAACTGGGTCAGAGATTGCAGATACCACACAACCTAAAATCTCTAAGAACGAGAGCATATTAAAACACGGATTAACCAACTCATCAACTTGTAAGTCTATTGCGTCGCGTTGGACAAGATGGCGCCAGTGTGTTTATCGGCAGGCCGTCGCTTTATGTGTGTGCAGTGTGTTCCGCTGTTTCTGTTCGTAACTGTGTTGTTTATGTGCCTGTCAGCACATAAAGCTACATCTTTAATTACATATGATCGCCAATCTCTTCTTGACATTCATACTCTGGCTGTAGACTATCGCCGCGATGGTTATGATGAACGAGAAAGCGGATCTTCTAATCCGCCGTTCTTAGCCTGGCTTCCATCCGACATTTGTCGAGTCCCAGGCTGTTCTTTGCGCAGAAGGAAACGGGCGAGAAGACGCGGGAAGCGTGGTGGCAATATGGTGCGATTAAGGAAAGCTCGTCGCAATCGTGTTGTTGAACCATTGGAATCTTTCTCTGCTACTTCTCTCGCCTATGTCTCTAACGATGGATTACTCTATTACTGTAATACATCTGAGTTAAGACCTTCGTGCCTCATACCTCTCTGGCCACAGCACTTGGATTTGGCATACAGACTGTTACCGGATCAAGCATATTTAAAATCAAGCCCGCAGGCTGGGGTAAACTTCGGCAACCTCAGAACTCTTGATCGCGCTCCTTCACAGATGTTGAGCGGCGGCGCAGAAACATCACTGACTCAATCTACGGAACCAACGACTGTAAAGATGGCTCTGTTGAATGTAAGATCGATTTCAAATAAGACATTTTTAATTAATGACTTTTTTTCATCACATAATATGGATTTTTTGTTTCTAACCGAAACTTGGTTAAATTGTGATGAACTTGGCCCTCTTGCTGAAGCGGCACCTGATGACTGTAATTTTGTCAGTTCTCCTAGGACATCGGGTCGTGGTGGGGGGGGAGTAGCTACAATTTTTAAGAACACTTTTAAGTGCCGCTTACTACCAGTGGATAATTTCAGCAGTTTTGAAATTCAAGTACTTAAGATAAGTACAGAGAATGATCTTCTCTGTGCTTTGATCTATCGACCTCCCTATTATAATAAGATGTTTCTGCAGGAATTTTCAGATTTTTTATCTTCTATGGTACCCTATTTTGACAAATTATTAATTTTAGGAGATTTTAATATACATGTGTGTTGTCCCTCTCATCCTTTGGTTAAGGAATTTCTTCAAATTATTGACTCGTTTAATCTCACTTTGTCTATCACAGAAGCTACTCATAAAAAAGGCCATACTCTTGATTTGGTGATTTCAGCAGGTCTCTCTGTCAGTAATATAGAAGTTGATGAAATCTGTTTATCTGATCATAAGCCAGTATTGTTTAAAACTGTACTCAATACTTCAAAGGTTAATGTTAAGTCTTCTGATCATCCAATCCGGTTTGTTAATTCTGCCACATCTAAACATTTCGAAGATGCATTTTTTAGTGATGCTTGCCTTACTGTGTCTTCATTCTCAGAGATGTCTATTGATGATCAACTTAATTATTTTAACACTCTGTGTGGTAATGTTTTGGACGTAGTTGCACCATTTAAAATTAAGAAATCTAAGTTAAGGTTGCAACCTTGGCTTAATAATGATACTCGTGCCTCCAGACAGGAATGGAGGAAAGCTGAAAGAAAGTGGAAGAAAGATAAGCTCCAAGTATCCTATGAAATTATGAAACATTGCATGGTGAGCTACCAGCACTCTGTTAAGGCTGCTAGGGAAAATTATTTTTCTAGCCTGATAGCAAAGCATGCACATAGTCCAAAGACCCTGTTTAGTACATTACACAATGTACTAAATCCAAATTCACTCTCATTTCCTGATGCTACATCTACAATCTGTGATTCATTTTTGAATTTTTTTGTGGATAAAATTAATACTATTCGTTCTTGTATCCCCAAGTTTGATTTTAACGCACCTGTTAATGACCCATGTTCGGCCTGCTTAACTAAGTTTGAGCCTATTTCTTCTACTTTTCTTGTTGAGCTTTTCAAGAAAATGAAGCTTTCCTCTTGCTCCTTGGATGTGGTGCCTCCTCGTCTTTTTAGGGAAGTGTTATGTGTAGTTGAACCCTTTGTTTTAACTATTATAAATAGCAGCCTATCTCAAGGCACTGTTCCATCAATCCTGAAACATGCAGTAGTGAATCCACTCCGCAAAAAGCCCAGTTTAGATCCTTATATTTTAGATAACTATCGTCCAATTTCAAAATTACCATTTTTATCAAAAGTAATGGAAAAAGCTGTTTTCCATCAATTGACGGTATTTTTAAGTGAGAATAATTTATTAGACAAATTTCAGTCTGGTTTCAGACAACATCACAGTACAGAGTCAGCTTTGCTGAAGGTATTGAATGATCTTTTGCTGGCTGTGGATTCGGGTAACTGTGCAATTTTGTTCCTTCTGGACCTCAGTGCTGCATTTGATACCATTGACCATGCTATCTTGCTTGAACGGTTGAGTAACTGCTTAGGAATTCAAGGTACCGCATTGAATTGGTTTAAATCGTATCTCTCTGATAGAACATTTTCTGTGGAAGTTGGGAATTTTTCTTCCTCTTCTGTACCATTAACTTGTGGTGTACCTCAGGGGTCTATTTTGGGCCCAATGTTGTTTTCGCTGTATGTACTCCCTTTAGGTTCGATTTTTCGAAAGCACAATATTCCATATCACTTCTATGCGGATGATACACAGGTGTATCTCCCTTTGAAAAATGAGGATAATTATGACATGAAGTCTTTGTTGAACTGTTTTGAGGAAGTAAGAGGCTGGCTGGCAGCCAATTTTTTAACATTGAATGACTCCAAAACCGAAATTGTAGTTTTTGGATCACCTGCTTCTAATATACAGATTAAAAAACAACTGGGTCCTTTAAGTGGAAATTTTGCTGCTTATACCAGAAATTTGGGAGTGATTTTTGATAACGGCCTTAAATTTGACAAACAAATTAACTCAGTAGTGAAGAGTAGCTTTTATCATTTGAGATCTATTGCGAAATTAAAAGCATTTTTAACAGTAAAAGATCTGGAGATAGTGATTCATGCCTTTATTTCATCTAGGCTGGATTATTGTAACTCGCTGTACCTTGGGGTAGCTAAGTCCTCCTTATCACGCCTACAAACTGTACAAAATGCTGCCGCCAGGCTTCTTACTGGTACTCGAAAGAGGGAACATATTTCGCCGGTTCTGGCTGCGCTTCACTGGTTGCCGGTCGAGTACCGTGTCAAGTTTAAGGTCTTGTTGTATGTGTTTAAGGGGTTGAATGGCCAAGCTCCTCAATACATTACAGATCTTCTCCACCGGAAATGTTCTAGACCCTTAAGGTCCTCGAACAAGTTGATGCTCAGTGTGCCTCGATCTAGATTGAAATTAAAAGGTGATCGTGCTTTTTCTGTCGCTGCCCCGCGTCTGTGGAATGATTTGCCGGAACACCTAAGATTGTCTTCCACTGTTGATAGTTTTAAATCTTCACTAAAGACTTATTTTTTCTCTTTGGCTTTTGGTCAAATGTAATTTTATGATGGGTTTTTATGATGGGTTTATGATGTGTTTGTGTTTGTTGGTGTATTTATGTATTTTATACTGTTTGAACTGACTGTACAGCACTTTGGTCAGCAGTGCCTGTTTTAAACGTGCTCTATAAATAAAAGTGCCTTGCCTTGCCTTGCCTAAGTCTCCTGGGCTTTCATTGTCAATTGAGCCCGTTCTGTCGTGTGTCCTCAAACTGGCAACCCGCGTGAGCATCGAGTCTGAGGTGGAGGGGGCGGGGGAAACAAAGATCTCCGATATTTTAAATTTGGACTGCAGTACTTATTTAGACCACTAGCAGTCATTCTTACAGACTGCACCTTGAAACATTGGGCTTTCAGTCAATGCATGTCCTCTAATGTCCTCTAAGAAAATAAACAAAACCCTAGGTATTTATTTGAAACAGTGGCTAAACTAACGAATAATAAAGCTTCAAGCCCAGAAGTTTCCAAGCAGCACAGCAGTAATGACTTTATGAATTTCTTCACTTACAAGATTGATAATATCAGGGAGAAAATCATAACTATGCATCCGTCTGCTACAGTATCGCATCAGGCAGTGCATTGTAGTGTCCCTAAGGAAAATTTTGATTCATTCATTGCTATAGAAGAGGAAGAATTCGTTAAACTTGTTAATTCATCTAAATCGACAACATGTATGTTAGACCCTATACCGACTAAGCTACTGAAAGAGATGCTTCCAGAGGTCATAGATCCTCTTCTTAAATCATTAATTCATCTTTGTCATTAGGATACGTACCAAAAACTTTTAAGCTGTCTATGATTAAACCACTTGTTAAAAAAAACGCAACTTGATCATACAGAATTAGTCAATTACAGGCCGATCTCGAATCTACCTTTTATGTCAAAGATACTAGAAAAGGCGGTATCCTCACAACTATGTTCCTTTTTAGAAAGAAATGATATCTGCGAGGATTTTCAGTCAGGATTTAGACCGTACCATAGTACTGAGACTGCTCTCATTAGGTCACAAATGATTTGCTCTAATCATCCGATCGTGGTTGTATCTCTCTATTAGTGTTACTCGATCTTAGTGCTGCATTTGATACTATTGACCACAACATTTTTTTAAATAGACTCGAAAATGATGTTGGCATTAGTGGAATTGCATTAGCATGGTTTAAATCATACTTATCTGACCGTTATCAGTTTGTAGCAGTAAATGAAGAGATGTCTCATCGATCACAAGTTCAGTATGGCGTACCACAAGGCTCAGAACTAGGACCGTTGCTTTTCACTTTGCTACCCTTGGGAGATATCATTAGGAAGCATGGAATTAATGTTCACTGTTATGCTGATGATACTCAGCTCTATATTTCTTCACGCCCTGACAAAACTTACCAATTCACAAATTTAAAAAATTTGATGACTAGTAATTTCCTACTACTTAATTCTGAAAAAACATAGATTATAATTATTGGACAAAAAACTTCCTCACGTAATAATCTAGAATACTGTCTAACACTTGATGGCTGCTCTGTTAAGTCTTCGTCGTCGGTTAGGAACCTGGGTGTGCTCTTTGATTGCAATCTTTCATTTGCAAGTCACGTGACTAGTATCTGTAAAACCACATATTTCCATCTTAAAAATATATCTAAATTACGTCATATGCTCTCATTGACAAATGCGGAACAATTAGTCCATGTGTTCATGACATCAAGGCTAAATTATTGTAATGCTATTATGGGTGGTTGCCCTGCACGCTTAATAAACAAATTACAGCTGGTCCAAAACGCAGCAGCTCGAGTTCTTACCAGAACCAGGAAGTATGACCATATTAGCCCAGTTCTGTCAACACTGCACTGGCTCCCTAAACATTGTATAAATTAAAAAAAATTGCTGATTACTTACAAAGCACTAAATGGTTTAGCTCCGCAGTACTTAAATCCAGATAAGACAGAGGTAATACTTATCGGTTCAAAAAACCACCCACAAAACCTCTCACAATACAACTTTAACATAGTAGGATGTCCTGTTACTTTTTCCTCTACAGTAAAAGACCTGGGTGTTATACTAGACTGCAACCTGTCTTTTGAAAATCATATTTCATATGTTACAAAAACAGCCTTTTTACACCTTAGAAACATTGTTAAGCTACGTAATATGCTATCAGTTTCTGACGCAGAAAAGTTAGTTCATGCATTCATGACCTCGAGACTAGATTACTGTAATGCTTTATTAGCTGGTTGTCCTGCGTCCTCAATAAACAAGCTACAGTTAGTCCAAAATGCCGCCGCTAGAGTTCTAACTAGATCAAGAAAATATGATCATATAACACCGATTTTATCATCACTACATTGGTTACCTATAAAGTCCCGTATTAATTACAAGGTATTGCTACTGACTTATAAAGCCCTAAACGGCTTAGCTCCAGTCTATTTAACCGATCTTCTATCGCCCTATAATCCATCGCGCTCTTTAAGGTCACTAAATTCGAGGCTTTTGGTCATACCTAGGATATCCAGATCCACCAAAGGAGGGAGAGCATTTTCACATTTAGCTCCAAAACTCTGGAATAGTCTTCCGGATACTCTTCGTTGCTCAGACTCGCTCTCCCAGTTTAAAACTAGATTAAAGACGCATCTCTTCAGCCAGGCATTCATATAATACTTTTAATCTTACAGTTAAATCCGGTCTCTAGTTCATAAACGCCAGAGGAGAACTGGCCCCCGACTGAGCCCGGGTTCTCCCAAGGTTTTTTTTTTTCTCCATTAGGTCACCTGATGGAGTTTTTCGGTTCCTTGCCACTGTTGCCTTTGGCTTGCTCAGTTGGGGATATTTGGATATTTAATTTAACTAATCAATCAACGATACTATTGATCAGCATTACCAAACATGGACGTTCCATTAGAAACAAACATTGATGTATTGTTTTAATTTATTACTGTGAAGCTGCTTTGATACAACCTATGTTGTGAAAAGCGCTATATAAATAAACTTGACTTGACTTGACTTGACTTACTTGAGCGAGCTCTTAACGCATTATAGTCCTTCATGTCCATTGCGATCTCAAAATATCCGGCCAGTTGATAATACCTAGAATATCAAAATCGACTGCTGGCGGTAGATCCTTTTCCTATTTATCACCAAAACTCTGGAACAGTTTTCCTAACATTGTCCGGGAAGCAGACACACTCTGTCAGTTCAAAGCTAGATTAAAAACACATCTCTTTGACCTAGCATACACATAACACATTATAGACTTTTAGAATTCAATGACAGGCTGCATAGATTAGGTCAGCCGGAACCGGGAACACTTCCCATAAATCCTGATTTACTCGTTACATCATAAAAAGAATGGCGTCTATGCTAATATTAGACTCTCTGTTTATCCCGAGGTTTACCGCAGTTTGCCGGATCCAGGCTGTATCCAGATCTGATGAGGGACCTGCGCCTGGATGCGACAACAGCGCAGTCCTGAAATGTCAACTAGGCTCTTCCCTGTGAAGGCCTCCCTCCCCTCCCTTTACCTATCTACAGATAAAGCGTTGTCGGGATAATTCCGGTTCGCGTGGCTACGTGGAAGCGATAAAAATTCTGTATTATTAATTTTAAGGCCAGACAAGTTGTATGTTGAGGGTTGTAGAGAAGGACTACATGCCTGCGCACATATATTCAAATGCTCACACCTATAGACTGAACTCGTAATACGCATGTGCACGCCATCAGCGTTCTCACTGGTTCGCGTTTTTGAAGTTTGCGCAGAAAGAACTTAAGGGTTTTCTGTTAAAACGGTGTCGTGTTAGCGGCCCCTAAGTTAATAACTAATGATCATTGCAACGGAAGTGAATCAATCAAACTAACTTTAGCTGGACAATAACTTTATTCTAGAGCTGCTATAAAGCCAAAACACTTTACTTTAATTTCCTATTATCAATGTAAAGCTGCTTTGGAACAATCTACATTGTTAAAAGCGTTATATAAATGAAGATGACTTGACTTGACTTGACTTAATGTGATTGGTGATTGCTGATTGATGAGTTCTCTAATGGGTGGGTGCAACAAACAACAAATGATTGAAACTGTGATGTATGTGACCGATGGCGCTTGAAATTTAAAAGCATAACTGTACACAGAGTGCTCAAGATGGCACAGTATTTAATTTTTTAACTTCAATATAGTTTTAGTACTGTAGCTGGTCAGCAGAATTTAAACTTGATAATTAGCTTTAGAGTAAACAGAGAGCACCACTGTGGGAATTGTCTCTCTTTGTTCACAGTGAAAAGAAGATTACGCTTACTGTACTAGCCAATGTCTGTGAACAACAACGCTGCTTTTGCCTGCCAGTTCCACCATAACAACATCCCAGTGGAGTTTAACTGCTCTTAGCTGGAGCCTCACTAATTCAGTGCCATAAATGCAAGCTTGGCACATTGACAAACACTGGTTGTTAGTGGACTGAAAGGTCTTTGAATATGTGGCGTGTGAATGTAATGTTGGTCAACAAGTTAAATGAGCTCAGGGAGCTGCGCCCTACAAGTCTTAACAAATAACAGGTGTTAGTCTTCAAAAGCCATGCAATCAAGCTTGGATAACCAAGAGTTCAGTAGAGTTGTACACAAATGTATTTCATTGCTCTATTTGAAAACGATAGATAAAATATGCTTTTGCATGACAAGGCACTATTCAGTACAGTATAATAAGCCTTTTCAAAGTGCAGTGACTGTGGAAGTGCTGTAATATTTGAGATGGTCAGGATCATCTGAACCTATTGAATATTTTAAGAGAGACATAAACATGATTTATACCTTAATCTTAAAGGCTTTTCTCTTTTCTTTCTCCTTTCATCTGCAGCAAGCTATATGAGTTGCAAATTTGTTCCGTTTTAAAAATCTAGTGAACTGATTATGGAATTAAAAATGGAGTTATGTTTATCTTTATAAAAGGACAGTATGTCCCCCCTACAATTGACTTTCAGGGAGAGTTCTTCTTGAGTCCACATGGGCCCGGGGCCCGAGACCCGAGTGGGTTTGGGTCCAAAACTTTGACGAGTGCCTCGGACACAGGTCAGGTCTGATATTAGTAGCTTCGATTCTCGGGTAATTTAAAATAAATATGATTTTCCAAATGGACCCGAATTATTTTTCAAATTTGTCAACTTTCCACTATTCGTTTCAGGTGTTTAACAATATTTTATTATTTTTAAAAAATACATCATAAATAATTCTATGAAAACGTTATTATCCCCCTCCTTTTCAGTCTAAACTATGTGTAAATTACCAAACCCTCATGGATACTGGTGCACTCAGCAGTGGCATGAGCTCCACATAAAGTGTGCTCTGCAATCCCCTAGCCATTTTACATTTTACCCGAGCCATACATTTGTGGTGAAACATAACGCTTATGAGATTACAGAAGTAACTAAATCTAAAAGCAATTGAGGCCAAACTAATCAACTAAATTAAATTAGCAAAAATTAATCCATTAATGTTTTAATGTTTTTCCTCAAACTAAACAATTTTTGAAAATCCCCGGAAAACATACAGTTTTCTCCTACATTTTTTGACACAGGCCTACACAAAGCAGAGAATGAATTTAATCAAATAGCCTAAGGTAGGAAGATGGGCATGCTTTTAAAATCTTCATCTGCCGTGGTGTTTTTTATTTGTCGTCTCTGATTTTGGTCTGTGTCAAACCCGGTTGTAAAAGCTTGCCACTGGTGTGCAGTGCTGCAGGCTGTGATTTGCATTCAGGTCCAGCAGGGTTAGAAAAAAATACCTTCGCATCAGACTCGGGTCTAATTTTATCGGGGTTGTCTCGGGTCAGGTTTTTCTTTAAAAAAAAATGTGTTTATGCACGCCGGGTTCAGGTAAGAAGTGATTCGGGTCGGGTACATATTTTAGGACCTGAAAAGACATCTACTGTTAGGGGCCATTTTTTACTTTATTTTTACCCATATATACACAATATTAGTTGTCCTTTCTAACACTTTGGGCCCTATCTTGCACCCAGTGCAATTGACTGTGTACACCGACGCATGTATCATTCCTATTTTGCACTCGACGCACAGCGGACTTTTCCCTCCACAGACGCACGTCGGTAAATTAGGGAATGAACTTGCGCTTGCGGGTGATTCAGCGAAAAGAGGAGGCATGTTCCGGCGCAAACGTTCCCTGGTGCTATTTTGCAGTTTCAGAAAACAATTACGCCACAGACCAGGAAAAACCTAGTCTAAAGTCAGTGGCACGTTATTCAGATGCTATTTTAAGGGTGCATGCTTGGCACGCATACACTTTTGCTTCTCTCATCTACACAGACGCAGCAGTTCCACTTTTTGCAAACAATACATAATTACAAGGAAAAATATTAACACAAGTGAAATCATTGTGGTGTCCATGAAGATGTGAAAAAATAGGCATAAATCTAGCTTACACATTTACCCAAATGATTATACGCCTGTTTAACCGAAGCTAATTTGGGTGGGTTTCTCCCATTCCCATACAATGTCACTTCTCTGTCTTTTACGGCCCTGACGAGAACGTTGGTCTCCTCGGCTGTGAACCGCTCCTGGCGTGTGCCTGGCAATTCCGCCGTTATAATAGCAATCCGCCATGGGACAAGCGCGCCTGCTTTTATAGGGAATGTGAGGTGTCGCTCTGATTGGTTTATTTCACGTTACGCCCAAACCACACCTATGAATAATGTAGCTACTTCAGATCAACCCATTTTAGATTTGCGTCAGGCGCAAGAGTCATTTATCCCGCAGGTAGAATAGCAACAGCGCCCGTGATCCGCCCACAAAGTTGCTTGCGTTTCGCGTTTGATACTTGTGTTTCAGATCGTTAAAATACGACCCTTAGACTTTAGTTGAATCAATTAATTGAAAAAAAAAAAACTGAAATCAGCATCACATTTAAAGCTACACTGTGTGATTTTTACCCCCATCTAGCGGTGAAATTGTATATGACTACCCAGTGAATATTAGTTTCTGTTCCTCTCAATTCCGAGGGCGTTTTAACTCCTACGGTGGCCGTATTATTCCAAGATTAACATGGCTTCCATTTATCGACTTCGTCCATGACAATAATAAACAATACGTCTAAAATGAATAAAACTACAGGACAGATGTCAGGAGGTAAACGTCACCCTTGGAATCGGCTATCCCAGCATAATCAGATTAGGCTAACGTTACAATGTGTACAAAGTAAAAGCAATTAAAAATAACTAAAATTTACAGTGTCCTTTTTTTTATATAGCTTAAAAAATTGCGCCTTTAAAACTATTCATCACCTGTGATCCGTCGCAGCACAGATTTATGTTACAAGGTAAACAATACTTTTTCACCATTGACGCGAGGATGAAGTTATAGCCTACTAGAGGTCGTTCTGGCGTTATGCACAACCATGCTATGGTTAGACAAGCAACTATAAAACTTCGAATTTACACAAATGAATTACAACAGGCTGAATTACCTGTCGAGAAGAAAGCAGGCAACCTCGGCATCCGTTTTAAAATATTTTCTCCTCATGAGCTCTTTCCATCTGGGAAAAGTTACTCCAATATTGACTATGGTCTTGCTGATTTGTCTGTAGCGTTGACGTTTTATTTCTCTCTTTCAAATGTGAGTACGCACGCACGCGCACGCACACACACACACACCACACTATCTTTCAAATCTGCCGGCACTCGCGAGCTCGCGAGTAATCTCCCCCTCGCATTCGTCACGGTGTCACTGAGTGAAAAACGCAAAAGGCGAAGCTTGAATTTACAGGCATGCCCCTCTTTGGTTAATGTAGTTTCAAGATGGAGGGGCAACATGGCGACCGGAATTCGAACCCCTCACCCGTAGCCTATGTACTTTCAATGGCAGATTATAAACTTAAGAGAATACTTTATTACTTGAAAGAAGTAAATATACATTACACATACAGCTTTAAAAAAAAGTTGTAAAATTACATACATGTCATAATTATATATAAAAATATGCTCTGCTGGAAAATATTTTTATATAAATAATTGATAATTGATTGTTTGTTTGTTTGTTTGTTTGTTTGTTTGAGCTATTGGGAGTGTTTTCAGAGCACTAAAACGATAACTAGACAAGAAAAGAGTATAGTTTAATAAAATATATAAAATATTATGTAACAAAAAACATTCACAATGCTGGCTCTTTTTAAATATGTAGGGTATTTTGTCATTTTTTTATCTGTGATCTGAGAGATTTTTTTCTTTCATTTGATTTCAAAGATGGTTCTATAGTTCGATAATGAGTCTTTAACATCCATGGAAACTTGCTTTGCACAAATTGTTCTTTATAGTGGAAAAGGGTTCTTTAGATTATCAAAATTTTCTTAACAGTAAGTTAAATTGTATCTTTAATAGTGTGGTTTCATTCTTACAGCAGCAGAGTAAATCATTGAAATGATCTGATATTTTTATAGGGGTGTACTTCTCTGGCCTTTGATAATTACCTCCTGCACACAGTTGACTGTTCAATTAAAACCATAGACTGTAAAAAATATGGACAAAGCGTCTGTGACGTCACCCATAGACTTTCTGAAGAACGGGTTTGAAGCAAGCGGCAACCTCCCCGTCTCTCTCTTGAAACCAACACGGAAGTGAGTTAAACTGCAATTCGTTGACTGGCCGCTTGAGGCTGTTGTCAGAAGTGAGTCAAATCTGTATCTCCCCCATGTTAAAATGGCAAATTTTACAGCAGAAAAAAACGTGTTTAAAGCCTGGTGTCTGTATGTGGATTTGGTCTATACAGCTAATTTTGCCCTTCATAACAACTGTGAGGGGGGTGAATTATTTTATAACTCGTCCGTTTAGTTGATTAATATTTAAATTTAAGGGTGTGGCCAAGCCACTTGAGTGACAGATGGATTGCCGCTGTCAGTGCTAGCTGTTTGTCTGCTGTTACTAGCCGTCACTTCACCTCAGCAATGTTAGCTGCTGAACTTGCCACCTCTGCAGTGTTTGTGCTTTTTTTCGGGATTATTATTTCATACGATTTAATACTTGGGTAACGTTACAAAGCCCACGTCTTTGGATTCCGTCGTTATTGTTCGAGAGAACAACCAGCGCTGTATTTCAGTTGTTTTCCTCTGTGAACATGCACTAATGGATGTCTGACAATTTCGTTGCTTTTTGGGGTTTTCAAATTTAAAACGTCAATAAATGATCGTTCGTTCTGCTCCCATGGAACAGATGGATTATAATATGCTTATGTTACGTTACCATCAGATGAAATCATGCAGGCGTCGGCGCTTTCTCCGTCCGTGAATGAGCGCGGATTTTCTAGCGCATTTACTTGCACTTCAAAGGCAATATATCTATGGTTTAACGGTTAAACCATAACCCATTTGAGAGACGGCCAACATCAGAATTTAAAATGGACTGAATAAGCTCTCTACGAACTTGAGCGATGCCGCGCTGACGGACCATGAAAGAGTGACGGACATGTAACGTTAACTTATGCACATAAATCACTGTCACACACAAACACTCTCGAAGTAATACACAGTCTCACTTGTAGCCATGTCTTTTAACTAGTATAATATTTCGAAGGGCAAAAATAGGAACGTTTAATTGGCTTTACATCATCAGCTAACTCGATCACGTCGAGCTAGGTGATTTCAGATAGCCAGGCTTCAGCTCCACTCACGCCCCGCCTGTTTGTCTATTTTCTGTTATCCGGGAGTGACGCAAGGCCAAGATGGCGACGGCCGGCTCCGCCCACTTTAGGCTTCAAAAATGCTCTTCAGAAACCTACGGGTGACGTCACGGACACTACGTCCATATTTTTTTACAGTCTATGGTTTGAAGCCGTTTATGGGGGGTATGGGCGGCGCCATCTTGGAAAATCTTGGGAAATCCTAACCCCGCCCACCTTCTAACGCAGCGCGCGTCACTCAGCTCGCTCTGCTACTCCGGGTATATTTCAGGCAACGAACTATTTTTTTACAGTCTATGGCAACGAAATATGTTATAAAACACCATACTAACTCTTTTCGTTTTCATTTAAAGAAATCTTAAACATTATAGCCACACAAATGTGGTTCAGGCAACGCATATTGATTATATTCAACTGCACATAACGTTTGCCTATTTATGAAAAACAAAACAAAATATAACACAAATCTGCCTCTTTTCATTTTAAATATAATATAAAAATATTAAACATTTTATGGTCCAGGCAATATGTGCATTTGTACTAAACAACAGATTTTGCAGTAAACAACATTACATATCATCTTCGTTGTATTAAAATGACAAAACTCAACCCAGTCTCTTTTTGTTAAATTTCAGTTTTATCAATATTAGCCATTATAAAAGTATAAGTAAAAGGTGTAAGAAGCTATACAAATAAAGCAAACAATTCAATCAAACATACAAAGTCAGCGCGAGTTTAACCATACATAAAGTTAAATAGCTTATAAAGTTATGAAACTTCCCCTCAGCCAAAACGATTGCCCAGGGAAAAAAATATAGTTTAACGAGACCAAAAATCGCCCATTAGATACACACAAGATGAATTATATCTCATGTTTAACCACTACAGAGACGCCAGAGTCCGCGGCATTGGCGGCAAACCTCAGAACGTCAAGCCGATGTAAGACCGTTCCAGGCGGGGTACATCGCGCCGAGCACCCGGTCATCGCTGGATCAACTGGATACAATTTTCATAAATCTTTAAATAAACCACAGATTTGAGCTTTAAACAACTACATTCTCGCCTGAAAAACTCTTAAAACTACATTTCATGATACAGAAACAGTAGTATTATATGTCAACTGTATTAAAAAATGGCGCTTCTTATGTTGTCATTCTCCGTGGCGCTGCCTTGTCAGCTGTCAATCAAGCTGTCAATCAAAGTTAACCACGCCCTTATTGTCATACATTTTATATCTAAATACGATCTAAACTAACGAGTTAGAAAAAAATTCACTACCCTCGCCGTTGTCAGGCACTCGAAAGCTATCGAAAAATACAATAAAAGTCCATGGGACCAACCTGTAAAGACATGAATTTATGCTGTGAAAACGGACATTTTAACATGGGGGCTATGGACATTTGCTCCCTTTTGGGACCTTCCCCTAGCGGATTTTCGATGTATTGCAGTTTTTCGCACTTCCGGGTAGGCTTCATTTTTCAGATCAGAATGTTGCCGCTTGATTAAAACATGGAACATATAATCTAAAACCTTAAAGTCAACATGAATGATAGTCTTCACTACCCTATTTTCACATATATCTGAGTGAAACGGCATATTAAGCAAAAAAATAGGGAATTATTAAAAAATTAAGGATGGGACGTTTTGTCAAACATGAATTGATTCGATGGTTGTGGTTGTTGATGGGAGTGACAGGTTGATCCAGTAAACACATCATCAGAGAAGAGAATAGATGTCGCTGCAAGAGGGAGAGGAAGTTATTTTGATTCAAGATTATGAGGAAAACATGAATATATATAAAAAATATGTGTACGGATAAATAATTTATAAAAAAATATTTTGTAAAAAAAATAAGAATTGTTGATTTTGATTTCATGGTGACTTTAGCATGTATTTATATATTCTGATTTAGGGCTACAAGATCAACTGCTACTTCTAATCAAAATGTAAAGGTTTTGGAGCGGTTTTGTGTTTTATGTGCTCAATTCAGTTTCTCATTTTCTTGTTTTGTATAGTCTTGTTCAAGATAAATGTTACTTTGTACTATCTTCATATTGTATCCCAAAAATGACAGAAAATGTACTAACAAGTGCTAGCCTCCAGAAAAACATTATAATTGCATATCAGACCATTCGTAGTATCGCGGCATATTAACTTAAAAACTAAATCGAACGCCGCAGCAGGCTAAGACATGCGGTTTTACACTGAAGACGCGTCACGCTGAACCATTGCACATGATGGGATGTCTTTATTGATCCATTTCACAAGCTTAGCAAGAACCAGCACTTACTTGAATTAATGCATCTCATAAGCCGTGCAAAGATACCTCAGACAGTGCAGAAGAACAGAAGATGACGATGGTGACGGTCAACAGAAAGTTTCTCCACATGCTCACCCTGCAGCCATAATCCAAACACGCCGCCGTGCCACACAGGTGAACACACACACACTAATACAAACACCACACCCCCGGTGACACCCACAGTAACCAATGACGTCACTATGCGCATGCACATACACAACAACATAGAAAAAAAAGGAGGAATAATCATAAAAGACTAAACAAACCCAATGTATGGCTCCTACATTCCGGCCCCAAATTATTTCATAGTAATAATTGACCACTATAATCACCTTGAGGGAGACAGACATCAATCAGAATGTAAAGTGAACTTTTAGTCCTCTGAAAGTCCTTTAGTGTCAATGTTCATGTCCGATATATCCAAAGATCTTCACTGTCCCTCTGCTTCCTGCAGAAGGCAGACTTTAGTTATTGGCCGGTTCAGATAACTGGTTTTAGTTTTAATCCGTACACTTCGCACCAGTCCATTTTTGTCCGGAAGAGTATCCACAATTCTTCCTGTAATCCAAGTATTGCGAGGGGCCATATCATCCACCAACACGATGAGATCTCCTGGAACAAAGTTTCTTTTAGCAGCATTCCACTTCTGACGCTCCTGAAGTCCAGGAAGGTACTCCTTCACCCAGCGCTTCCAGAACAAGTCCGACATATACTGCACTTGTTTCCAGCGACGACGAGCATAAACATCCTCCTTTTCGAACAATCCTGGAGGCAACAATGGCCGTGACTTAAGCAAGAGTAGATGGTTAGGAGTCAACGCCTCCAAGTCTTGAGGGTCTGTTGACGCCTTTGTTATTGGACGGCTATTAACAATCGCCTCAGCCTCGCAAAACACCGTCGCCAAACTTTCTTCGTCCAGAGTCTGAGTCTTCAAAATGGAATTTAGCACTTTACGGACTGACCGGATCAATCTTTCCCAAACACCTCCATGGTGTGATGCTGCTGGGGGATTGAAAACCCATTTCACACTCTTTTGTAACAGCACGTCATTTATGAGGTTGTGGTTCAGATTCTCAATGGCCTCCCTCAATTCACGTTCAGCTCCCACAAAGTTAGTACCATTATCCGAACGGATTTCCAGGACTTGACCACGTCTCGCCACAAACCTTCTAAACCCATTGATGAAGGAGTCTGTGTCCAAAGATGAAAGAACTTCAAGGTGTATGGCTCGCATCGCCAAGCATGTAAAAATGAGCCCATACCTCTTGACCAAAGCTCTTCCACGTTTGACCTCAAACGGTCCAAAACAGTCCAAACCAACTCGACTAAAAGGAGGCTCATCAGGAGTTATTCTGTTGTGAGGAAGGTCAGCCATTTTCTGATGTCCAGGTGAAGCAGACAATCTACGACAGATGACACACTTAGACAGAACCTTTCTTATGGCAGCACAGGCGCCAGGAATCCAATATTTCTGACGCAAATGAGAAAGCATATGGTTTCGTCCACCATGACCTGTCTCTTGATGTACATGACAGAGAATAAGATTGGAGATGTGTTGATCTTTAGCCAGAATAACTGGATGTTTTGCTTCAACTGGCATAGCTGCTCTACTAAGCCGTCCTCCAACCCTAATGAGATCACCATCCAGGATCGGGTTAAGTTTGTAGAGGTGACTCGTCCTCCTTACACTCTCTCCTTTCTTCAAATTGGACAGTTCTTCCGGAAACCTTAATTTTTGACAAAAACGGATAATCTCTGATTCCGCTGCAACCATATCCTCCATGGACAGAACATCCTTTGGCACTTGAGCTCTAACACCTTCCATCTGGACCTGTAGCTCTTTCTCCAGCTGCTCAGCACAAAAGTCCAATCCAGAAAGGGTTTCTCTCAGCAGCTTGCGATGACGCACCCGAGACAAAAGCAAGATCTTAAACTTGAGAAGCCAACCAACAGCCCTTTTAAGACGGAGCCAGGAGGAAAAGTAATCAATGAGCTTCTCCACTGGACTGACATGTTCAATTTGAACAGCGTTCACTACCACAGCCCTGACCTCCGGGTCTACAACAAGTGGGTCTTCCAGGGTCTCAGGGTTCTTGGGCCACCTGCTCTCAGGCTTAAGAAGAAAGTCAGGACCACAGAGCCATGCACCAGTCTTTAACAGTGACTGAACTTTAACACCTCTGGAGGCTAGATCCGCAGGGTTGGTCGATGTATTCACGTACCTCCACTGGGATACATTAGATGTTTTCAATATTTCAGACACTCTGTTTTCTACAAAGATTTTAAATCTAGATGTCTCGTTTTTTATGTATTTCAAAACAGAAGTCCTGTCTGTCCAGAAGACTGACTCTTGGAGGTCCATTTGCAGCTCCTTTCTCCACAACTTGTCCATCCTGCTAGCCACAACTGCAGCAGTCAGCTCCATACGGGGAATGGTGACAAGTTTTAGAGGAGCTACTCGTGCCTTTCCCATTACGAATGCACTGTGAGTTTGCCCGCTATCATCGTGGAGCAACAAGTAAGTCACAGTCCCAAACCCTTCCTCGCTTGCATCTGCAAAGTGGTGGAGCTGAGCAGAAACAAGACGACCACAGTCTGCAGGTTTTAAGCACCTACTGACCTTCCAATTCTCAAGGTTACGAAGGTCTTCCAACCAAGCCATCCATTCTCCAGCAACCGAAGAGGGCAAAGGGTCGTCCCATCCCAGACGTCTCCTGCAAAGGTCTTGGAGGATTTTCTTGGCAGACAAAACAACAGGTGCCAAGAAACCAAGAGGGTCGTAAATCGAACTAGTCACGGACAAGATTCCTCTTCTTGTGAGTGGATGGGGTTTAAGTGTGATTTTAAACTTAAATGAGTCAGATTGGACACACCACTGTACACCCAAAGCACGCTCTACAGGCAAAGCATCCCTATCCAAATCCAGATCTTTCACCTCTTTGGCCCGCTCCTCCTGAGGGATAGTGGCGAGGACAGTACGTCGGTTGCTAATCCATTTCGTAAGCTTAAAACCAGCTTTAGCACACAAGGCACCAAGCTCTCGACATAACAATACTGCTTCCTCTTCAGAGCCAATAGACACCAAACAATCATCAACGTAAAAATGGTGCAGGACAGTGTTAATTGCCATAGGACTGAAGCACTTTCGATTGTCTTCAGCACACTTCCTCAGGGCGAAACAGGCACAACTAGGGGAGGAAGTAGCGCCGAATAGATGCACCGTCATTCTGTACTCCACAAGCTCCTGACTGTAATCTCCATTTGGCCACCACAGGAATCTCAGCAAGTCAGAGTCTTCAACCGGCACCCTGACCTGATGGAACATGGCCTCAATATCTGCCATGAGCGCCACAGGTTCTTTGCGGAATCTTGTGAGGACTCCCACTAACACATTTGTGAGATCTGGTCCTTGAAGAAGCTGTGAGTTCAAAGATGTCCCCTTGAACGTGACCCCACAATCAAAGACTACCCGCAGTTTTTTCTTTTTAGAGTGATACACCCCATGATGGGGTATATACCACAGCCTTCCATCACAACGGGCCAGCTGCTCAGTCGGAACTCTCTCTGCGTATCCATTAGTCAGCATCCCGGACATAAAAGTGTTGTAATCGGAGCGAAAAGATAGATCTTTATTCAAACGTCTTTTAAGACTCAATGCACGCTGTTCTACAACTGTCTTATTGTTTGGCATCTTGAGGTATCTTTGTCTTACCGGCAAACCGATACTATAATGACCACCAATGAGCTTGGCAGACTCAGAGACAGACTCAATGAAGCGCTTGTCCTCCCTTGACAGACCAGGTTGTTCATCCTGCAGAGTTTCAGGGAAATCTACCTTCAGCTGTTTCTCCCAGAGCTCATCAAGCCTCGCCACTGAAATACGATTGACTGTGATGTGGGGCTGCAAACTCTGATCATTGATACTACAATCTCCTCGGAGTGGGCCATTCACCGTCCAACCCAGGATGGTCTTAATTGCATAAGGGCCCCCATTCACTGCACGAACCACCTCCCACGGCTCCAGAGCTTGAGGGACATTAGTTCCGATCAGAAGGTCCACATCAGCATCGATCTCTGATATTTGTATATGTCTCAAGTGCAGCCATCTTTGGAGGTCTTTTGAGCGTGGAATGTTACCTCTATGAACAGGCATGCTTTTTTGAGTAAATATCTCAGGCAGGTCACAAAAGCTGTCCGAATCCAACCCCGCGACTTCCAAGTCTGACAACTTATAACTGTCCACCACTTTCTCTTGTCCCATAGTTCTAAGGAGGATTCCCAGCTTCTTCCCTGTAAGATTGAGCCGGTTCATGAGTCTCTCTGTACAAAATGAGGCGGTACTCCCCGGATCCAGAAAAGCATACGTGACCAAGGTCTCTTGTCCCCTTTTAGATTTCACCTGAACAGGCAAAATAGAAAGCGTACAGTCCTGCTTACCGGCCCCAGTCAAGCCACTGGACTGAACAGACACCACAGCACCTTCTCTAGCCAATTCCAAGCCACTGTCGGCCTGAGTCGAACTCTTTTGTTTTGCTTTGGGGTGGAAATGCAACAACGTCGGGTGCCTATAATTGCATACTCTACATATTAGACGTTTTCTGCAATCTTTACTCATGTGCCCAATGCACAGACATCCAAAGCACATACGGTTCTCCTTCAAAAAGGACAATTTTTCATCTTGTGTCCTTTTGTCCAAAAGAAAGCAAACATCCAACGAATGTCCAGCTCCGCAAAACAAGCAAACTTTCGCTAGTGAGTTCTCCATTTTGTTCCCAGACTCCACTTTCTTCTCGGCGGGTGTTACAGTAGTGGCAAAACTACTGCCTCTAGCCTTTGAACTAGTTCGAGAATGAGACATGACCATTTTTAATTCCTTTCTTCCTGTAGCAGGTGTATCTTGTATATTTCCAAAAAGAGGGTCACTTGCTATCTTGACTTGCCTCTCAACAAACTTCACAATGTCTGAAAATGTAGCTCTTCGACAAAACTTCTCTTGAATATCGCAGGCCACACTTCTCCAATGATCCCGCAGCTTATATGGTAGCTTTTTCACAATGGTTTGTATATTTGTAGGCACATTCAGGTCACTTACGGCAGCTCCCATAGAGTTGCAACATTCCTGCAACAATAAACTGTAGGCCCTTAAAGCATTGATGTCTTCTGCTTTAATCATCGGCCATAAAAGCACCTTATCCATATAGGCAGAGGCTACTTTGAATGGATCACCAAAATGCTCCTGAAGTAGTGACTTTGCCTTAGTATATCCATGGGATGTAGGCAGATGTTGACAGCTTCGGATCAAATCCCTAGGCTGACCTCTCGTATACTGTTCGAGGTAATACAAACAGTCCTTCTGGCTTTGTGTTCTTCCTTCAATGTTGTGTTCGAATCCTCTTATGAAGGATTGATACTGCAGTGGATCTCCGTCAAAAACTTGTAGGTCTCGCTTAGGTAAGAGAAAAAGTGACTGTTGTCCAACCAATAAAGATGTAATTTAATTTTGCCTTTCCAAGACTGTGAGAAAACGCTGATCGGAATTATTCACGGTTACAGGTGCAGCTTCTGGCTGAAAATAAGTAACTGGTGGATGAAAGGCACATTCTGGCATAGTGTACATACCAACCCCAGTCGCAGCAGTGGGCGGAGAAATCAAAGTGGACCGACCAGCCCGGGTCACAGCAGCAGGCCGCTCAATTTTGTTGTGTGTCTTGGGCCTCACAGCAGCATAACCTGAAAGCAAACCTTCCCCTCCAGCCTCTGCAGCCAATGGTTGAGTGTTGAACTCAGGCACAAATGTTACAGCATCATGTCTTAACTGTGTTCTTTTCCCTCTTTCCAAATAGGAGTTCATCCCATCTGATTTCACAGAAACTCTAGACACACGAGATCCTTCTGAAGCCTTAAACACACTCACTTTAGCCATAGATGCTGCCAGCTCCATGTCCAGATCCAGCTCCTCCTTCTTTCTCCTCAACAGTTCCTGCTGCTCCTCCAGGGCGTGCTTCTGACTCAACATCCTTTGACGAGCCATAAGAGCAGCAGTCTCCGCCTCAGCCCGTAATCTAGCTGATGATGTAGTGGACATAGATTTACTCACCACTGTGCTGCATTTCTTTGACCTCACTGACACATTAGAAACACTATCACTTTGTCTAATGTCATCTTCTACAATTTTAAATATACGTGCATCATCATTGTAAACAGATTCTAAACATGGTGCAACGACGCACTCTTCTGGTGTGTCTGGCGCCTCCAGCAACCATTTATTTGTCTCCTTCACAAAGGCAATTTTGTGTTCTTCAACACTACCAAACCAAGTGTTTTGTTTTTCTTGTTCCTCAGGTGGGAGCATAGGAACCACAACACCATGAAGATGACTTGCTTCTTTAAACAAGCTCGATATATTTTCAAGACATGACTGTATCTTTTCTGCATTATCAACACTTTGCATTAGGTCTTTAATTTCTCTTATTGCACCTTTAATCTTCCTTATTTTTCCTTGCCGTTCTTCTTGGAGCTTTTCCAATTTATATTCAAAATCCTTGGGTGTAAGTTTTATTTGTCTTTTTTCAATTGACCTGGTATCATTCAACTCCATTTTTCATTTACCAAATAATCCAATAAATCACAAAAATATCTACTAACTACACTTAAACACAGCGCCCTTTTTTTAACTTGTGTTTTCACATGAAAGAAGTACAATGCATTGTCTTTGATTCCCCCTAATTTCCACCGAAGCTAAGCTAAACTCAACCCTAGTCTTCTGTGCATACTAGCGGTGGGTATTTATGTACCTCAATACCGATAGTCTTGAACCAGACTAACCGTCTTAGAACCAGAACTACGGCGGCACTCCCAAGCGCAATGCTTCACCCGCTTGATGCACGAACCAAAACACTACCAAAAAATCCCAAAACAAACAAAAAGTACAATCACCTTATGCGAAAGTACTGCTGAACCTAGCAGGGAATACAATGCGTCATTGACAAACAATGCACAAAGAATAATAAACGTGTACCTTTCAATAAAGGCGACTGTGATGACCAAACAAGCATAGTAACTGCAAATTTGTGAATGAATGGGCTTTACGCGAGTCCAATGAGCGTTCACGTCTATCGTTTACAAGTTACAACCTTGAAAAGCGATCTCAAACAACCAGTGTTATCCCGACAAAACGTTTCCGCGCTTTCAACAAACTTTTCTGTTGACAAAATATCGCGGCATATTAACTTAAAAACTAAATCGAACGCCGCAGCAGGCTAAGACATGCGGTTTTACACTGAAGACGCGTCACGCTGAACCATTGCACATGATGGGATGTCTTTATTGATCCATTTCACAAGCTTAGCAAGAACCAGCACTTACTTGAATTAATGCATCTCATAAGCCGTGCAAAGATACCTCAGACAGTGCAGAAGAACAGAAGATGACGATGGTGACGGTCAACAGAAAGTTTCTCCACATGCTCACCCTGCAGCCATAATCCAAACACGCCGCCGTGCCACACAGGTGAACACACACACACTAATACAAACACCACACCCCCGGTGACACCCACAGTAACCAATGACGTCACTATGCGCATGCACATACACAACAACATAGAAAAAAAAAGGAGGAATAATCATAAAAGACTAAACAAACCCAATGTATGGCTCCTACACGTAGGATGACAATTTTTGAGTGTGACCTGGATGCACCAGTGAGTGGAGGAATATTTTGTTAATAAATTGAACATGCCAGAAGAATGACATCAGAACTTTATTATGTCTGGTCTCTTGGTATCATCTTAGTGAGCTTTTATTACGTTACGCATGTGCAGTAAGGTGAGTGAATTGTTTTCAGATGTTTCAGAGTGAAAGAGCAACTTTTGGAAAATGCTTGAAAATGCTAATTGTGGATGGAGAGCACTTCGAAATTACATGCTCTTTTCACATATATCCAGATTAATATGGATGAATTCGCCATTCTGACCAACAGAAAGCTGATTGTTTGAAAATGACTTCTGTGTGAGAAAATCCTTTCAAGCATGTAAAGCTGCAGTCCGTAACTTTTGGTGCTCTAGCGGTTAATAAACAGAACTGCACTACGTCTTGCGGAAGAACATTGTAGCTGGAGCTACTTCTCTCTGTTTATGTCTATGACGAGCAGTGTTGGGCAGTAACGCGTTACTAGTAACGCGTTACTGTAACTCAGTTACTTTTGACAGTAACTAATACTGTAACGCATTACTTTTTAAATAAATTAACTCCGTTACCGTTACCATATGGTGCGTTGTCCGTTACTTTTAAAAAAAAAATAATTATGTGCGGCAGTCATGGCGAGTCAAGGCGAGAGCAAGGCGAACAAAAGCGAGGCGAACAAAAGCGAGTCAAACGCCGCGAGCGCCCTTGAAAGTGCGCGAGAGAGACCGTTGGAGAGCGCGCTCGGAAGTGCGCGAGAGAGACCGATGTGTCCGAGAGCGAGCTCAAAAGTGCGCGAGAGAGACCGATGTGTCCGAGAGAGACCGGTGTGTATGTTGGAGAGCGCGCTCGGAAGTGCGCGAGAGAGACCGATGTGTCCGAGAGCGAGCTCAAAAGTGCGCGAGAGAGACCGATGTGTGCTAGAGAGAGAGACCGGTGTGTATGTTGGAGAGCGCGCTCGGAAGTGCGCGAGAGAGACCGAATGTGTTCGAGCATAATATAGTTTGTTTATAAAGAAATTACACACTTCAGCATTTGAATAATATCTGTAGCATATTGGTATCATCTGCAACGTTTTAATTAGTTTACATATGAAACAAAACTCCAAAATAACCTGCAAAGAACGTTCCCAGAACACATCTGATCTGACCGGTTGTGAACACGACACGTGCGGCAAACACGACTAGAATTTGGCTTAAATAACCTCTGATGGTGATGTTCTCTGTAGGTTATAGAAATAAACCCCCCAAAATTATATTTTATTATTATTGTTTATTTTGGTACATTGTTCAGTATTATATTGAGAGCACATTTTGTTAAACTGCTTACTTTCGTGAGGAAGAAAATATTTCAAGTAGGCTATACAGTATGTCTACCAGTTGTAAAGGTGTGTGAGTTTTATCATTTTAATTTGCACTACAAAGAGTGTATGTGTATGTATATTTTTTATTACTGTTTATTTATTTTTGGTACATTTATTAAGAAGCATCATTTATTTTTAGACTTATTTATTGGCCAGTTGTTGACTGTGCAATAAATATTAAAAGTTCTAAACCTTCTATTGTTTTGCTGTTCCTCTATAGTAAAGATAACATTTTAATATTTAAGGTAATAGGTGTCTCTCACAATGTCCCACACCAAATTAACATTAAAATAGTGTGAATTAGTGTACAATATTTTATAATAATAATTTATTCTATTTAGTGTCCATTTTTCATTTAACTTTTTTTTTTAAAGTAACGCAATAGTTACTTTCCCTGGTAATTAATTACTTTTGTAATGATGTAACTCAGTTACTAACTCAGTTACGTTTTGTGAGAAGTAACTAATAACTGTAACTTATTACATTTTTAAAGTAACTTGCCCAACACTGATGACGAGTCACGCAGGTACTGGGCTACTCCGCAGCGGTGCCGACACTACCAGTGTAAGATAGTCTGAATATAAACACTTATTATAGGTGTACCATAGTGATTCAGGATAAGACAAAAACACGGTTTGGAAAATGTATCCATGATGTACTCACTATATATATATATATATACTTTTTTTTTTTTTACTTTTTAAACACAAAAAAGTTAAGGACTGCAGCTTTAAGTTTGAGCATTGAATAATAAATGTTGTTAAATATATATATATATCAAACAATAAAAACAAAATGATATATGAAAAATTAAAGCAACATTATTTTAAAACTTTGTTTTTAAATAAAAGAGGGGGATGAATGGTAATGTATGTGATGCCGTATTGCCTTGTTTAACCTACTATAAAAGCCTAAAGCAGCAGTAAATGTTGAAATATATTTGAGGATAAATCCTATAGGCACGAGAGGCTGATGCGTCATTCCAGCACAGAGGATTGTGTAGGTTGTAGTCTCTGTTGAGGATTGCACAAAGAGAAATCAGGGCTGAATTCTCTGTGACTTATGAATGGTGGATACAATGACTTTTTGAAAGGTCACTACATCATAATATTTCAGATTATCTACATTTATGACAAATAGTTTTGTACTTCAAAAGAAAATTTTATTTTGAGTCATCATCAGATGACTTTTTTAATCATTTGTTCAGCACCTTAGGGAGATACAGACCATGAAAAAAGCATTACCATGAATCATGTTTAGCTTTAGAGAAGCCATCAGCATCATGATGACGTTTGTGCTGAGCACTGGGACAAACCACAGACTCTAGAACGGAAGAAATGAATGGTGATGAATCTGTTTAACATGCTCAGAGGTATTCACCTGTGTTTGGTCACAGAAACTGAAAGAAGGAGTAGGCACAGAAACTGGTGAAAGAAGAAAATGATAAAAGAATGTTTGTTTTCTAATATATAATATAATAATATAATAATAATAATAATAATAATAATTTTATATATGAAGAGTTCAGATGCAGAATTTTTTTTTTTTTGGTAAAAAGTGTATAGGGTCTCTAGCGACCCGAGGAATGTAATAGTGTTTTTTTTTTTTTTTTCCTGGACAACAATAATTGAATCTCTGATGACTAAAGTCCAGTTCACCTTTATTCCTCAAGGTGGAAATGTCTGATACAAAATGATGATGTGATGTTTTTCTCATAATTACCGCAGACATAAAGCAAAAAAATATACAGTATGAAATAAGTATCATCAGCAAAACTTGAAATGGCTCAGTGATTTACTGCAGAGCATACTGAACGCAATCAAATATTAGTGTCACTGTCACTTGATGGTGGATCTGGTGAAGAAGCTGAAGGCGATAAGAATACTGATTTTGAAGACGTTGGAAACAATTGTTTTGAGAATATGGCTGATATCGCGAATATGAGCCAGTCGCGGAATGTACTGGGGAAAACAGCTCTGACAGCGATGATGGTAAAAAAAAAGAAGCATCTGCTCAAATTGAACCCTTCCAAGTTCCAAAAGGTAAAGAATTATGCTTTATTTGATTATTTTGTAATTGTTATTAAACTATCAAGAGAGTTTTATACTATTGCGGCAGTCAGAGGTTAAAATTGATTGTGTTTCGGGGGTGGAGGGTGGACAAATTGAAACTGGGGGAGGGGGAACAAATCAGATCTGAGAGGGGCCCGTTTCCCCTTTTTTGACATTATTTTGTGTAGCAAGAAAGAATCATCAACAAACATGTCTGTGATTGGCTACATCAAACATCAAATAAATCTAAAAATCAAATGAAAATGTAAAATGTGTTCTATTGATCATCACTCATCCTAATGGAAATGGAAAAGCTGCTGTTTTCAAAGCTAATGCAGGTGAAGTTGTGGAACATGTTTCTTGTCAAGGATCAGTGATGATCCTTGACAACTGTGAAAAGGAAACTGTCAGTATTCACTTAGACTTACAGGGAAACGCTTGAATGAGATCATGAATTTTTAACACACTTTGGAATGCTACTGTGTGTGTGCTATTAACTTCATGTTGGCCTTTTTTGTGACCCTTGCTGTCATTAAAGGTTTTTTTTCTTTTCTTATTACAGCAACGCTGTCCTTATCTCTGATTTCCTAGAGGCTGTTGAGTGGACTGTGTCATCAGCAGGGAAAGCGGTTTATCCCTTTCTAATGATGCTCTGTTCACTGGTTTCATCACAGATTGCCCTGCACACAGGGCCATGAGCTGTAAGTCATCATGCTCCTAAATGTTAGCACCATGGCAACCAAGAACGAAATAGTTGAGAAATTACTTTGGAATCACAAAGCTTTAATTTAGGCTTTAAATCAAACGTGACTCCATCAGAGACCTGTACAACAGTGTCTGATATATGATGGGACGGGAGCTGACTGATTAAAGTGTATTCCAGGTCATGCATTCCTGGTTGATGGCCTAGGCTGCTAACGGTTCATTTGAAGGTGACAAGGAAGTGAGAGTTACTGTGATAATCAAGCTCTGTATCAGCAATGTGCCTTTGATCAAGGCACTTCAGCCCAGTTCAGCCCTTGGGACTGTATATGCAATTAATGTTGCATAAGCCGTTTTTTTAAAGAACATCTGTGAAATGGCAAGTGAGTAAATAGAATTCAATATTTTTTGTTGTGAAGTTCAAAGCTCAAGGCTAATATTTTTCAGGCTTGAATGCTCAAAAAATGTTATTTTTCCACATATTTTACATTATTGAAGTACCTCTCTTTTCAGTCTGTTAGTAATACTCTGTTTAGTTCATGTTTCTATGAAGCCCCTCCTTCCGAAATGCGCAATGTGCTTTGATTGGTCGACTGGACCAGTGTGTTGTGACTGGTCAATCGTTTTGAGCGCGTTTCGAAAATGTCCTTAACATACACTGTAAAACATTTCTAACCCTCCCAAATCAAAAATTTCAAGTGACCGATAACATCTAATTTTTTCAATTGGCCCAAGTGAAATTCTGTAAATTATAAAATTAAATGTACAGATTTTCACTTGGGCCAATTGAAATTTACAGAATTTCACTTAGGCCAATTGAAAAATTTAGATGTTATCGGTCACTTGAAATTTTTGATTTGGGAGGGTTAGAAATTTTTTACAGTGTAACCGCAAGTTTCAACACACTGCTAGTGCTAACGCAACTGAACCAGGCCTCTCCCCCTTTTTTGGGTATGCCTCGGGTTGGAATTATTTAAATGAGAAATATTGTGACGTGTATGTTCCTGAAAGAAAACTCAAGACTACAATCAAGGGGTTTCAATGAGTTCAGAAACAGTGATTACTGATATAGAGATTGTGACTTTGTGCTTTGTAGCTTAGCAGACCATTTTATTGCTCAAACAGCAACATTACACACTAAAGAAAGTTTTGTAACACTTTATTTTACAGTGTCCTTCACTGAAAAAAGTGAAACATCAGTGCAATCCATTCAAAATATATATTTACATTGGTCCAATGGAAAATTGTGATTTTCAGTTTATACCTTCTGTTTTCACTTTGACTCAAAGTAAGTGTTACGCCCTCTAGACAAACTTTAAAACATTACTTTTACTTGAATGGTAGTTTAAGGTTAAACCAAAGTTTTGGGGTGTCATGTGATCATGTGACGTCATTACGTCTCGTACATCTCAGTCGTTGAAAATTTCTGCTGTCCGCCATTACCTCGCTTCGCAAGCAAAGGACCATCTTCATGTGCGAGTCTGCGAGAAAACTCAATTAAACAAGGTAAGAGCTCGAATGTGTTTTGCTTGGTGACAACATATCTGTTTTTGAGGAAATTAACATTAAGTCAAAGAACCGGGAACTACTTTACAGACGTCGGGGTGTTCTGTGATGGAGTTTAAAATTGTCATCTCGAATTTTTGCTAATGGCATAATGTGGTCGCGTAGTTCAAAAATTACTAAACTTATAATAATCGTGTCTAGATCGCGCTTAATTAAACTGAAGAGCCCCGCCAGTGTCTGGACATGTTTACGTTAATCGGTAGCGGGGTCACTGCTAGCCCGTCAGACATAACGTTAGAGCTGCAGACGAGCCAAAGTTTAGGCGGGATAAGTAACATTAGGGTGCTCCAGGGACAGACTTTACGCGTGCTTTTCACCAATAGCCTAACATTAATAACTGTTGAATCCGTACTCGTGAGCTTGTTGAGACGGGTGAAGGACAAGCGGCAACCTCCCCGTCTCTCTCTTGAAACCAACACGGAAGTGAGTTAAACTGCAATTCATTAACTGGCCGCTTGGCCTGGCTGCAGAAGTGAGTCAAATCTGTATCTCCCTCATGTTAAAATTACCAACTTTACAGCAGAAAAAAACATGTTTACAGCCTGGATCTCTATGTGGCTTTGGTCTATACAGCTAATTTTGCCCTTCATAACAACTGTGAGGGGGGTGAATTTTTTTATAACTCATCCGTTTAGTTGATTAATATTTAAATTTAAGGGTGTGGCCATTTGAGTGACAGGTGGATTCCCGCTGATGTCAATGCTAGCCGTTTGTCTGCTGTTACTAGCCGTCACTTCACCTCAGCAAATGTTAGCTGCTGAACTTGCCTTCTCTGCGGTGTTTGTGCTTTTTTTTCGGGATTATTTCATACAATTTAATACTTGGGTACAAAGCCCACGTCTTTGGATTCAGTCGTTGTCGTCGAGTATCGTTTGAGAGAACAACCAGCGCTGTATTTCAGTTGTTTTCCTCTGTGAACATGCACTAATGGATGTCAGACAATTCCGTTGCTTTTTGGGGTTTTCAAATTTAAAACGTCAATAAAGGCTCGTTCGTTTTGCTCTCACGGAACAGATAGATTATAATATGCTTATGTACCGTCAGATGAAATCATGCAGGCGTCGGCGCTTTCTCCGTCCGTGCAATAAATGCACATCCATGAATGAGCGCGGATTTTCTAGCGCATTTACTTGCACTTCAAAGGCAATATATCTATGGTTTAACGGTTTAACCCATTTGAGAGGCGGCCAAAATCAGAATTTAAAATGGACTGAATAAGCTCTCTACGAACTTGAGCGATGCCGCGCTGACGGACCATGAAAGAGTGACTGACATGTATGCACATAAATCACTGTCACACACAAACACTCTCGAAGTAATACACAGTCTCACTTGTAGCCATGTATTTTAACTATTATAATATTTCGAAGGGCAAAAACAGGAACTTTTAATTGGCTTTACATCATCAGCTAACTCGATCACGTCGAGCTAGGTGATTTCAGATAGCCAGGCTCCTATCTATATGCCAGGCTCCTCAGCTCCACTTACGGGCCTGTTTGCCTATTTTCTGTTATCCGGGAGTGACGCAAGGCCAAGATGGCGACGGACGGCTCCGCCCACTTTAGGCTTCAAAAATGCTCTTCAGAAACCTACGGGTGACGTCACGGACACTACGTCCATATTTTTTTACAGTCTATGGTGAAGGAGCACGCGCTTTTGAACCCGATCGGTGAACGCCACGGGTCGGACGTGCAGCCCGTTTTAAAGCTCTAAAACAGCTAAAAATGGTGTCAACCGCTTGATCTACATCTGTGCTGTTTTGTGCTGTAAAGATTTCCATTTGTGCTGGTTCGGTTTTTAAATTATTACAAACTTTAGAGCCTTGAGGCGTTGTTGTTTTTTATGTGCCCTGTCCACTGATCTAAATAACGTTAATTAACTTAAGTTAGTTGTTAACTTACGACGACTTATTTGTTCCCTCGTTTTAATAAACGTGTCGTGGACACGTTGAACTATTTCCATCCCTCATTTTGATTTAACAAATGACAACGTGGCCACAATATAGTAAAACGAGGGAACAAATTAGTATAACCTGCTGAGGTTTTATTAATTCGTGCCGCGAAACAATATTCGCCTGAATATTAACCAATGCACAAAAATATAGGTATTTTTTAATATATTTAAATAATATAGAATAATATAAACCAAAACGCGCGGGTAAAACTGCTGTAGTGAAACTGCGCATGCGCGGGGTGAAACTGGCTCTGCAGTCAGACCCTTCTCCTCTGCGTGCAGTTTATGGTCGGGATCGGACAGACGAGCTCGGGTAAGGTCGTGTTGGATTTTTTTGGGCCCATTGTAAACTCGTGCACCCTGTGAACCTGCTCAGATTAGAGATAGAAGAGGATGATAGTGTTGCCATACACATTTATAAATTCAGTGTCCGTTTTGCCACAATGGCTATATTTTCTCTTAAAAACCTTCCTAATGTTAACTTACTATTTACTACTTGTATGTATTTGTTTATTACATATTGTATTTGTAGCAATGGTGAGAGCAATGACTGATTAAAGAGAAACACTACATAAGTTATAGTTTAAATTGACTAATGTTAATGGAAATAATAATCACTGTCCCCTATAAATTCATGCCATTTCCTTTGTATTACAGGTGCCCTCTTTTTGGAATCATTAACCGCTGCAGAATTTGGTAGGTGATCCACACATGCACACCAGGCAGTGAACATTATTTGTATGAATATGATAATAATTGTGCCTTACACTTGTATTTCGCTTTACAAAACAGTGTCACAAGCTTCTCAAAGCGCTACAGTGTAGTCATTATTCTTTCAGTTCATACTCTGTGATGGTAAGCTACTATTGTAGCCACAATTTCTCAGGGGCAGACCGACCGGTCCCTTCGGCCATCACCAACCACTCACACACTACATTCATACAGGCAGTGGGTTAGGTGTCTTGCCCAAGGACACCACAAATATGAATGACTATACTGATAGAGAAGTCCATCACACAAGTAACATTTTTACGCACACTATAACCATAAAATTAAATTAATATCTAGACAGTTTAACAAATGTCATCTTCCCGCTGAATAAGTAACCACCAATAGGCATAAATATTTAAACTAACATGCAAAAGCATGATCTTGCATTATGAAAATAGCATTAAAGGAACAGGCCACCGTTTTTCCATACTGAGATATGTTCTTACCTGAGCTTAGACAACTTGATGAGTACCAGTCTGGTCTTTGTGCGTGCGCTCAGTCACGCACAAAGACCAAAGATGTTTTTAGCATTTAGCCTTTCCCAGCATATTCCTAAAGACCCAAACGGGGGTGAAGTTAGAAGCGACCAAGCTCTTCCACGTTTTCCCTATTTAATACGGTTACGTGAGTACTGAGCCTTGGTTCTCCCAAGGTTTTTTTTTCTCCATCACCTAATGGAGTTTTTCGGTTCCTTGCCACTGTTGCCTTTGGCTTGCTCAATTGGGGATATTTGGGGATATTCAATTTAATTAATCAATCAACAATACTATTGATCAGCATTACCAAACGTGGACGTTCAACTAGAAACAAACATTGATGTATTGTTTTAATTTAAAGGGATAGTTCAGGATTTTAGACATGAATCTCTATAGCTTCCCCATAAGCAGTGTGGTGCATTGACCATGACTTACCCCCGACAGCGTCCTGTGAGCCGAGCTCCGGTCCAGTTTTGGTCAAGATGAAATTAGTCCGGCAAGTTTGCTGGGGTCACGGCAATAAAGCTTTTTTCTTCTCAAATCAATATGTGTTCAAAAGAGTGATATATTTGCAGCACAAAACCGCTGTCTATGGAGAGGTCAGACCTCGTAATGGCTTGGCACTATTTTCTTCCCCGTCATATCACTGCGCGCTGCCGCTACCTACAGCCAGCTGGGAGCCGCGCACGTGTCACTTTGTTTACAGCTCGTAAAGAGAACGATAACATGTCTGACTACAGCAGCGACGATGACAACATTGACTTCGACACACAGCCAAAAGGATATCTTTACGAACCTGAATACACAGATGACGAGTTACGCCAGATGGAGTTAGAAAGGACAGAAAGAGAGAGGATGGACAGAGAAGTTGAACAAGTTGAAGCTGGAGCCACAGCTGCTGCAGTAGCTATGTTAGCTCGTTCGTGTAGCTGTTCTGAGCACGTAAACACTGCTGTAAACACTGCCGAACAACTGAAAAAGTGGTGTGCGCCTGCGCAGCTCGCAGCTGGCTGTAGGTAGCGGCAGCGCGCAGTGATATGACAGGGGAGAAAATAGTGCCAAGCCATTACGAGGTCTGACCTCTCCATAGACAACGTTTTAGTGACGCAAATATATCACTCTTTTGAACACATATTGATTTGAGAAGAAAAAAGCTTTATTGCCGTGACCCCAGCAATCTTGCCGGACTAATTTCATCTTGACCAAAACTGGACCGGAGCTCGGCTCACAGGACGCTGTCGGGGGTAAGTCATGGTCAATGCACCACACTGCTTATGGGGAAGCTATAGAGATTCATGTCTAAAATCCTGAACTATCCCTTTAATACTGTGAAGCTGCTTTGATAAATCTATGTTGTGAAAAGCGCTATATAAATAAACTTGACTTGACGTGAGTAGTTACATGATCCAAGTATAGTTACACAAAATTAAACATGTCGATTTTCTAAGCGGATAAAAAGGGGTACTATATTGTAAGGCGTAATAACACCTTAGGAGCAATTCGACGTCCACGCAGTACTATGGGTCCATAGGAATATGCTGGGAAAGGCTAAATGCTAAAAACATCTTTGGTATTTGTGCGTGACTGAGCGCACCAACAAAGACCAGACTGGTACTCAAGTTGTCTAAGCTCAGGTAAGAACATATCTCAGTATGGCAAAACGGTGGCCTGTTCCTTTTAAGCAGCAAATGCCTAACATGGTTCTTTTTGTATGTTTCTTTCTTAGTTTTCTGGTGAATGTGGAAATGCAAAGACTGGTGTTTCTGTTTTACGAAGATCTGAACTTCTTAAACATTATAAGCTTGAGCACAGACACTATGGACGTCGACATTCCTATCCTTGCATCTATTTTAGTTGTCCATGCACCTGCAAGTCTTGGAAGGCACTTTTGACTCATTTGTCCAGATTTCAGTTGCAGAAGCTCTAATCAAGAAGCATCCATGCCTTTCCGAACCTGGTTCGTACAATGGCTGCTATGGTTGGAAGCAGCGGTTTAAGACAAAAATGGGTAACTACCGAACTCAGCTAAAGGGCACTGGGTGTTCTGAGTTACTTGTAAATTCATTGAAGTCCAAAGCCCCAGAGGATGCCTTGCCAGCAAAAAAAGTAAAGAGACCAAAGAGAGGAGAAGCTAACCATATACCCGACATTCCAACTGGAGAGACTCGAGATAAACTGGAAAATGAGAGACACTCACTTTTAACAGACGTAAAGAAACGAGACAATCGTGCCGTGGTAAAGGACAAAATGGACAAAACCTTTTCAAGACAAGAAATTGTGGAAAAGGAATTGGGAGTTGAAGAGTTGATAGAAAGATGGCCTGCATTGTTCACAGAGGATGAGGCATGTAATATTTTGAACTATAAGTAATGGCCTGTAAAGTAGAGGATACTAATGGCCTATTATAAGAAATCTGCTATGAAATATTAAAATTTTGTTCAAAATTTTTTTTTTTGTAATTCTGTATTTCAGAATGTATCTCACATGTAGCTGTCATGTAATCATTCTTCTGTGTTTTGTTTTATTTCATATTTTTAAGATCAACGCTGAATTTCTCAGGATTACAACTGTTCCACTTCAGACAAGATTCCTGGCTTCTTTGGACAAGCACCACAGCAAGCTGATCGAGCTCTTCAAAAGGAAGGGAGGAGTTATCAGAGAGAAGACCCAGAAGATACTTAAAGTTCTTGATCTGGTATGTACTCCGGTATTGTGTATATATAGATAGATCTAGATTCATTTGTATGCCTATCCTTTGATCCTTTGTTTGCCTTGTAACTTGTATTCTGAATTAGAAAGTTACAATTGTGGGTTGAAATTAGTTTAAAAAATTAAGTGCCATTTTAAAGGATATCGTAAATGCACTCCAATCGAGTGACACTCTCATGGTTTTATTTCCCTCGTAAAAATTATCATATGTTGGTTATGTTATCCTATTTTGTCACTTAAAGGAGCTATATCATGCAAGCTTTTTTTAACTTGATTCATGCGTGTTTGAGTAATCTTCGTGGATCCTGCTTGCTGAGCAGCAGCCTCTCCAAATATCTTTAAGAAAACTCTGTCCCCAGCTTAGTCTTGTCCATGTTTCCGTTTTAAAATGTAAAAATATATATTTGTATGTGTGTGTACTCATCTAGAGCCTTGAAGTCAATATGAAAAGAGAGTGTCTGCTGAAGTGTCTAATTCTCTACTTCGGAGAAGACCTGGACCAACTCATTAAGGAGTATCTGGTGAGTAGTTTTGCATGAATCCATAAGCTTTTATAATGATAAAGCACATACGCTCTAGGGCTGTGCCGGTAAACTTGACAACCGCACCACCGCGGTTGTAAAAGCGCCACCGCGGTGGCTGAGTAGTACCGGCGGTGGTTCGCCTAAAAGAAATTTTGTATATGAATGCTGTTTTACATTAATATTATGACACACAAAGCTTTGTTTACAACAGAAATAATAGGTTAGCAATTAAATGTTATATCGCAGCCATGGAAAAGTTTGAATTCATGACGAATGAGAGAGTTGTACGTGAGCCCATAAACTTAAGCTTTGTCGGCTTTGAATTCTGGTTTGCGATCTGGTCACCCGATTATCAGCGAATTTAAAAATATTCCATTAGTTATTCCTTATAGAAAGCTTAAATTGTCTACTTTTAAACAAAACAATTCAAAACGAAAATAAACCGACTAGCATGCTTCTATTCCATATGAAGTGTGCATTTCTCTCTAGGCGCGTTCACTGCGAAGAGTGAGCATCCTCAACTTCATCTTTGCAGCCTGACACTGACACACACACACACACACACACACACACACACACACACACACACAAAAACAGTTTATTAATAAACAATTCAAATGTCTCCTTGCTATATTTGACACACACACACACACACACACACACACACACACACACACACACACACACACACACACACAAAAACAGTTTATTAATAAACAATTCAAATGTTTCCTTGCTATATTTGACACACACACACACACACACACAAAAACAGTTTATTAATAAACAATTCAAATGTCTCCTTGCTATATTTGACACATTCATTACTTTTGCCGGTTCTTTGTGACAGCTTTTATGTGCGTTATTGGCAGCGTCACTCTCCGGTTACATGAACGCGTCACCGCATCAGCACCAGAACATGGAGATTTTATTTTAGAGAATGATCGCACAACAGACATTAGAACATTAGATATTCTATAATTAAATCAACTAATCGAATATTCAAAAATCGTGACTCATCCCTGCATGGAATCTCTTTTTTCTTTTCCCATATCTTCACTCGCGTCTCACCCAAAGACGCGTTATAAACGTTTCTTCCTTTGTTCGCTTTTAGGTCGATTATTTTCGTATTCTTTACTGTGGTAGAGTAGAAAAAACACTAAGACAGATAGCCTACATTTTTACTTGTACGTCAAATTCTTTTTAACACAGTTTGTGCTTGTTATTAGACATATGATAATTGGTAAGGCGCGTCAAGTTCATTTTGTAAAGTGCATTTCACACGCAGGGGATTTTAGTTTGGCTTTCTCTGGCAGCGCACAAACATAGCCTAAATGTCTTGCCCTTGTAAAGATAAATTCGCTCTTCATACCTTTTACAAGTAGAAAACATGAAGATATCAGAAAAGAGATCGATGGTCTCTTTCCTGCTTGTGTCCCACATACCTCTCAAAGCGCAGAGTGGGAGGCTATATCACGCGCTTTTGTGTGGAAATATTAAACAAATTTTTTTTTTTTTTTTTTATATAAAAAAAAAATGATTCAACTTTATTATATTATGTAAGTTACCAGTATTTACTGATATTTATTTTAATGCTTTACAGGCTTTAGTGTGTTGTTTCTTTGTTTTTTATTTATTTATTTATTTCAACCTTGTGTATATAATATAAACCAGCTTAATCTCATCATCAACATTTTTTTATTTGATTTTGGGAACTGTCTGTGTCCTTTATGTCGGTACATTGGAAACTGGTTTCATCAGAATAACTTGTAGCTTGTCTTTTATCAGGTTGTCCAGAGGGATGAAGCTGAAACAGAGCTTGCAAGTTCCACAATGGCTGTGTTTGTCATCAGGGAAGAGGGTGATTCTCTCCAACCTCCACATGACATTGGTATAGTCATTGAAGGTGTGAAAGTCCTGAACAGGTTGTCATCAGTCGCACATGCATGTGCCATGTTATTTGGTCTAATTTATGTGCTGAACTTGAGCTATCCAGGTGAGCTGGAACACACCTTTGATGCACTACAAAAGTTATTTATGGAGATTGAACCATAGAAAATGACGCGCAAAGTTCTCAGCCTCAGTGTTAAGCTGTGAAAGTAAAGTTGCAAAGAGAAATACATTTGAATATGTTGGTTCTGTTTTAGAGCTTGTACTCAAATACATTGCAAGTTAATGAATCACTGTTCAATGAAAAACACTTTAAACTGATGTTAAACTCAATTTATTGTGAAGTTGTTTTGTGGTATAGATATTTGGGCACATCGTTAACATATTAAAACTTTTAAACAATTTTACAGTTATTAAAGGCTATTGCATTACATTTCTCAGGTTTTACATATTTTACTGTTTCATTGATTGGTAATGTGCTCAATATTGATGCGGGACTCTTAAGCACTTGTTTTTTATTTAATTTTTTTGTTAATCTAGCCAAGTTTGTACAGTGTAGAAACTGTATTGCACTTAATTGCTGTTACAAAAAAAGGTCAAACCATATTTACTGTCACAGCTGTTGATGTTACATGGTCTGCGAACATGTTTTAAAAGATATGTAATTCTTGCAGAATTAAATTTCAGTCCTTTTGAAGTTAATTTTTGTGTCTTTATTTAAGGAAAGTGAGCTACAGACCGAAACAAGGTATTTTGTACAACAAAACTTGAATATGGGAGCAACTTTGGCTTTTTTATTGACGCATTATAATATTTACCTAAATGTATTGACTTTGTTATAATTAAAATTGATAGTTTGTTCTGAGTAAAAAAATCAACTTGAAAAAACCTAATCTAATAACTTGTAACAAAATTACATCAATTTTATTAGTTTTTTCCAAAGTAAAAATTCAATTTATTTTATTGAAACTAAAAATATTAGTTTTTCCAAAATGAAAAAAATAATTTGAACCAAAGCAAAATGTTGATTAACATCAAGTAAAAATTTATAGTTTCAACAAAATCAAAAAAATAATTTGAGAGAAACTAATTACATCTATTTAATTAGTTTATTTCAAAGTAAAAACTTCACTTGGATGTAATTGTAAATGTTAAGTTTTTCTAAAATAAAAACACTAAGTTGTATCAAAGCAAAAAAATTACACATGTTCTTTGTAACAAACAATATTATTACTTTGGGTTAAAGTAAAACGTTGTGTTGGAAAAAATTAAAATGTTGGTTTGACGTTAAATCAAAATTTACGATTTTAACTAAGTCATAAATACAATTTGAGAAAATCTAAAAAAATTAGTTGTAACAAATTACATCAATTTTTTTAAGTTAATCCAAAGTATCATTTTTTTCAGTGTTGTTACACGTTGCATGCAGTTACTATAGTAATAACTAACCCTAAACCAAAATTTACCCTAACCCTTACATGTACAGTAGGTACATGTTGTTAATTAATATTACTCAGTACGGTTACACTTTATTTTAAGGTGTCATTGTGTGTAATTATAAATTGAAGTACTGAGTGATATTAAGCAACTACATGTACTATAGGGTTAGGGTTGGATTAGGATTTGGTTGAGGGTTAGTTGCATGTAATTATACATAATTTACTGTTATTACTATGGTAATTACATGTAACATATGTAACAAGAACACCTTAAAATAAAGTTCAACAGAAAGTTGAAAATGTAAAAAAAAAGCATTTCTGTCAGGACCACCATCGTCAAATACGATTGACAGTTAGCGTACAGTTTGGATTGGCGGTATGATTCTGTTTTAGGCAAGAACTCCATGCGCATCCATGCAGCCTAGCATGGACAAGAGCAGGGAGAGCAGCAATAACCCCCTTAGGGTAAACAGAACAGAACCAACATGAATATATTGCAGATATCATTACTTCAAAATTTTAGGAATTTTAGAATGCCAAATCCTGACCGGATGCAGAGGAGGAGCTGGGGCTGGAGGAGGGTGATTAGCTGATAGCTGCTGATAATACTGAAGGAGCTTATGAATGCTATGATGGGTGTCATATTCCTATAGGTAGATGTGGATCAGCTGAGAGTCAGCTGATGTGAGCTTGACTAACGTGACCTGCCAAAACTGACGCTACGCTTGATAATTTAAATATATTTGAATATAGTTTGAATCTATGGAGATCATTTTAATCTTCCATGGTAACAGTTTTAAATCTCTCTCAGGCATTATGGGTAATATAGTTATTTACCGGAAATTAAGCTACTGTATTAAACATGGTTATTTTATATATATATATATATATATATATATAATTTTATAAAACATTATTTGAAAAATAATAAAATTTACTGTTGCGCTTTGTTGCATTACACTAAAACATTTTTGACATTCTAATAAATACATTTAATGCTAATACTTGTTCCATGTACCATATTGTTTTAAAATACGCTGTGGTTTTATGAGAGGTCTTCTACATCATCAGTCTGCTGTCCTTTACAATGCAAACAAAACGGCATGTTAACGGGGAGTCTGTTTTGCTGTGCTGTCGTGTACAAAGCCATAGCACGAAGCAAAAAATTCCACTCTGGTGGGGTACTAATAAATTTCTAAACAGCACTGTATTTCATTATTGAGAACTCCACAGTTATAAAACTGTAAACATGTCCTTGAGAGTTAAGACTTCAGGGAAATTCTTGTATGTTTAGAGACTGTGACTATGATGGCTGTGCTATGTGTCTAAAACACGCCGCTCGATTTTGCCAGCTCTCGAAGCACATGTCTATGCCCAGCAATCTCTCTGACCTCAGAAATCTGACCTCAGATCATGACGTGCACAGATGCAAAGCCAGACAGAAACTAACCAGCTTGTCCCTGAAGGTTTTTAATAAGCACTGCAGATAAATCATGCAGTTGTGTGTGTTTAGTTGTGAGTGTTTGAATACCGGTAAAGGAGTGAAGTGTGCATGAGCTTTTGTCATTGGCCATTTTCTCTAATGTTTTTGGCATAGACATGTTACATGTTACATGTTAAACCGGCAAACTTTCAAATAAAAACACAAAACGAAAGTAAAAGTGGCATCCCCTCACGGACGACTGCCGCACACACATAAACAAAACATAATGTAAAAGTCCAGGCCTGGTCCTCTCTCCTCCTTCACTGTCGTCGCTCCTCCTTTTATGATTCCGCTCCTGACTGGTGCGGCGCACAGGTGACACAAATAAGTAATCACGCCATCGTTCTCACAGCGTTCTCTCAGTGTGGAGGAAGGAGGGGTGATTTGAACACACCAAATATGCAGCTTTCCAACACAACAAATTAAAATCCCAGCAGATGCAACGCTCAAAGCATGTACTGTCAACACAGTCTCACCCCCAAACGTCACATACTGACGCGTCTTGACCAAACGGCAATATACGACGAAAAGGGTACCCCTAAAACGTCCATATGTGACTATTCGGGTTATGGGTAGGTTTAGGTATGCGTTAGGGTACCGCTAAGAGGCGCTGCTGGTGCGCTTATGTCTTCGTCTCATATGGACGTTTTAGGGGTACCCTTTTCGTCGTATATTGCCGTTTGGTCAAGACGCGTCAGTATGTGACGTTTTGGGGTGAGACCGGGCTGGTACTGTAGGTTGCCTGAGTTGAGATGCTCTTTAGTCAACTGTTATCTGTTTAGTTAACATCAGAGTCTCACACAACATATTACAACAGATGTCAGGGTTTCTTTTGTTGTATACATAGCACATATTTTCTCAATCTTGCATAAACATTATGATGTTGTTAGCAGGTGATGTATAGAAACTTTGATTACCGTGTCCAAACAAGTACATGAGATTGCTTTTGTCACTTTCATTTTTCAAAGCAAAGTGTTTAAAATAAACAGTTTTAGTGAGAAAGAAACATGAGGCACCTGAGTTGTCTTTTTATATTTCTTCAAATTATGTCAAGATTAAATCTGATCCATGTATAATTTTTTTCCCCGCTTTACCTGAAGGAAACTTAATCTTGTTTGTCATTTTTATAATGTTTTAGAAGTCATTGATATCATTTTGTTGTGAGAAGAGTGTCCATTCTAAATGTCTCTTCTATTCATGGAATAACAATTTAAAGTGAAATATTTGGCAGCTGTTGCCACCACTGATCTATATAATGATGTCATAAAAAGTGAAGCCACCGCACGGCCATATTGGTATTCCCTATTCCCTCACATTCCATTGAATTAATAGGAAATCATCTGATTTTAATTGAGAAAACATTAAGTCAGCGTTTTGATACCAGAAGGCTATACAAGGCAAACGTTTTACACATTTAAATGGTTATTTGTTCAAAGTCAGGAATTTCCCATGCTTATTAAAAGTTACATTTATCTTCATTATACAGTTGCGAATATCCAACACATTCTCACCCCAAAGCGTCACTTTCAAACAAGCTTCAATATCTGACGCTCAAAGCACCCTTTAGCGTCCATATGTGACGCTTCGGTTATGGGTAGGTTTAGGCGTCATGTAACTGACGCTTTCGAAAGTTCGTCAATATCCGACGCACAAAGCACCCTTAGCGTCAATATGAGACGCTTCGTTTATGGGTAGGTTTAGGTCTGTGGTAGGGTTATGCGTCTCATATGGACGCTAAAGGGTGCTTTGAGCGTCAGATATTGAAGCATTTTTGAAAGCTGGAAATGACACCTCAGCTTTTGTATTACAAATATCATAATGATTCTTCTGAAATCTGAATTGAGGCGTATGCTTTATAAGGCATGCCCATTCAACTTAATTTCGCCTTCAGTTATTCACGGTGGTAATGTAATTAAGTTGTGTTATATAATATACATTTTATTCACACAGTAACTGTAAATGATTCAACAGTGTTTTCATTAACATTATTTATTTAGAAGCAGTAAAGATGAAAACGTAAACGTTGGTTAAATGAATAATTAGCTCAACAATATAACACTTAATTCAAATGCAAACTCATGCTAATAAAAAGAAATATAACTTGAGCTGACCTGTAGCTTTTAACGGTTTCCAAGATCTCCAATTGGTCAACAAAAAGACATCAGGAAATAACAAATGCTTCACAAATTATTGCTGACTGCGTATGGATTTTAAGATATGAAGCTTTATATTAAAGCATTTATACTGTCACTTATATTGTCACTGACTTTAATACAGTATGCAAAATAATAAAAGTAATATTATTGTAAATAATATTGTTGTCATGGTGTGGTGCAGGCAGAAGAAGAGTCAAAAGTTCCAATGCAAACTTGTTCTCATAATATAAATCATACAGGTACATAGAAGATGGGCAGAAGGTTCACACACACTTAATACGACATAGATCAGACAATAAACAAGGTAACACACAGGGCTTAAATACAAAGGGAAACAGATCAGGGAAACGAGACACAGTTGACAAGACTAATGAGGAAACGGGAGTGACAGATGAACAAACGAAGGTTACCGTGGAAACCAAGGAGTGGCAGGAAAACAGAACAAAGGAAGATGTGACTAATGAAAACAAGACTCAGACAGAAACACAACTGTGACAATTGTAATATAAATACAAATAGTATTGTGATATTTATTGTATATTTCAAATCTATTTCTAATAATCTCAGATATATGTTCATGTTTATTATTTCCTGCATAATTACATACATAAAGAAATATAATATATATATATATATATATATATATAAAAAAAAATAATAACTCAACCACTGAAGATTTATGTTAACATTATTTAGCCTCATGCTGAAGTTTCAAAAGTAATTGGTTCACTTCCAAGCAGAGTCGCATCATGTTATTACAGCAGTCTGCACACTAAATACCCACTGGGTAAAGTTCACAGTTATGGTGTACTCTCCACCGGGACTTGCTTTTGCTGTAAATAAAGAGCTCACCTCCAATTACAGATTCTCCATCAGCCTGGTACAAGTTCAAATACTTGAGACTAAGAGGAGAAAAGAGCATAAATGGGATTTTGAAGGAGGAAACCAGAGGGAGAAAGAGCCATACTCTCTGCTAATGAATGATGTACATGTCTATTAGTGACAGACTCTCATGACTCCCCTTCCCTTGAAGAATCAGCATGTCTGGTCTGGCAGAAAAAAAAGATTGAGGGGAGAGTCATATCCACGGGCAAACTCATCTGTCACATGGCACTGCTGATGGGAGTTTCTAGCATGATTCAGCTACACATCTCCTCTTGTATTGTTGCATGGATTGGTATATCCAGTAAGTAGTTTTATGACGGAATGTCGCAGGTGAACCTAGTCAAACGAACCGAGACGCGCAGTGTTTTTAATCAGTGCACTAAGCGACATTTTACAGGCGAGTGAGCAGATGTGGCCCCTGTATGATTAGTATTCGGTGCTCAGAGAGCTGAGTGCTGACTGCTTACTCTAGCCAAAATAAAATGGAATTCTTTATGACATTCTAAGAAATGCTCTTCAGAATAAAGATATGATAAATAAGTAATTGCACTGAGAGACATTATTTCTCTGCAGAGCTGTCTTCCTACCTGCTCAGGATTTTAATAATAGATGTTTCCTGTACCTCTTCAATTTTTTGAAATGCCAGTGTTATCAGCACTTTTCCCCCACATTTTGCCTCTTAATCAATGTCAAGCAGCACAGCTCACGCTATTTTGATTTTAGAATACTGTAGTATTCTGACATTGAAATTACATCATCTGCCATATTAGTTTTTCTGTTTAACAGCACAGCCCTGTTAACTACGTTAATTTAGAGCAATTTTAGAGCACAGTGCTGAGAGAATGAAAATGTGTGTGTGTGTGTGTGTGTGTGTGTGTGTGTGTGTGTGTGCGTGTGTGCGTGTGTGTGTGTGTGTGTGTGTGTACAAATAGTATAGTTTGACTATGTCTGTGAGATTCAAAATGTCCTCAATATTCAAAAATGTCCTCACTAATATACTGAAGCCTGTTGAACACCAAAATAATGAGCCAGTTTAAAAGGCTTATAAAACGGTGCAATCATATTTAAAACTAGTGTTTCACACTGTGACGATTATGTTCAGGGGTAGAGGTCAGGTTAGACAATACAAAATACAGTGGGCTCCACAAATATTGGCACCCTTGGTAAATATATGAGCAAAACTGACTAAAATTTTGTTTTGGCAATTACTCCTTGTCTTTTATTCAAAATATTCACACAAATATAACCATTTAATTAAAGTTAAATAGCTCAAAGAAAAAATAAAATAAAATATGTATTCCACAATCATTGGCACCCATACAAATTAGTAGTTAGTATAAATCTAACTGAAATATATCCCCATTCATATGTTTTTTAAGTTACCTTAGTGGTCATGAACACTGAAGTGATGCATCATGACTTTCTGTTTCACTGAGCTCTAAATATGAAGTGACGTAGAGGCCAAATTCCTATAGTCATCCATCACAATAGGAAAGACCTGAGATTACAGTAATGATGTGTGACTAAAGGTTGTTGAGCTGCAACCATGAAATCACTACAATATAATAGTTTAATTATTGGAATGCTCATTTCCACTATCTGGGCAATAATTGAGAAGTTTAAATCAACTGGAGATGTTAACAATCTACCTGGAACAGGACGTGTGTCTTTATTGACCCCACATGAACTGAGGGGAATGGTTTGAGTCGCTAAACAGACTGTAAGGATGAAAGTTGGAGAACTGCAGACACTAGTCTTGGGGTCAAAAAGTCTCCAAAAGCATAAGCAGATCTCACCTAAATAACCACAACTTGTTTGGGAAGGCTGCAATAAAAAAAAAAGGCTTTGACCAAAGAGCAAACACATCCACCTGAAGTTTGCCAGGCGTTACTGGAACTTTCAGTGGGATTTATGGGCTTTATGGTCTGGTGAGATCAAAATAAAGATTTTTGGAAAAACATCAGAGGTGGGTTTGGCATAGACAGAAACATAACCATGTAGAAAAGTACTGCCATCACAACTGTGAAGTATGGTGATGGATCTGTAATGCTGTGGGGCTAATTTTCTTCCAAAGACCCTGGAAAACTTGTTAGGATACACAGTATCATAAACTCCAACAAGTACCAGCAGATATTAAATGAGCACCTGACCTACCCAGTCAGGAAGCTTAAACTGGGCCGTTGTTGGATCTACCAACATGACAATGATCCAAAGCACATCTTAAAATAGACAACAGAACAATTAACTGGACACTAGAGATGCACCGATTGACCAGCCAGGGACCGGAATCAGTCGATTTTTCCGCATGCTTGGCCTGGACCACAGGGCAATCCAGACAATAACAGAGTCCAAGACACAGGCAAACAGGGAAATTCAAGGAATCGTGAAACACCACGAAAATGTTCGGATCAACAAACCTAATTAGACAGTTAAAATGCCATCACCTAGCTGAACATGCCCAGTTTGAAGACTGGCTAAAGCAATTCATAGCCAGCCACAAGTTAGCAGCCTCTCCCATCTTTCCTTGGAATGAGCAGTGAAAAGACCTAAGCATTTATGAGGAAAATTATGGAATTCATGGCCCTGAATGTCCAGCTGTTCTCAATAGTTGAGGACAGAGGCTTCAGAAATCTGTTAAATTACCTCAGCCCAAAATGCTCAATACAAAGTAGGTGGCACTTTTCCAAATTTGCGTTACCCGAGTTGTTTAATCTCATGTCATGTCACCCATGCAGCCTGTTACAAGCCGATCATGAAGCAGCAATCAGCAGCAAACTGATATTTGGACATCTTACATAAGCAACTCATTTTCAGTTAATTGTCATTTCTACCTCTTTCCATACAGTCACAGAGCACTGTATTTAGAGAGTTGTTTAAGTGAAATAAGATCATATAACTTAGTGCAGTTAAGGGGAAATTGTAATGTTCAATGTTTTATTTTATTATGAAATAAAATTTTGCATTGAGGAAAAGTTAGTAAATTATAGTTCTTAGAAAGAAAATCGGAATCTGCAAAAATCTGTATTGACAGGTCACACTTACCAAAAAAAAAAAAAAAAATTAGAAATCAGAATCGGCCAATCAGTGCGTCTCTACTGACCACAGAATGAAGGTGTTGCCAACTTGCCATGGACATAGCAGTCCCCTATCCCCTTACCAAAAACCTGTGAGATGAACAGAAGAAAAGAGACCACAAGCATGGAACTATGAATCTGAAGGATCTTGAGAGATTCTGTATTGAGGAATGTCTCAGATCTCTTGCCATATGTTCATCAACCAGGTTATGCATTATAGGAGAAGATCCAGAGCTGTTATCTTGCCAAAGGGAGGCTGCACAAAGCATTAGTGAAGGGGTGTCAATAATTGTGGAATATATTCAACTGTATCATTAACCAGAAATAAAAACAATGGAAGTCTATGAGATGCATCTTCACTAATATAATGAAACAAATAAGTGTAAATATGTGTATGTGAGTCTGAGTCAGGTTTTGCCTAGATTGTTGGGACTAAATGTCCCCACAAGGCTAATAAAACCTGAAATCACCCACATCGGAGCAACCAACAAGTCAACACAAGGCAAACAGCTTAATAAACATAATAAATGTCTTGAAATGCAAAAAGGTTTCTGTTCATTAGCTTAGTATTAAAAGTCCCAGAAAAACAATAAAGAATGAAAGTGCCAAACCAAACAGTCAGATCAGAAGCTAGCAAATGTAAATGGCATCCTTGAAATTATTTGCCGAATAGGCTTTTTGTTGTTGTTGTTGTTGTTGTTGTTCAATTCTAATAATGACCAAATATCTCATTCAAGTGGCACTGAAGGCTGTGTTCTATTCTATTAATGCCGAATAATATTACAGTCTGCCATGAAATCCTGAAATAGTGTTTTGTGGAAAAAAAGATTAATCTTCTCTTGCTTAACTGATAAAAGCAACTAAAATAACCTCTAATATGTTTTTATGCTTTCATTCACTGACATCTACTGGCAAACATATGCATTGCAAGTATCTGCATCCAAGAGACATTGTTTGCGCATTCTGATCCCAAGCTAGATTTCTGCTTCCGTTCTTGAGGTTTCTGCTGGATTGATCCAAACCCGAAAGCCCTAGCTTTAGTTTATGTCTGATTCTCTGAGATCATCTATATTCTAGTATTGGCCAACAACTAAAAGTTTACAGAATTCACTCTGATGTAGCCTACACATTTAAAAATATGAAGATGTTCTCTATCAAAACATTGATAATTCATGTTGTTCAGGGGTGTAAACAGATTTGTATCCACTCAAATGCTCTGTAGAATGAAAATGTATTTTAACCATATTACCTCCTGCAACTGTCTAGCACATAAAATAAAGGCTATTTTTTTTTTATTAGACGTGCATTCAAAATATCCCTGCCAAAAGTTCTGTTTTATTATATAGGGAAATAGGCCTACAACAAGGCAGGAGACAATAAATGTGGTCATTCATGAGTCTTTAAATTTTAAACGTCTAATTTTACCCAAAAATAAATTATTAAATAAAATGTGAATCCTTAGAAGCTTGATATAGGAAAATACTCAATACAATGACTGTGCAGCAAACATCCAAGCCAGCAGGTGGAGCTGCAGGTTAACAATTTGCCAGAAAGGCTAAAACATTCTATTATATATGAGTGATATTAGTGCCCTTGTATGTTGCAAGTCAGATTTTTATGTTTGAGTCTTAATAGTTTTTCAGACAAAAACGAAACAAAATAATAATAACAATGAATTTAAAAGAATAAAAAATTGATTGTAACTGATTGTCATTTTCTAATGATGGTCTAAGCTTTGTTGCTTAGAAATAAAAAATAACAGAATGCTGCTATGGAAGAAATATTTAGCCAATTTTACTTTAATTAATCACTGTTGATCATAATCCTTCAGATGAGACGTTAAACCGAGGTCCTGACTCTCTGTGGTCATTAAAAATCCCATGGCACTTCTCATAAGGAGTGGGAGTGTAACCCCGGTGTCCTGCCCAAATTCAATCCATTGGTCCTTGCCAATCATGGCCTCCTAATAATCCTCCTCCATTGAATTGGCTCTATCACTCTCTCCTCTCCACCTATAGCTGGTGTGTGGCGAGCGCACTGGTGCTGTTGTAGGCTTCTGGGGATGCCATGGATGCTGTACACTGGTAGTGATTGAGGAGAGATCCCCTGATATGATTGTAAAGTGCTTTGGGTGTACAGTAGTACACATGAAAGCACTATTTAATGCCTCATGCATTCATTCATTCATTCATTCATACATACATAATCCAGTCCAAACGTGTTATAAATGATTTTGTGGATTATAATAATTATTAAATAGACAAATTGGCTGATATTTTAACATTTTGATATTATTGGCATGGCGAAGAACAGTTTCATTATTATTATTATTATTATTATTATTATTATTATTATCATCATCATCATCTCACATCTTCTTTGAAAACATCTTATCAGCAGGTGGTGCTCAAGGACTATGTGATTCCAATTCCTGTCTTAATATAGTGAGATCATATAGTTATGATATATAGTGACTCTCTCTCTCTCTCTCTCTCTCTCTCTCTCTCTCTCTCTCTCTCTCTCTCTCTCTCTCTCTCTCTCTCTCTCTCCCTCTCTCTCTGTATGTAATATTTAGTCAAATTCATTGTATAAGTGTCTCTCACACTCTGCAGCTGCAAATTGAGTATAGCTGCAGTGATGCAATATTCAAATCATTGCAAATGATTTGGCAGAGACTGTGTTTATGGGGGAAGCCAAAAAGAGGCTGCTGATTCCTCTGGAGGAAGACGAACAGACGGAAATAGGGGAGCATGTGATTGAGACAGGAGGAGCGAGAATTACCCTCTGAGATCAGAGCTGATCTGTACATAAAGGTTACGGCACTACAAATCAGAAACCACTCAAGATACATATGTATATGTATGAATGTATGAATGTATGAATATGTATGAATATTCAGAAATACTCGTATGTTTCCCCATAACATGCCAGTCAAGTTCCAAACAGCATAATTCCAAAATATATCAATATTTGTATTTTTATACAGTAATTGTCACATAACTTATTTGTAGGCATTGTTTGTGTGTTTTGTCATGATCCCATCTGTTGTTGTCAAATTCTATAATATAATAGTTCTTAGTCGGGTTAGATGCATATTGAATTTAACACGGAAGCACACATTGAATTTAGCGCACATTGTGCTGCTATACCTCACAGCCTCGTTTTCATTCCTGTCAAAACTTAAATATGGTGCCATCCTGATTGTAAGCCTATATGCTCATTATCATTTGCTCTAAATCACCTGTCACACCGTTTTATTGTATTTTTGATCAAATAAATTCAGACTTGATGAGCAGAAGAGACTTCTTTTAAAAACATTTAAAAATCGGAAATTATTCCAAACTTTTGACTGGTAGTGTATATGATGCAAATGACTGAAATAACCAATAAGCAAACAAAATCGTTTGATATATTCTAGAAATAGAAACAGAATATTCTAGAAATCGGCCTTCCATGTAGAAATATGAACTGCTTGCATATAGAACTGTCATGCCAATGTCAACCCAGAAAAGAAAGCAACAAAGAAACAAGAAAAAGCAATTTCCACATTTTTATAGCTTTGTGTTTTACATCTCGCATTCAGACAGTTGGGGGAGGGAGGTGATCTCACATCCTAAGATTCCTGAGCATTCAAAGGGGTTATTGCAGTTTAATAAAGACAGACTCGTTCACCTGTTGGTCATTTCAAGCCACAAAAATCACTGTCAGTCTTCACCACTAGCTTACAGCACTGTCAGTTTATGATTCACCAGGACAACCATGCCGCACCTCAGCCAATGACGAGGCTGCTTTCTGAACACATCCACCTGAGTCACAGCTGGCACACAAAAGCAAGGTCGGCATAAGCATGATGAACTGTGATTTGGACACTTGGCAAGTGCAATTGCATCAATCAGTCACCATGGTGACAGCACTGGGGTTTTGTGAGGTTGGGTCATCAGCATATACATTGTTCAAATTCTGCTTACTGCAGTGATAATGCAGATGTAGGCCTACAATAGGTAGCTGCTAAAACATATTGGACCAGTCATAACACATCTGTATAATGCATGTTTACAAGTGTAACCACAGAGAGAGAGGGGAGAAAAAAACACTCCTTTACTCACACACATACAACAAAAAATTAAATTTTCATGAAACAATTTATGTAAAATTCCCTCGACACACATGCTCATAACAACCCTAGTTCATTTTAACAGGAGGTGAATCCATGTACACTTGGTCTCTCACCCTGTCAGGTTAGATGCTTGGGTACAGTTCATGCAGACTGATATTACTCAGAGCGTTATGGGGAAAAAGCATGCAAGTCTGTGAGTTTGTGTATGTGATGGAAAGAGTGATGGAGTATGTGCAGTGAAGACTGACAGCTGGCAAACACGCTCTCCTCAGTTCCACAACTCAATTACAGTAGACAGTTCAGTCCACACAGCCCAGGGGCTTCTTGATATTGCAGTGAAACTCTCTGACAGTGCATTCACTGTGACAAAGGTTTCAAAGCGCATTTATTCCAAAGCACACATATTGTTTTTAGACACACTTAGGTGTTTATGTTTCTCTTTATCATAAATACAACTTAAATACTTGAAAGTAGTTTTTTAGACAAAAAAAAAATTATGTATAAATTCATTACAAGTTATTTTTAAAGTAATTTATTACATATCTAATATAATCAAATTCATGATGCCAGACATGTAGCCTATCACTCTGTTTATTGATTCAATACACAACAACATTATATTAATTACAGTTATAAAACATATTTATATAGATACACATGGAAGTATTATATAGCTTACACATGTATATCAATTAAAGTATTGCAATTTATATTTATTTACAGATATCATATAGACTCCTCGCATTTTGTCTGTGATTGATGACGATGCAGCCAGGGTGAGCCAAATAAATGCTTTATGTCAAATGAAGTGAACAACACCATCTTTCATATCTATAGTCTTAAAATGCCCCATTACGCTTTTTTTCAGATAGTACCTTTTATGCAGTGTTTAATATAGCTGTTTGTGAATGTGAAATGTCTGCAAAGTTTAAGATAAAAGTGCACGAAAAATAAAGTCATTGGCTGTGCTCAAAATCTCCCCCTGCACCTTCATTCCCTATTCCCTAATACTATTCGGACACTGAGCGTGCCGGAAGGGCTGAGCTTGCATAGTTTGTGCTTGTTGTTTAATAATCATTTGAAACTGGCAGCTCCAGTAGTAATTAAAGGTTTGTCTTGAATTTTGTCATGGAAACTAGCATGTATAAACCTTATTTAAACTATTTAATAATCAATCAAAAATAAATGTATTCCTGTATAATATTATGCTGTACCCACATTGGACCAGCGGTTTGGAAAATGAATGGATGATTCAGCTGCAGGCGCCATCTTCTGGCGAGACGCGGAATTCATTCTGTATGACCCTCACAGTGCATTATGGGTATTCTCAGAAAAGAACCTACATTAAGTGGGATCTTAAGTTAATCTTTATTTTATTGTTTTATTGGTTTATCAACTTATTATGTTAACTCAATTAATTTAATGTAGAAGAGCTGGATAAACTACTAATTACTAATTAAATAATGTCAACCAAGTAAATGTATTGATTAGGGCTGCCCCTGACTAAAGTTTTTCTAGTCAACCGTAGTCATTCATTTAAGCAATTAGTCGACTAATCGCACATTTATAATAATTTTATTATGCTGCTTAAATTTATAGTCTACTAGGTGCATGGAGGAATGTAGCCTATCCATGCTCAAGCGCATGCAGAAAGCTTGCCGCAAGGCACCGGCAAAAGTAATGATTATAAATGTGCCAGAAAAAATAACAAGGAGACATTTAAATTTTTTATTAATAAACTAGTGTTTTCTTAGTCAGTGTCGGCTGCAAAGATAAAGTTGACAATGCTGTCTCGCCATCTCCACAGTACAGTGGACGCTCCTTTAAAGAGAAATGCACCTTTCATATGGATTAAATAAGCAGATAGTATTTGTTTTCGATTCAAATTGGTTTGTTTAAAAGTAGACATTTCAGGCTTTCTATAGAAATATTTGTGAGGCAAGTAGCATACGGAGTATGCTCCAGTTCACGGAGACGGCGGAGAGCGCCCTATTTGTTTTCTTTATTTTACAAAAGCACAACTTTTTGTTATTGCGAGTATACATAAATAAAAGTTGAATGATGATTTACTCTTATAACTTATGATGAGTATTTTAAGTTGTTTCCGCTGTTATCAGGGAAAAAATGCAAGTGATACGACAGCGCTTCCATGTCATGCAGTGAGTGTGCTTTAGCTTCCACGCTCCGCAAAAATACTTAGATATGGGCCTATTAATAGCGCACATTTATCTAGGTTAATTTTAGAGCGAGCGCCCATTAACATTTCTGATGGTTTAAATGATCAGCCCTCAGGGGCCCCCTCAAAATGCGAGGCCCCAGGCAATTGCCTGCCTTGCCTGCCCTATTACTATGCCTAAACCGTGAACACTTCAAATGTTTCTGTAAGAAACATGCTGGAAGTCGTTTCAGAAACTAGGCTGTGTTATTGCGAAGTGGAAGTTAAGCGAGGAATTCCAGGGCCCACAGGAGGAGGGGGCCCGGCCCGTGATTGGCTGGAGGAAATGAGAAGTCCTCATCCTATAATGTAAAATAAGGGCCTGTTGGTTGCATCATTGATTGACAAGTCATAAGTGGATGATTTGTGTCTAATTATAAAATAACAGGAAATGACTGGAAAATGTGCCTGACTGATATAATTCACAGTCCAATCAAAATCCCTTTACAATTTGCACCATGACATCGGGAAATGCCTCTTTGTGTAATGCTTTCACATATAGAAAATGTGAAATATATCGCTCGCTTGAAAAGGAAGAAAAGGGAGACTTACAGATCTTACAGCAAAAATTCCAAAACTAACTACAGTAACTACTTCTGTTCACTTTTGGATAAAACATCCGTGCCCGTAGAAGAACCCGAGTGCAGTGGCAGCCCACATTTAGCTCCATCCACCTACACCGTTGCCGATCTGCATACTTAACACGTTGAAGAAGGTGGGTTAGCGGCAGCATTAAGTTATTATTTTTATAATGAGTTAGAAAGCAAAGGTTTTTATGAATGCTTACTTCGCCCCTTTAGATAAAAATGTCTGAAACAGTCTGGTGTAAAATGAAATATTGGCGCCACCACCAGACAACGTATCGGATCAGACTGCAAGGGAAGATTATATCTACTGACCCGGGATGGTGGCTTGCTGTAATTGACATACAAGGCCAACATTATTGGATCGGAAAAGGACCAGTGCCATGTCAGAATCACAGCTGTGATTTTTCTGAAAAACAATATAAACACCAAAAACTGACATTTTCAAAGAGCCTTTTCAGCCTAAAACTCGCCAATGGCGAGTCTGTTCCATATTGAAGACTAAAAATTTACTGTTTGATGTTTTTATTTTATTTTATTTTTTTATTCATTTTCATAATAAGTTCCTAATATATTTTGTGAAGTCAGAGTATGTTGTACATGTGTGCTGATGAGAGATATGGGATGAGCTATATTTTGCTTAGGGCTATGTGTGCAATGCAACGTTAACTGAGCAGAGATGTTCCACTGATGATGATACTTCAAATATGTACAATTGGCATGTTCTTTACAAGGAAAATAATGTTTTTCAACTGATGCAAATGTACCACAAATGTATACACTGGAGGACAGTTTCTTAATATGGAAAGTGGATTGTGCCATGTGTAAGCATGAGGTATACGTTCCATTTTTAAACATAAGCAACATGTTTTTCTACCTTACAAGGAAGTTGTAAATCCCTCAGTGGTGTATATAAGCTCAATCCTTACTGTGCCACTACAGAGAAACATAAAGGCATGAGGGGGTGAGAGGAAGGAGAAACAGAGGCATGAGGGGGCGAGGGATGAGAAACACAGAGAAACATATGCAGCTGGCATGATGGGGTTGAGGGGATAGAGAAATGGGGAATAGAGAAATCTGGAATGAAGACCACCTCGCCTGTAGCCTTATTCTTCTATGCCTGTTTCTCTCCTATGCTGACACATGTATAACATAATAAATTTGAGGTCTCTTGGCAAAGTAACTGGTATAGCTTCCGTGATTCAACAATAATGGGGAAAAGCATGATTTTCTAATCTGACTGATGACTGGCTTCTGTACTCTCAAATCAAAGGATCTGTGTTTTGTTTTGTTTGCAAACTGTTGGGAGTCATTTCACCATTTACTGGACCATATGGATACAGAGACTGGAAACATGCACACAGTCACATTCCTGATCATGAGAACTCAGAACTACAGTACATGGAGAGTGCATGGTAACTTGGGTGTCAAGGACATCTGAAAAGGGGCAGATTGATGCTGGCCTGAGGGATCAGTTCAAATTGAAGTGTCAGTACTGGGAGGATGTGCTATAAAGAGTTGTAGCTACAATATAATTGTCTGAGTGTGGTCTATCGCAACGCATTCTCGTCCTAGGGCATCATATACTGATGCTTTTGACATTTCGTCTACATCGAACGCACATGGCACCCTTTAGCGTCAATATGACACGCACAGAGCTTTGTTCCGTTATGGGTAGGTTTAGGTCTGGGGTAGGGTTAGGGTTAGACCGCTAGGAGGCGCCTTCTGGCCCATATCTATCTGCGTCTCATATTGACGCTAAAGGGTGCCATGTGCGTTCGATGTAGACGAAATATCAAAAGCGTCAGTATATGACACCTTGGGATGAGAACGGGCTGTCTATCGTTAAGGGGCAATAGTCCCTAATTATATGGGAAAACTTGGACTCATTGCTCAATTTGATCCATTTCTGCAGAAACACAGCTCGCTTTGGAAATTCTGGTAAAGGAAAGCCATCCTACCTGTCTAGTACAATATGTGAAGATATCGTCAAATTGATGGGAGAAAACGTTTTATCAGAGATTGTCAACAAAATAAAATTAGCCAAGTACTTTTTATAAGCGTGTATTCCACGCCAGACATTGCCCATATCGATCATCTCACTTTCATAGCGCGATACCTTTCTGCAGAGGGAAATATAGAGCAGCGCTTTCTTGAATGTCTTCCTATTACAAGCCCCATTGGGGAAACACTTTTTAACTCTGTGATGACTGTACTGAATGAGCTGGGGATTGACATAAACAGTTGTCGAGGACAGTTTTACGACAATGCAAGCAAAATATCAGGGGTTTATAAGGGTGTACAGTCACGCATTGGGGAGGTAAAGCCGCTGGCAGAATGGGTGCCTTAATTTACACACTTAATTTAGTGGGAATAATCATGGTGAATTGCTGCTTTGAAACGAATGAGTTCTTTACTTTTGTGCAGACACTGTTTAATTTCTGCTCTCGGTCATCCTCGCGATGGCAGATGATTACCAGTGGTCTTGAAGCAAATGTGGATAAGTGGGAAGCATGCTGGCTCAGTGGTTAGCGCTGTTGCCTCACAGTAAGAATGTCCCCAATTCGAGCCCCGGCTGAGCCTTTCTGTGTTGAGTTTGCATAAACCTAGAAATTCATATAAGGAATAAATAGATAGTATGCACATTAGTAGGTAATTTGAACAAAACAAAAGTAACTTTATTGAGCTTCATCATTGTGTTAATTACAAATATATTTTTGAGGAGGCTCTCAGCCTCAGGCTTTTTCTCTGACGGACCACCACTTCAAAAAAAAAATTTGAGTTAAAACTAAGGCAACCATCTTCTGGGCTTTTGTGTGTTTACTTAACTCATCTCTTCAATCTCTCATTTTTTCACAGTGTTTCACAGATAAAGATAGGGCTGCATATACGATTCAAGCCAATATTCTACAACAAAGTGAGTATACCATGCATGTCCACCTGTTTTCCACTTGAAGAAGCAGTCCCAGGCTGTTTCCCATAGGGAGCACCAGTGCCCACAGGGTCCCTAAAGGGAGCACCCATGCCCACTATGTCTCAAAATGGAGCTCCAGAGTCTGTCAGGTCCCAACAGGGAGCACCACAGGGAGCACCCATGCCCGCTGGGTCCCAAAAGTGAGCATCCATGCCCGCCGGGTCCCCAGAGGAAACAAACCTAAAGGCCCATGAGTGGCTGATGCAGAAGGTTTTGCAGCTGAATCAGAAGCTTATGCACCAGCTAATACCCACCAGGGTCCCAAAAGGAGAGCACATGTCTGCCGGGTCCCCAAATGGAGTTTCTGTGCCTGGCATGTCCCCACAGGGGCAAAACGAAAGATCCCTTAACAAATGAGAGAGGATCTTTTGCAGCTAATGCCTTCCAGGACCCCAAAGGGAGCACATCTGCTTGCTGGGTCCCCACAGAGAGCATCTGTGCCCCACAATATCCCACAAAGTGATCCCTAAAGATCCCTAAGCACCTGGTGGCTAATCTGGTACCCGTGGCTAACGTAACCCCAGAGGGAGCGCCCATGACCAAAATAACCCTAGAATCCCACTGGAGCATCTACAGCAAACAGCCCTGCCTGCCGTGTTTCCACCTGTGCCTGTGTCTTTTCAACAGCCAACATTCGTGCACACTTTCCCTCAGGAAGCACCCATGCCCACCTCTTTCCCACAAGGTGTGCCTGTGCTTGCCTTGATCCCCAAAGGAGCACCTGATCCCACCTTGTACCCTCAGAGAACACCTGTCACTTTCCTAGAGGCAGCATCCGTGCACACATCTTTCCCACAGGAAACACCCATGCCCGTTCCCAGAAGGAGTGCGTGTTCCCACATTGTTCTATCAGGGGACACATGAGCCTGTACTTGCCAGTACCCAACAAGAAGAACCCATGCCTCCCAAGAACCGACAGGGAGTGTTCAATCCTGCCTGGAGAACACAGGAAGCAGTTGTGCCTGAGGCACAGTCCATGGAGCACAGGAACTTTGGTTAGTCCCTCCTATTTCTTATTGTTTATTTATTTTCAGATTTATTTAGAAAATGAAGCACTGCCTAGATCTAAGTTACTATGTTTTCTAGGTGCTCTAATTGAAATGCTTTATTATAATTCAAAAAGGTAGAAGTGATATGCCTTTAGATTTTGTCCAAAAAAAAAAAAAAAAAACTATCTTTAAACAAGCCCAACATTACATAAATGTGTATGTTCTTTTAACAGGACAGTTTTGGTGTGTATAAGCCACCTCTACATAAAAAAAATGCTGTGTGGAAATAGAGAGAACCAGGTGGAATCGATTCAAGGCCTTCACCCAAGTCCTCGGCTCACTTGGAAGAGGTTGTATCCATTCAGCAAAGTAGTTTAAGTTAAATTAGTCCCTCCTGTCTCTTATTTTTTTACTTATTTTTGATGAAAATGAAAAATGAAACTGTCTTCAGATAAGCTACTATGTTTTCTGTATCCTCCATTTGAAATCCTTTATATATTATATTTCAATACATACATTACTATAATCTATGACAAGTATTATTACTTTTTTTTTTCAATTCGCTCATGTTGAAACAGTAGAAGCTATATGTCTTGAGATTCCCTATAAGAAGCTCTCATTAAACCTCCTCAGTGTTACATGATTAGGCCTTTTCTTTCACAACAGGACAATATAGGCATGTTCCAGCCTCCTCAATGCAAAAAGCGGCATGTGGCGAATAAAATCAACACAAGGAGTGGAAGCTGGAACCAGGCAGCTTAAAGGGGGGGTGAAATGCTATTTCATGCATACTGAGTTTTTTACACTGTTAAAGAGTTGGATTCCCATGCTAAACATGGACAAAGTTTCAAAAATTTAATTGTACGTTTGAAGGAGTATTTCTGTTCCAAAAATTGTCCTTCCGGTTTGTCACAAGTTTCGGAAAGTTTTTTTCGAGTATGGGCATGTGTGACGTCAGATATAACGGAATTTCCTTATATGGGTCCTAAGGGCACTTCTCCGGTAAGATCGCGGGCGCTCGCGCAACCGTAGACCAGAGCAAGAGAGCGAAAGCAGTTCGCCATCAAAGCGCTCTGCCCGGCTTTTGGGAAGTCAATGTCACCAAAGAAGTGTGTTTTTGGTTGCCAGGGCAAGACAACCCTGCACAGATTCCCAAAGAACCCAGCGTTAAGGGACCCGTGGATGGAGTTTGTTTTTCCTGAGCATAAACGGAGTTGTGTAGACTGTTTGTTCCCTGCATTTCGACGATGATTGTTTTATAAACAAAGCCCAGATCGACGGATTTGCAGATCGTCTAATGCTTAAGGATCGAGCAGTCACAATGATAAAGGTTCGGTGAGTAAGAAACTGCTTCAAATGTCTCTCTGTGTTGTTAGCTCGGTTAGCACTGCTTTAGCACACCGCCCACACGGCCTGCCTCCAGACGCTCGTTTTTTTCCGGAAAGACTCGGTATAGCCTATCTTTCTTTTATAAATATAATAAAACTAAAGACTTTTTGGAGATATGAAAGATGCAATACTACTCTATAGGTACTCAAGATTAACAGGAGATTGAGTGAAAATGAGCATTTCACCCCCCCTTTAATGTAGCATTCAGAATATGTATTCACACACACATATATACTGTATATATCTTCAATATCTGCAGTCTTTGAATCTGTGATTTGAGCATGTGTATGTGTTTATTGCTTTGTTTGTGTACGTTTAATCCAAGTGACTTAATTGGGTACGTAATAAAGAAATTATTGACAGAAAGGAGCCACTGGCACAAATGTGTGTTTATCTTGATTATATGGTATGGGGGACATCTGCGACTTCTATGTGGTGTGGTGATTAAAGGCACAATATTGTACATGTGGTGGACACAGTGCCTCACTGGAGATAGACTAATGAATTGCACCCCATTGAGCGCCGTCCTATTACTGAGGACGTCTTTTCAAGGCAGAGCTCTAATGTAACAGCAAGCTTTGGGGCTAATAGGCATCTTTGAGAAGCGATCATTGCTTTGCGTTACATCGCAGTCACTGTGCTGCCAAAGATGCGTTCTGACTGTTTACACCAGCCCACTCATCTGTCTGGCAGTATTACCCCGGACAGAAGTACATCTGAGCATCCAGCCAGCGAGCCCACAACCTGCCTCCAGTCACCATCACCACTTCCCACTGAGAGAGCGTACATGCATTGTGCATACTTGTGTATTCAGTACCGTTGAGCTATTTCAATTACTTTTGTTTGATTTGTTCATTGCAAACAGTTGAAAGTCTGTAAATATTGCCAAGATTTTAAAGTTAAAGTCTGCACTAACAAGCAACTATAATATCTATACATCAAGTCACTTTAAATAAATAAATAAATGAAGGTATGGTGAAAAGGACCGTTTTAATGTGACCTTCATAAAACAAAAGAGAAAAGCTCAAACCTGTAAAAAAAAAAAAAAAAAAAAAAAAAAAAAACACCCCTGGGACATAGAAGTGCCTGAAATTGAAGAAACACCCAAATATATTTTGAGCCAAGAGTCAGTGGTAACTGATCTGATGAAGAGGCCTAAAGTCATTTGCCACTTGCCACTATCTAGTGTTCTTTAATGTTAGTATCAATCTGTGGATGTTGGTGTTTGTAATTTAAGGGAGGTTTAATTTTGACTAAAAAATTAATTCTAAAGAGCATTTTATTGAACAAAAAATCTGTAAATGAGGAATAAAGAGAGTGATCGGGAAATAAAGGGATCTAACATGTTTAATTAATATCAGGAAACCATATTTATCTTCAGACTCTGAGGTTGAATTTTTCTGTTCTTCACGTCAATCGTCACTGACTAATCTGAACACAAAGCGGGGGCTTAATCAGCTGAACGTAATAATTGGACAGCTCTCTGACAGAGAGGGCTGCCCTGTGTGGGTCGACTGCTTTGTGTAGTCTGTGTATATGTGGTATGTGTGGGTGCCCTCTGTGGGCCCTGTCAGGGATAAATTAGGTGGAAATTGCTGTATGTCTTTAGTGGCAATTAGAGCTCCTCCTGTGACGTGAAAGCAGGCATTAACTAATAAAGGGAAGTTTTCCTTTGCAAATGAACATCTCACTTTTTTCTCCTCTTCAAGCTGATCAATAACTTTTCACAAATCTAAATGTCATATAAATAGCATCAGAATCTTCTCTGAGGTGGGTTGGGTTGATTGTCAACAATGCATGTACTTAATTAGGAATTTGTAAATTAAATCCTTTAAAACCTTAAATGTTCCTTATGTAATAATAATAATAATAATAAATAAATAAAAAAGCTGTCTGGTGTTACTAATACATACAAACTTGAAAATGTACTGAATGACTGTCTTTGCTTTATGCAAAATATCAAACCAGGTTGCATTTATATGCTCAATCAAATACACAGTCAAAGGTTTGGAATTATTAAGTTTTTTTTTTTGTTTTTTTTTTATGTAATATTACAATTTAGTTGTAAAATATTTTTGTATATATATAGCCATGTATTTGAATAATATAAAATGTAATTTATTCCTGTGATGGCAAAGCTGAATTTTCAGCATCATTACTCCAGTCAAATACGCTGATTTGCTAGTCCATTATTATTGGTAATCAATTATTAAGAATGGTTCTTATTATCAACGTTGACCATTTTTACTGTTTAATATTGTGGAAACCGTGATAATTTTTTTGAGAATTCTTTGATGAATAGAAAGTTCAAAAGAACATTTTTTCTTTTTTAAATATATATATTTTTCTTTTTACATACGTACCCCAAACGTTTTGAATGGTAGCAAATCAAGGTTTCCACAAAAAAATAATAAGATAATAATATTAAGGAGCAAAAACTGTTTACAACATTGAAAATAAGAAATATTTTTTCTCTCTTATAGACCCTACAGTACATGGTGTATACCATGGTAGAGAGTGATAACAGCATCATTTGCCATGCTATTTTTATGCTAAGGTATTTATAATAAAACCATGATATTGCCATTTTACCTTGTCCAACAACACCATGGCAAGTAATGTCTAGTACAAAAGCTATGTATGTATGTATGTATGTATGTATGTATGTGTGTGTGCGCATGTCGCAGTATAACAGACCTGTTCTCTGCTCTGCAGGCACTGATAGTCGATGTTCATGAGGGTGATGAGATGGAATCATGGCTATCTGAGTGAGATGATTTGACCACAGTATAATCACTGCTCTCTTCTCTGCGCTGCTGTGATTCTCCAGGGCTTTTCATGCATTACAGAGGACGAAGCAGAGCAGCCTCTCGACGGCTGCAGTCTCCCCGGCTCCTGAACTGATCACATTCATTATCTCCCATAAGCCTGTTTACAAATAATAAGAGTGTGACATGGTTCCTACTGTGTCATTCTGGTTGCACATGCATCTGTGCATTTCTAAGCATGAAAATGAGGCAATTTTTTTTTTTTTTTCTGTGATAAAATGCTATGGAAATATACTATATCAGTGTTTCCCAACCTTTTGTTTTATGTACGCCTACAGTCAGTAAAGCTCAAGTATCCCTTGATCCAAATGATACATAAATGTGCTTCTTTTACCTCATACTGAACATCATTATGCATTATCATTATTAATATTATTAAAGTGGCCATTATTTATATTATAAAAAAAGTAGATTTCTCTCGCTTTAATAAGACAGCTGAATTTGTTTGGGTTTCCTAACGTGTAATAGTTCTTAGGCGGGTATTTTCTTATTTTTTTACCTTTTTGACTTGGTCCTACACTGTACACAACAAAATATAAAAGTTTTCAAAACTTTTTTTATAGAAATACATTTATGAAATGAGTGTTCCTAAACTGAACAAGTAAAATTATTATAACTAAAATAGATTTTAGAATGGCAGAAGTTTTAAGGGTTGAATGTTACAGTGGCCGAGAGAGCTCAACGCGCTGCAACTGAAGATAACACATGCAAACAGAAAAACACCCGCATATTAAGAAAATATCTTCATCAGTTTCACAACACATGTGTGCTCCAAATACTCACAACTCAACCAAATACAGAAACGCGCTGCAAAAGTTCACAACACAACCGAATACAGAGACGCGCTGCAAATTGCACAGATCACAAAGTAAATGTTTCCATGGAACCCCAATAAGTGACGAACCTGGCTGGGACACAACAGAGTTCATAGTTTAACTTTATTCGTCGAGCCGTCACTAGCCCCCTTGACGACGAAACCCTCAAGCTGCTTTTCTGTATCGGGGCCCATTTCTACCAGGCCATCGACCTCCCAAACACCGATGGACTGAACTGGAGGGAAGCCATCAGCAGGTGTTTGGCGAGCATCGCATCCCGATCCAGAGAACAACCAACATCACCAGCAGCCGCCGAGATCACCTTTCCAGAGTCTCGTCCCGCTGACCGAGACCACCTCTCCAGAGTCTCGTCCTGTCGAGACCACCCTTATAGAGCTTCTTATAGAGCTTCTTTACGATCAACAGAGTCTCGTCCCGCCGGCCGAGACCACCCTTCCAGAGTCTCGTCCTGTCGAGACCACCCTTATAGAGCTTCTTCACGTCATGCCTGTCAAGCCCTCTGCAAAGATGGCAGCCGCCTCAACGCCTGAGGCCTTAGCAAACATGGCCACCGCCTCACAGCCTAAACCCTCGGCAAAGATGCCCGCCGCCTCACCGACTGAGCCCCGTGACCAGAACTCCACCTCAGCCGGTCGGTCCATTAACTCTACCTTGGCTCCCACCTCCCTCATCTCCACCGTGGCCCATCAGTCCACCAGCTCCGCCGGCTCCCTCGTCCCTCCGGCTCCACCTTGGTCGTTCGTTGGCCTGCCCTCACCTAGGGACTACACTCCTTTGGCTTTGCTGGCTTGTTCATTTTAATAAAATAAAATGTAGTTTAATTTAAAATTCTCTTTTCAATATTTTAAATAAAAACACCCAACCACAGGACCCAACCTCTTTGCCTCCCCATTTGTATACAACTTACTTCTATAATTCCATCATGTCATTCTTTACTGCTAAAATCTACAATATCCATCTTCACCTTGACTCCATTCCACACCATCTCCACACCTTTTCTGACCCTCATCCACCCACACACACACTCTCTTCTTTTCATCTGCCCTCTCTCTCTCAGAACTCACCGAATTCATTCAGAAATCCAAACCGTCCACGTCAACTCGACCCTCTACCTACACATCTTGTCAAATCCTGCCTCCCGTCTCTGCTCCCTATCATCTCTGCCATCATTCACTCCTCTCTCACCACTGGAACTGTCCCCACATCCTTCAAAACTGCTGTCATTACACCTATCCTGAAAAAGCCTGGTGCTGACCCTTCCATTTTCAACAACTTCCGTCCTATATCCAACCTACCCTACATTTCCAAAATCCTTGAAAAAGTAGTTGCCACTCAAATACATTCTCACTTTTCTCACAACAATCTCTATGAACAGTTCCAGTCCGGTTTCCGCCCACTCCACAGCACTGAAACAGCACTAATAAAAATCACCAACGACCTTCTCATGGCAGCTGACTCTGGACTACTCACCATCCTCATCCTCCTTGACCTGAGTGCGGCCTTTGACACCATCTGTCATACCACCCTCCTCAATAGACTGTCATCTATTGGTATTACCCACACTCCACTAAACTGGCTCACATCCTACCTCTCTGGCCGCACTCAGTTCATTCAGCTTAAGTCATTCAAATCCACTTCCTCCCCCGTCACTACAGGTGTGCCCCAGGGCTCTGTCCTGGGGCCCCTTCTCTTTATCATCTACCTTCTTCCCCTTGGTAATATTCTCCGTAAATTCAATGTTAATTTCCATTACTACGCGGATGACATCCAGCTCTACCTCACCACAAAGCCCTCAACCACTCTCCCACTCACTACCCTCACCGATTGCATTGCTGAAATAAAATCCTGGCTTACTCTCAACTTTAAACCGAGGTTCTCCTCATTGGCACCAAATCCACATTAGCCAAAACTAACAGTTTATCCATCACAATTGATAACTCCTCCGTCTCACTTTCCCCTCAGGTTAAGAGTCTGGGTGTCATCCTTGATAGCACACTATCATTTCAATCACACATCAATAACATCACCCGGACAGCCTACTTCCACTTACGTAACATTAATCGTCTCCGCCCCTCCCTTACTCCCCACTCTGCCGCCATTCTTGTCCACAGCCTTGTCACCTCCCGTCTAGACTATTGCAATACACTTCTTTTGGGCCTCCCTCACAAATCCTTCAACTAGTCCAAAATTCAGCTGCCCGAATCATTACCCGAACCCCCTCCATCCATCACATCACTCCAGTCCTCCAGCAGCTTCACTGGCTCCCTATCCAGTTCCGTATCCAGTTCAAGGTCCTCTTGCTGACCTTCAAAGCCATCCACAACCTCTCTCCCCCTTATCTATCTGATCTCCTACATGTTTCCACTCCATCTCGCTCTCTCAGATCCTCCTCCTCATTACACCTGTCTGTCCCACCTGCCCGTCTCGCCACAATGGGGAGCAGAGTATTCAGCCGCTCTGCTCCCCGCCTTTGGAATTCCCTTCCACTTCATCTCAGAAACATGGACTCTTTCCCTCATTTCAAAACTGGACTCAAAACCTATCTGTTTAAACAAGCCTATTCATTGTAGCATCCATTCATCTGTAATTCTACTTGATTTTAAATTGATTTTAATCTATTTTTTGCATAATTGTATTATTTGTTTATTGTATTAACTTTTATGTATGCCTGTACGGTGACCTTGAGTGTCAGAAAGGCGCCTTTTACATAAAATGTATTATTATTATTATTATTAAAATTAAATTTTAAATTAAATTTAATAAATTATTTACTTACATTGTAGAGTAGAGTTGACACCAATGGTCTCTACGTTCAGCTTAGCTCACAATGCTTTTGTGAAATGCATGCCCTATCAGGGATCTGTAGTTCCCAGCATGCTTTGGAAGGGACTGAATTAGGAGAGTAATTTTAGGGATTAAGTGTTATGTTATGTGTTTTTCATTAAAGGAAAGATGTTGGTAGTTTATGTTCATGTTCAGTTATTTTGGACATTTAGAGGAGTTTCTGTTATTGAATGTTGTGGTTACCATTGTGCTGAAGAGTAGCGCTTAGTGGTTTATTATTTGCATTGTGTATTATGATGAATAACACTACTTGATTGAAAATTAAGCCTAAGAAATTTGATTTAAAAATGAGTTTGGACCAACATAAACAAATGAACTTGTGTTGACCCAACTAAAATGACTTGTTTTGAATGAACTAAGTTAAATAGTGTGTAAAAATGTCTTCAGTTAAATAATGTGAGTAAATAAATCTTTTTTGAGTGTATTTACATCAAGGTGTAACAGGAATTTCATCATATAAAACAAAAACAGATTACATCAAACTTTTTAAGTAATTTTATCTTGTTATCAGGTTGTTATCTACTGACAGTTATGCTTCAGTAAAATCTAGTTTTTTCAGGTTGGTTGAATTCAGTTAGAATCAGTCATCTTAAATAATTGATTTCATTTTAACAAAACCGGTTATTGTAGATTGTAAAGTAAAGTAGATTTTCTAAGTACAACTGAAAAAAATAAAAAAATAATTCAGTGTAGCACATGCTGATGACATTTTATTCGTCTATACAAACTTGCGTCGTAGCCTGTGATTGAATAGATGTCAATGTAATAATTGTACATTCTACATACATATCGTACCCAAGTTTATTAGATTGCCAAAATCACACAGTCTGTAGCAGGCATTAACCCTGTATGGTGTTTGGGTCTGTAGGACCCGTTTCATTTTTTATCAAAAGGAAAATGATACGATTAATTCTTTTTTCAAACTCAGACTCATTGGCCTTGGCTCATTTTCTGTGAAGAACATATATCAGAACACATTTTCAATGACCACACACTGTATACCCCCCTACACATTTATATTACACACAGGCTGTTCGGGTCTCCTGTCAGGGCCTGCTGTTATTGTGTGTGTGTGTGTGTGTGTGTGTGTGTGTGTGTGTTGGTTTTTGTGATTTATGAGGACATTTCATATGCACCACACTATGAGGATATTTTGAATTATGAGGACAGGGCCGGTGTCCTCATAATTCTGACATTGTAGAAGTGTTTCTATTGCTAGAGGGAGCTCAAAATCAAAATATCTGCTTATATCCCATAGTTCACAATTACATGATTTTGTGTATCAGCTGTGTATCAAGACAGCGCCCCTGTAGGTGGGTAAGTGGTACTGCATCACCTCATGAATATTCACACATGTGTATGGAATCGAGGCTTTTGATTGGCTGATCGCAAGAAGTCCTCAAAATTCAACTCATCATTCACTTCTTAGACAGCCACATGCAGATCAGTCATCAAGGTGAAGAGACGTCAGGCAAGAATTGTGTTAAAATTTCAAGCACCCAGCTACACTTCAAGTCTAAAAACTGTATTCATATTAATTTTATATTGCGTTGGTAGTAGTTTGAAATATTCTACAGTTAATTTGAATTAGCAGTTATAAGGTAGCTTTGGTGACACGTGTCTGTATTTCACAATGCGTGAAGATTTAATTTATTATTAAATTAATTAATCACGTTATTGTCAGATCAAGATCATATTTATATTTATAATCACAAGAACCCCAACAATTAAATGAGAAATGATTTTTTCCTCTGATTTGGCTCTGCATAGTTTTCTGAGCAAATGAAGCTTCAACTCGTGAAGTGGTTTAAACTGGGTCTGCCAGTTGCACTGATACAGTAGCCCGGCCATTGTGTCTAGCTCGGCCCTAGTTCATCATGTAAACAGGAAAACAATAATAAAACAAATTATAATAACACCAAAAGTGTAAAACACTTACAGGTAATGAATTCATGCAGTATTAAAGTATACATTACCTCGGAGACTACCAAAAAACGGACTGTCTGAGCAGCTAATGTTAGTCGACCGTTATTACCGTTTCATTTAAACAGCAGCAGAGAAACATTAGCTATACTGTATAGCCTATAATCAGATAACAATAAAATTAGTGTAATTTAATACCAATTAATTAATTACCATTTTGACCCATTTCACTCATGTTAATAGAAAACTCAAATTACTATGGAAATTTAAAAAGCTTACCTGTTTGGTGCAAAGCTGGGCGGTACCAGTCAAAACCAGAATGACAGCTCATTAACATGCAAAGTTCCAGCAGTCTCATTGGTTAGAATTAATCACGTGATGACGCCATCTACTGTATTACTTATCATTTTTCTTTTTTTCTTTTGCAGTTTTAAGAAATATAATATTATATAAAAAATATATAATTTATCAGTGATGTATTTATTAGTATAAAAAAAGATATATTTTTGTAATAATAAATATATCACTGATGAATACCAAAACAAATCAGTCAACCATTTGCATTGTTTTTTTTGTTTTTTTTTTGTGACAAATAGGTTAATTATATTTAATAAATATGGTAACACTTTCTATGCAGACCATGCTCATAATGAATTATAGCTCCATTTATACTTTTTTTATGAGCAATATTACTCTTCTATAAATATATTTATAAAGACTCATTAAGACCTATGCATTATAAGATATAGTAAATTTATATTAATTATTTATAATTCCTTATAAGTCACCCATTTGCTCTTTCAATGCGCATGCTCATAATCCATTACACACTGATTTATAAGTATTAAGTAGTCAGTTTTATGGTTCCATGAATGTATTTATAAATATGCAACCTGCATTGCTATAATGTTATGTTATTTATGAATGTATTAATATATAAGTGCTGTGATTTATTGAGGTCTAATAGTCTAATGGTGTTTAAACTACTGTAATGTACTGGTCTGTCTGACTTTATCAGTCTGTCTGGGAACAGCTGCTACAAGCAAACAGGTAAAGATAGTACTTGTCTTGCTATCTTGTTGACTGTGTGCAGTTTTAGTTAAGTATGGGATGGACTGTTGAATGAAATAACATTTATGACATGTTACGGGATCATTAAAATAGTTTGATTAATTAGAAGTGAACGTTTATTAAAAATATACATGCAACATTTAAATTCAAGAGATACAAATGTTAAATAAAATATACGTTAAACAAAATAAACACGTTCTTGCTCAGACATGGACAGGCTCTGAGTTTCTGTCAGGTTGGTGTTGGACTTCTGGCTTCGGGTCAAGTCTCGAGCTCAGAGCTCTCAGCAAGTATGATATTTCCTATCCAAAACAAAGAGTATACGAACAAGTCAACTCATGAATGTTTTTTTAGAGCTAGAACAGAATTGAATTCTGTTTGGTTTACTGATTCTGTTATTTTCCTGTTTACTATAGGGATGCCGCTTTAAAACAATCTGTATAGTATCAAGCGGTATATAAATGAAGGTGATTTGACTATAACAAGAACATTACAATGAACACAAATTTGAAAATCTCACTACAAACAATCCAGAATTTAAGACAAAAGATAATAATCCTACTCTGCCTGTTACACTTCCTCACACCTGAAACTGATCAAGTGAATCTCCTCAACTTCTCCAATCTAGTGTAGATTATGATCAAACCATTGATGTTGTAACATCTGCTCTAAGCTGGGGCGTTTAGTTGGATCCCGGGCTAGACACTGTCTAATCAGATCCCTGCAGTTTGCACACATTTTAATAAGGAGAGAGCTGGTTAGTCATGACCATGTGACCTGGCATTTTTGAAAACAGCGATGGCTCTCGCCCCAAACTCTCGCTATACGTTGAGCTATATATAAAAATTCTGACACACTTCAACCTTTAACTTTCTGTACAAATTGTTTGCTTTATGTGTGTATTTATCAATGTTAACATCATTATTCACTCACATTTGGATAAGTTGGGGTTCTGAAATGTAACTTTGGCTTGTGTGATTTCCGTTCTATTAAGAAAAGGAAGACATGTGTTCGACATCACATACAGCAACACTCCTGGAGACCAGACATTTGCTGGGACGGCGTGGAATCGAGGTTCTGTAAAGACTTCAGGTGGGCAGTATTCCGGAACTACTGTAAGAAAGACATTTGCACATTGTTGAGCTTTTTTTTTTTAAAAGCATCGTCAAATAATTAGTAAGTCACTACCTTCAGGTTTCCACACTCCCAAAATGCTCACCCCTGTATATGTTGCTCTCGTAGCCTTCACTACTAAATAGCTGACCGCAGCCAAAGTCTATCAGCTTGAGATCTATCGTGTCTTTATTCAAAAGGAAATTCAGCGCATGAATGTCATTATGGAAAACATCACGATGGATGCAGTGTTGCACTGCCCGCACAGCCTGTATCATGATGACCCGTGAGAACCAGTCATTCCAAGGTTGACGATTGATTGAGTCCAGCAAGCTCTCGCAGGGTTCCGGATAATCCATAACAAGAGTGAATTCTCTAGGATGTTCAAACCACTCGTACAGTTGTATGACGAAGGGGCTTATGGGTTCTCGCCTCATCAGCAGCAGCAGCGCCACTTCTGTAACGAGAGGTTCGGGATTCCCAGGCTAGAGAGAAGAAGCAAACAGAAGGTTAGCTGGGTAAAAACTGAAGAAAACATCATTTTGAAATGTATTATTCTTTGATCTTTTGCTCAAAGTTATTTGGTGCCTCTAGGCTTATTTGTTGATCACATTTATACCTAATGCTTCCTACGGGTGTATTAACTACAGTAATCTGCACTTAAACAACTCAATACACATTCAGGTTTTGGCCAACTTACAATATTAAGATAGCAATCGTTGTCAATCTTGCGTATCCGCTTGATGGCAACCTGTACAAAAAAACCCCCCAGTTTCAGTAACAGTAACACTTTTCAAGCACCTGACCTTGTACTAAGTATTAAACCATCTGTAAATTATTTTACATGTGTTTTGATGCATGCAAGAGCAAAATGTTTGTACAATTCAGTAAGATTGACCTTTTTGCCATCAAATTTGCGTGTTCCCAGGAACACCCTGCCAAATCCTCCGGGTATCTTTTCCATGTTATAGAGAGACTCAAAGGACTCTGAAAAACAAACAGAAAAATATGAGACAATTATTAGCTTGCTAGATCCATTGTTTTATTTAAAAAATATCAGTGCTGGTCGAGCAACAGTAAATGTGACCGGACATGTTAAAAACTTGACTCAGTTATGCATGAAATAGCAAAATCTCTATCTGTAGACTTTACACTGCCCAGCCTTATTTCAGTCTCACCTGTTGAGCTCTTGTTCACTGGAGAAGCCTCCACAACACCCTGAGCAGTTCGGCCAGTTGATGTCTCTGTTGGCTCGACAGGAACATGTTTATTAGATCCAATACCCACTAAACTACTGAAATAAGTGTTACCTGTAGTGGAAGAGCCTCTTCTCAATATTATTAACTCGTCTTTATCTTTAGGTCATGTTCCAAGAATATTCAAGTTGGCAGTTATAAAACCTCTCATTAAGAAACCACAATTAGATCATAATAACCTAGCAAATTACAGACCCATTTCAAATATTCTATTTATGTCTAAAATACTAGAAAAAGTTGTGTCCGCTCAATTGTGCTCTTTCTTGCAAGAAAATGATATCTATGAAAAATTTCAGTCAGGATTCAGGCCGCATCATAGCACAGAAACTGCGCTCGTTAAAATTACAAATGATTTACTTCTAGCTTCTGACCAAGGCTGTATCTCAATACTAGTTTTACTCGATCTTAGCGCTGCGTTCGACACTATAGATCACAAAATACTCTTAGATCGACTACAAAACTACACTGGTGTTCATGGACAGGCATTAAGCTGGTTTAGATCGTACTTATCAGACCGCTACCATTTTGTCTGTTTAAATGGGGAAAAATCAAAGATAACGTCAGTAAACTATGGAGTGCCGCAAGGATCTGTGTTAGGCCCTCTGCTATTCTCAATATATATGCTGCCACTTAGTAATATTATAAGAAAACATGGAATTAATTTCCACTGTTATGCTGATGACACTCAATTATATATTTCATCACGACCTGGGGCCTCATTTATAAAACTGAGCGTAGGAACCTTACTAAAAGTGTACGTGCGCCCGAAAGCCAAAAATGGCGTACGCAAAAAAATATTCAGACTTATAAAACCGTGCGTACGCCAGAACCTGCGCAGAATTCACTTTATAAATCCCAGTCAGCGGAAGATTGTGCGTACATGCGTCTCCACCCGAAATAACCATATATGGAGCTTACAACGCCTAGTTTTACTATGCAGATCCTCATCTACATATCATTTGCATATGATTATTCATCCACGTGATAACTTAAACGTTATCACATGGATGAATAATCATATGCAAATTATATAAACGGTACAAGAAACATTACATTAATACAAATCAAGTAGTTGTCTATCCTTGCCTTGTTTTTGAATAGCCTACATAAATCAAATAGTGTAAAATACATTTCAGAGAAAGTTTTTCTCAATCTTTTCCACTTGCCGAATTGTATTTTTAATTGATTTATATTTTTAATGGAAACAGACAGGCCTTGGGCATTATTTGCACGAAACTATTTTCTCAGACAATCTGGTATTATCATGATAAGCAATTATCTCTGTGGTTAAAACATTAAAGCACGCCACAGGAAAAGTGTTCAAAAACAATCGCATCCACAACAAATATTTCTAATAATTGAATTTAAAAAAATGTTGTAACTTCAGTAATGATTTCATGTTTAAGTGTTTAACTCCATTAATTTGAATGGCATATTTAATATAAATGTTTATATCAGAAGTATTTTATTTATTTAAACTGTTATTTGCGTCAGTTTCACTAAACGGCTCAACACGCTCGCTGCCGCGGACATTTAAGAAGGAATGGATATTTGCTTCAAGTGACAGGCTTGGTGATTGAAATTGTATTTGTATAATCTTTCTATATATGTTTAATTTTCTTTAGATTTTCTGTATAAAAGTGACCAAAAATACATTTAACTCCAGTTCACCATCGGTGTCGCCAAAGTGCTCCATCTCCAAAACGTTCGTACGCATGGGTCAGAGTTTGCGTGCAGGTGCGCAAATTTTCCCGTCAAGTTTTTCTTTATAAATCCCACCTTTTGCGCAGGAACTGGCGTACGCATGTTTTCAGCCCCGTTTTGTGCGTACGCAAGCTTTATAAATGAGGCCCCTGATGAAAACACTAAATTATCTAAATTGACAGAGTGTGTTAAAGATATAAAATACTGGATGACGTGTAATTTTCTGCTATTAAATTCAGATAAAACGGAGGTATTACTTATTGGTCCAAAAAACTGCCCACAAAACCTCTTACAATACAACTTTAATTTAGAAGGATGTCCTGTTACTTTATCCACTACAGTAAAAGACCTGGGTGTTATACTAGACCGCAACTTGTCTTTCGAAAATCATATTTCATATGTTACAAGAACAGCCTTTTTCCACCTTAGAAACATTGCTAAGCTACGTAACATGCTATCTGTTTCTGATGCAGAAAAGTTAGTTCATGCATTCATGACCTCGATACTAGATTACTGTAATGCTTTATTAGCTGGTTGTCCTGCATCCTCAATAAACAAGCTACAGTTAGTCCAAAATGCAGCTGCTAGAGTTCTTACTAGGTCAAGAAAATATGATCATATAACACCAATTCTATCATCTCTACACTGGTTACCTATTAAGTTGCGTATCAATTACAAAGTATTACTACTGACCTATAAAGCCCTAAATGGTTTAGCTCCTGGGTATTTAACGGAACTTCTATCGCCCTACAATCCATCGCGCTCTTTAAGATCACTAAATTCGAGGCTTCTGGTCATTCCTAGGATATCTAAGTCCACTAAAGGAGGGAGGGCGTTTTCACATTTAGCTCCTAAACTCTGGAATGGCCTTCCTGATATTGTTTGAGGCTCAGACTCGCTGTCCCAGTTTAAAACTACATTAAATTGCATCGGATCGAATGCATTAATATTATGAACAGCAGCTATGCTAATTATTTCCCATCTGCTTTTCTGTTGTTATCTCGGGACACTAGTCCCGAGGTAAATAGAGTTCGTCAGCTCCAGTTTGTATCCAGCCTCTCATGGAAACTTCAGATGCCCCAACACCCGTGAAGAGACGACTCGACGCCTGTGAAGAGACAACTCAATGCTGGCGATATGTTATGCCCTAAATTAATACATGATTAACTAACTGTATTTTTCTATGTACATTTCTGAAATGCACTTTCTGTAAAGCTGCTTTGAAACAATATGTATTGTGAAAAGCGCTATATAAATAAATAAATTTGAATTGAATTGAACTTGAACCGGCAGCGGAGGACACAGAAACCCTTCGAGGCTGTCGGACCTGGACAAACCCTGTTGGTTTCGGCTCTCCGATCCATCACCATTCCACCTCCACTCGACGCTGTACGAGCCTCGGCTGCTCAGACTCAACGACTCTCTATATCTCCTCTCGACATGGGCCTCAGGGAGAGACAAAGCTGAGGATGGCGTGATGCCCGGAGAAGAATCTGTGGAAGCAGTTCTCCAGGATCTGGAGCGGCCTGAGGATGGAACATTTCAGACATCAAAAACTGTTTTTGTTTTATTTATTTTTTTTATAATATTAATTATCAATGTCAGTGGTCACATCAAATTGTTACTTTGGTTTCACTTTATTTTGGTCCCTTTAAGACATTCTATAAGTCTATAAGTAACATTGCATGTCTACTATCTCTCTTTCGAGTATTAGTAGAGTATTAGTAGACTGTTAGGGTTAGAATAAGTTGACGTAGTTGAAAAGTTACTTATAGTCAGTAGAGTGTCTGTTGCTAGATCCATTGTTTTATTTAAAAAATGTCAGTGCTGGTCGAGAAAATAATATTATAATAGGGGAAATAATTTTAATATTCTGTAAAAACAAGCCTTATTTTGACTGGAAAACAAGATAATACTGTTTAAAATAATGTTGGAGAAATAATGATTTACCATTATTTGGCTTTACGCCGGAGTGATCTGGAGCAGGTGATGATGGTTCAGGAACAGGATCTGCTGGAGGAATAAAAGGCTCCACAACATTCACAGCACTACTGTAACAGCAGCTGAAAACACCCTTCGTAGCCTTCCAGAGCCTGAGGAAACAACCAGGTCTCTTCCTACGTTCTGGAGCTTTTTCTGAAATGAAGAAAAAACCAATGAAAACAACTATTAGACCCATCTCTGACGTCAAATTAAGCAATGATATAATGACATAACTTACATTTTACTATTAAAATCTTAATAGTGTAACATACTCTCTGCTTAATATCTGCAAACTCTTTATTGAGATGCTCCTCCAACAGACATTCAGTTGTCTATAAGTAACATTGCACCTACATGTCTACTAACTCTCATTAGAGTATTAGTAGAGTATTAGTAGACTGGTATGGTTAGAATAAGTTGACATGTAGTTGAAAAGTTACTTATTGTCAGTAGAGTGTCTGTTGGTGGAGCATCACAATAAAGAGTTTGCAGAGATTAAGCAGAGAGCCTACTGATACTCTAATGAGAGTTAGTTGACATGTAGTTGCAAAGTTACTTATAGTTGACAGAATGTTCAAAAGGGACCATCAAAATAAAGTGTTACCGTTACTTTAGTTGGTTTAGTTGACAAATCAGCCATTGAAAATAGAAATAGAAACTAAGCCATTACTTCTTTATTAAAAGCCTATTCTGACCTCTGCAAAAGTGTTTAGATGAAGTGGACGGACGTCCATCATCTGGGTTCTGCTTCGCCCTCGTCCCGTGAGCCTGACCTGTGGACACAGAAACAGAAAACTCAGAATACAGAGATGTTAAATATCCAGGAAGATCCTGGCTCTGTGTCTGGGTCGGGTCTGGCAGCGGCAGAGGTGGACAGTAACAAAGTACATTTATTTGAGTACTGTACTTGAGTACACTTTTGAAGTATCTGTACTTTACTTTACTTAATATTTTTTCTGGAAACATTTTACTTTAACTTCACTACATTTATCATACTTTTTACTCCACTACATTTCTGTCAAGGTTCTTGAGTAGAAAGTAGTTGGATTCTGACATCAATCTTATTTTCATTTTCAACATTGGGTTTGGTCTTCTAAATGCACATTTTGTCATTGTTTTGGAGCACACTAGCTTATAACAGTGGCTGACATATTCATACTAAAAGCCAAAAAACTTTAAATAGGGCACTATTTGAGGGAACAGTCCAAAACAGGGTGTCCGAAACTATTGTGGACGTTATTGAGAGCACTTATTCAATCTCACATTCAATCCCACTACAGGAACTGTGTTCTAGAAATAAATTTGATATTGATATCAGGGTAGGTAGGCAGGCATAGATTCAGAGGCATAAGGTACTGTAAGTATTACAAACAACAATAATAAAACAATGCATTGACATTTACTTTTTACTTTTGATACTTAAGTACTTTTAAAAACAAGTACTTCTGTACTTTTACTTAAATAAAAATCAGTCTTTTCAACTTTTACTTGTAACTGAGTAATATTTGACCAGTAGTGTCTGTAACTTACTTTCACTCAAGTAAGGAAATTGTGTACTTTTTCCATCTCTGGGCAGCGGATCCTGATCACGGTCATCAGAACCGGGTCTCCAAACCTCCTGACCAGCCGTCTGCGAGAAAGCAGCTCTCCTGGATCTGGAGTGATCTTAGGATGGAATATTTCACATATCACATAGTTAGTAATATTTTAATAATAATAATAAATAATCAATGTCTGTGGTCAATTACAAATTTTTACTTCAGTTAAGTTACTCAAATTCAAAAGCTTATTTCGCATGCAAGGAATCAAATAAATGTGATCAAATGGGTTCTTCAAATTAATATAGTCAGTCATTGTACAACATCATACCATAAATCATAAATGAAAAATTAAAGCATCACTTCCTCTTTCACCCATCATGTGATTGTGAGCCATCGACATCCTCCTCCAACCTGCAATAAAATCAATACAAAATACAACACAATACAATACAATACAATAAAATAGAAATCTCCTCAGAAATACTCCCCTGAAAAAAAATCAAACAAACTCCTTCTAAAATAAGAAAAGAACAATCAAATAAAAGTATTCACAGAAATTATATGACGCTTTCAAAAATGTAACTCTATATAAAGGATATATCCTCCGATGTCCTTCTGGAATAAAAGTCTCCTCTCAGAAATCCAGAAAACAGCTTCAAAGTCTCAAGTTTCGCACAGAAAATTCTCTGCACAAGTCTGTTAATTCGCCTCGTCTCTCAACCAACAGACAGCGGTCGATCGTGGAGTGTAGATAGATGCAGATTGCAGAATTCATAACATATGATATTCATTCTTTCACACCATTCATTTTATTATTAAAACCCGTGGAAAATGTGCACAAGGGAGAATAAATCGGACATCATATAAATTAATTAAATTGGCACTTATAACCATCAAGGCCAATCAGCTTTCAGTAGTAGTGGTGAAGAAATCCAAATTATTGTTGAATTCTCTATTAAAATTGTTCACAATTGCTACACAGTTAACTATAAACTTGCTAAATTTGCTCTGCAAGTGAACGTCGTCTTGTGGTGCCATCTTATTTTTTAATAATATTAATTATCAATGTCAGTGGTCACATCAATGTTACTTTGGTTTCACTTTATTATGGTCCCTTTAAGACATTCTATAAGTCTATAAGTAACATTGCAAATAATTTTAATATTCTGTAAAAACAAGCCTTATTTTGAGTGGAAAACAAGATAATACTGTTTAAATTAATGTTGGAGAAATAATGATTTACCATTATTTGGCTTGACGCCGGAGTGATCTGGAGCAGGTGATGATGGTTCAGGATCAGAATCTGCTGGAGGAACATGTTCTGCATTTTTTTTCCACCAGGTTTTTTTTTCTTGAAAATCGTATTTGTGCGGCAACTATAGTTGCCGGTGGGCAAATATGTTGTATGCACCTCCTCAGTGTCAAATATGAATGGGAGGAGAACATTTGGGATCTATCTCAAAATAACTGCTTTCAACAGATCAATCTTTATTCATAAACAAATTTATCATGTATAAAAGTCGAAGAACATTTGATGCGAACCCAAAAAAAGCTGCATCTAGCTTATAATATCTTAAATATGAAAATACAACAAACAAAAAATCCATTTGTCTTAAAGTGGTGGAACATAGTGCAGAACAAAGTGCAGCCATAACAGGGCATTGTGTATCAAAAAGTTAAATGAAAATAAATAAATAGAATGAAGAAAAAAAATATAACAAACAAAAAACAAAACAAATAACAAAATGATAAATAACCAAAATAACAGTGTATGCACTGTTATTTTTATTTGCCTTTTTTTTTTTTTGTTATAGATATAATTTTTGAACAATGTATCAACAGTAGGGCTGTCATTTAAAGGGTTAAGTTATGTTTATTCACATTACAAGACCAATAACCTTGATTTATTAACCTATTAACATAGTATACCCTATTGTCCCATGATATGTGTACTTACAAGGCATTTGCCCACCCGCAACTATAGTTGTATATAGACTTTTGACTAAGTATACAAAAAACTATAGATCTATTGTAAGATTTGTTTTGTTTGAATGATTCTAGAGACCTTCATGAGTATATATATATATATCTATAATGTCAACAAAAAATACTCATTAGTAACATGAAAATTACCTTTCTTTGGGAGGGTTTGCCTTCGCCATGCTTCCTGGAAGTAGGGGTAGGAAGTTGACAGCCTCATGTGACAGGAAGGAAGTGGATACCTTTTTTTTTTTTTTCTCTCTTGAAATCCTTTATTTGGATGTTTGCTCGCATGTCATTGATACTGTACATAAAACATGGATAACATCTAGAAAAATACTTACAAAAGGAAAATGACAACTATACTCTGCGGCAACTAGTTGCCGGTGTGCTTAAAGCAACACTAAGGAACATTTTTTCAGTGTATGCAATTTAAAATCGTATCAGTGGTTCATCAAGTCGTAACAGGGTGAAAGGCACTTCTGGATTCGCTTTGCGATCCTATATCTGCTATGACCAGACTATGTAAGTTTGCCAGATCGGGTCACGTTTTCTGTAGTTCGAATGAGACATGAGAAAACTACAAATTTGACTTGCTTTACGTCAAGCGTTACAATAGTCATTATTTAGTTTTTCTTCATTTCAGATGTGGCAATACATCATACTTTCATGAAATCATGTATCATACTCTACCTTGTCTGTGGACATCGTTCATTCCAAAGCTGGGGTAACACTTTATATTACGACCCGCAAACAACTGCGTAAGTAAACCGAAATTACGGTGTACATTTCTGTAATTATAGTGTACTTCCGTGTAGGTATAAGGGAACAATATGTTAAGTTTTGGGTAATAAAGGGGTAACAAGCAGATATTCAACCTGCAAAGAACTTCGTAAGTAAACCGAAATTACGGTGTACGTTTCTGTAATTATAGTGTACCTCCGTGTAGGTATAAGGGAACAATATGTTAAGTTTTGGGTAATAAAGGGGTACAACCAGATATACAAGCAAATTATTTATAATGTAATTATTTTAAAACTAACAGGTACCTATTCTGTATATATTCCAGGCAAAAATTGTACGTCTGTTGTATATAAAAGTTTTTATCACATTTCTGGCAAAATATGTTCTTGTGCAATGTAGTTACAGGGTAATTTTGACATCTGTGGGTTGTAAATTAAACTTTTTGGCAATGCTATTTATTGGCTTTTCTTACTAAACTACTTAACGTTAAGCCAAAAAAAAAAAAAAGTTTTTGCTATGATTTTAATTTAAAACGTACCATGTAGTACCTATACTTACCTTATCACATTGTATTGCAATGACACTTAAATGTCAGGGCAAATATACTGTGTAATTAAAAGTTTTTTTGTTTGTTTTTTTAATAAGAGTACCTTTCTCTGTAATTACTGTGCAAATAGTGTTGTTTCGTATTGTTACATAGTAAGTAGTGTTTGTTACCCGTTTCAACTGTGAATTTACAGGGTAAGTGTAACTCCTGCGGGCTGTAAATTAAAGTGGCGCTTGTTACCCCCTTGTTCTGTGTAGTTACAGGGTAAGTGTAACTCCTGCGGGCTGTAAATTAAAGTGGCGCTTGTTACCCCCTTGTTCTGTGTAGTTACAGGGTAAGTGTAACTCCTGCGGGCTGTAAATTAAAGTGGCGCTTGTTACCCCCTTGTTCTGTGTAGTTACAGGGTAAGTGCAGTAAATATACAATAAAGGATCCAATTTAATTTCTGACTTTTATTTTACAAAAAAATGTCAAAACACTTTATTATCTTAATAAAACATTATCTTTTCTACAGTATACTCAAACAACAAAGTAACACATTATACCCCCTCCCCCCTTTATTTGCTTCTCTTGCTTTTCTTCTTCTTTCTTTTCTTGCTCTTCTTTTTCTTAACTTCCACTGGGGACTCTGAAGTTGAGGAGTTGATGGAGTCCCATTGGTCTTGCTGCACTGCAAAAATATGAATATACAGTATATACATGCTCTTAGCAAGCTACACCTTCAATTTTAAGTTGTCGAACAATCCTCCACTCTAAACATTTTGTGCCACCTGATATTACTGTAGTAACTGTAATTTTGAAGAAAACACATTTTGGTGAAGTTTGAGGCAGATCATGGGGGGGTTGTGATATTTTATAGTGATAATGTCTGTAGTGCAGCAGAAAATGTTTTTTAAAAAGGCATATTTGTTCTGACAGCAACAAAAAAACAAAAAAAACAAAAAAAGCATGAAACACAAACCTGAGGGCTGTGGCAATAGTTCAATAGTTTGGATTGAGCTGATCAACAAACGGACAGGGAACTACGTCATCACGTTGAAAGGTCACGCCTGCGCCGGCCGAAGTACCGCCCCACTGTTTACAATGCGACCGTACGTAGGAGGATAATTCAAATAGTATTGTTTGCGATTATATAGAAATAGAATTCAGTGAATATGAATATGAATAGTATATGAATAACATTCTGATGAATATGAATAGTAGTTCAAATAGTATTGCCGGCGCAGGCGTGACCTTTCAACGTGATGACGTAGTTCCCTGTTCGTTTGTTGATCAGCTCAATCCGAACTATTGAAGGTAAAAAGTCTATAAATTATATATTTCTTTTTTTTAAATGACCTATCGTTTCGCTAGATAACAACCTCTTCTTCAGCTGTGATCGCGTACAGCCCGTTTAAACACTTAAAAGACTTCTGAAACTGCATTGATTTGGACTTAACGATGGTGACCAATGAAGTCCGTTGTAAATTTTAATTTTGGGGTGAACTAATCCTTTAACAAGTGCATGTATAATGTACAGTACCAGTGATGTTTAGTTCTTCAATTTGATGTTTTAAAAAATAGGAAAGTGGTCACAAGTATAAGCCCTGGAGTAGGGCAGGAGTAAAATTTAAACGTCTAACCTTTCTTTCTTTCTTTCTTTCTTTCTTTCTTTCTTTCAAAGATAAGATTATCACTCTTAAAGCAGAGATCACCTTGCTCAAAGATGAGTGTGATTTTTTGAAAAAGGAAATTGAAAAGATGAAGTCTGCTGTCCCATCTGCAATGACACAAAGATATGCTGTTCCTATAGTGCCACAGCCCTCATGTTTGTGTTTCATGCTTTTTTGTTTTTTTGTTGCTGTCAGAACAACTATGCCTTTTTTAAAAACATTTTCTGCTGCACTACAGTCATTATCACTATAAAATATCACAACCCCCCCATGATCTGCCTCAAACTTCACCAAAATGTGTTTTCTTCAAAATTACAGTTACTACAGTAATATCAGGTGGCACAAAATGTTTTAGAGTGGAGGATTGTTCGACAACTTAAAATTGAAGGTGTAGCTTGCTAAGAGCATGTATATATATTCATATTTTTGCAGTGCAGCAAGACCAATGGGACTCCATCAACTCCTCAACTTCAGAGTCCCCAGTGGAAGTTAAGAAAAAGAAGAGCAAGAAAAGAAAGAAGAAGAAAAGCAAGAGAAGCAAATAAAGGGGGGAGGGGGTATAATGTGTTACTTTGTTGTTTGAGTATAGCCTACTGTAGAAAAGATAATGTTTTATTAAGATAATAAAGTGTTTTGAAATGTCTTTGTAAAATAAAAGTCAGAAATTAAATTGGATCCTTTATTGTATATTTACTGCACTTACCCTGTAACTACACAGAACAAGGGGGTAACAAGCGCCACTTTAATTTACAGCCCGCAGGAGTTACACTTACCCTGTAACTACACAGAACAAGGGGGTAACAAGTGCCACTTTAATTTACAGCCCGCAGGAGTTACACTTACCCTGTAACTACACAGAACAAGGGGGTAACAAGCGCCACTTTAATTTACAGCCCGCAGGAGTTACACTTACCCTGTAACTACACAGAACAAGGGGGTAACAAGCGCCACTTTAATTTACAGCCCGCAGGAGTTACACTTACCCTGTAAATTCACAGTTGAAACGGGTAACAAACACTACTTACTATGTAACAATACGAAACAACACTATTTGCACAGTAATTACAGAGAAAGGTACTCTTATAAAAAAAAATTAAAAAAACTTTTAATTACAGAGTATATTTGCCCTGACATTTAAGTGTCATTGCAATACAATGTGATAAGGTAAGTATAAGTACTACATGGTACGTTCTAAATTAAAGTCATAGCAGAAAAAAAATTTTTTTGGCTAAACATTAGGTAGTTTAGTAAGAAAAGCCAATAAATAGCATTGCCAATGTTTTTCGAAATCAGCTGTTTATAAAATTGTTTCAGATTAAATTTTTATCATACTGTGCTTACATACAGCCATATATATATATATATATATATATATATATATATATATATATATATATATATATATTTTTTTTTTTTTTTAATTTACAACCCACAGATGTCAAAACTACCATTTTTCCAGAAATGTGATAAAAACTTTTATATACAACAGACGTACAATTTTTGCCTGGAATATATACAGAATAGGTACCTGTTAGTTTTAAAATAATTACATTATAAATAATTTGCTTGTATATCTGGTTGTACCCCTTTATTACCCAAAACTTAACATATTGTTCCCTTATACCTACACGGAGGTACACTATAATTACAGAAACGTACACCGTAATTTCGGTTTACTTACGAAGTTCTTTGCAGGTTGTATATCTGCTTGTTACCCCTTTATTACCCAAAACGTAACATATTGTTCCCTTATACCTACACGGAAGTACACTATAATTACAGAAACGTACACCGTAGTTTCGGTTTACTTACGCAGTTGTTTGCGGGTCGTAATATAAAGTGTTACCAAAGCTGGTGCTAGATAAACAGCGAGCGTGCGTGTGACAGTAGGCTGCGGTAGGCTAAATTATTGACAACAGCGGTAATGGACAATTCCGCTTCCAACCTGTAGGGCGACCGAAGAGGAAAAGTTCCTTTATGTTGCTTTAAATGGGTTAATCAGAGTTTTACGCTATAGTCGTTTGGTACAGCTTCTTCAAAGCGCTCACGAAATTCTGAGTTAAACGCATGCAGAAACTGTGCAGGGGTTTTCAATCATGCAGCTCTTACTGTGGGTTTTCAATCATGCAGCTCTTACTGTTGTACATATGTGAATTTGTTGTCAGATGCAACTTTTTTACGTGCTTGTCTTCTATATTTGCAGTTCTGTCTCCAGAACCAAATGCTCTTGTTAAAACTCTATGCACACTCCCCATTCTGCATGATGAGCCTTACTGATCTTACAGCCTGGTCATTGTAGAGGTGACAGAATGGGCACATTTTGGGTCTCCCTGCCAGACAGGAAGGCTTCAGATAGGAGATTTTATGATAGGAGTCTGTGGCGTCTTTGATTGTAAAACACCAGGTGACCGGCCTATCTTTTAATTGCTTGATGTTTTCTGAAACAAACTGCATATGCTAATACACAGTAACTACACAGAGAGGAAGGGGAGGATGTGCCCCTGCCATGATGGAAACAATCTTCATTTTCAATTTAGCAAATGGAGAGCAAACATCTCCTCTGCTCAGAAATTTAAGGATCTATGATTTTAACCAGTGACAAAAAGACCTCCTAATTTCACCGATGGTAAGTTCACTTCAACACATCTTATTTTGTTTATTTTATATGTTTTGTTTATCTGTGTAAAACAGTATATTGTGGCGCCCACATGATGACCCTATATCACTGATGTATTAGATTAAAATGCTTATACTTGATAATTTAACATCTTATTTCATTTATTTTATATGTTTTGTTTATCTGTGTAAAACAGTATATTGTGGCGCCCACATGATGACCCTATATCACTGATGTATTAGATTAAAATGCTTATACTTGATAATTTAACATCTTATTTCATTTATTTTATATGTTTTGTTTATCTGTGTAAAACAGTATATTGTGGCGCCTACATCATGACCCTATATCACTGATGTATTAGATTAAAATGCTTATACTTGATAATTTAACATTTCAAATAATATGAACTATTATTCACTATTTTATGTTTTATCTATGTAAATCAGTATTTCGTTGTGTATTAGATTAAAATACTTATACTTGATAATTTGACAATTCAAATATGAACTATTATTCATTATTTTGTGTTTTATTTATCTATGTAAGTCATATTTCGTTGTGTATTAGATTAAAATACTTATACTTGATCATTTAACATCTTGTTTCATATAATCATAATATAATCATATAATAATAATGACTGTGTAATCTGAAAACAATTCACTCTGACATATTTCTTCGGCGCAGAAAAATTCCACGATCGGCTATTTATACACTCCTGAGAGACTATCAGACAGACATTTGTATTCTTAACTCATATAGTGTGGTGTTTAAAAGGTTAAAACTTACTTTTAGAAATAGTTATACTTAAATAAATTTCATATTCTTATTCTTATTTCATATCTGTTATTTTACATGTTTTTAATTTGTCAATGCTATTTCTTAATTTCATTCCCCTGTTTTTATTCTCTCCCCACAGACATTATGGACGCTGCATCGTCATCTGAAAATCAGATCCATGACAGATTTCTTCATGTTCATAATTTCACCATTCTATGGACATTATCCAGCAATAATAAAAACACCCCTGAAAAACATTCACTTCCTTGTCACACCAACCAGCTTACAGTCAAAAACACACAGCCCCCCCCCCCCCCCCCCCCCCCCCGGAACCACACATGGTCATAAAACCCCCGGAACCACACATGGTCAAATTTCACACACAGCATCATAAAACCCCCATATAAGGACATCCTGTTATAAAACCATAAATCAAGGGTCATAAATCATTTTTTGACATAAGCTACATCATATAGCTACTGTGAGTGAGTGAGTGAGTGAGTGAGTCAATATATCACTGACAACCAAGGATGGACAAATAAACCATCATAAATAGTGTTAAACAAATGTCACAATATACATAAATGTCACATAAAATAACATAGATTAACAAATGATGTAAAATGTTGATTGTTTGTGCATGATATTGCATTAAATAATTTGAACAAATATAATGTGTTACCAGTCTTTTATTCCTTCTGTCTCTACAAAATGATCTCTACAAAGGACAAAAATTCAGAAATTCAAAAATAAAATAAAAACAAAATAATAAAAATCAATGCTATGACTGAGAATGTTGGTAACAAAACAATTTCATATTATGCAAAGAATACTATGGAAGTCAATGGGGTCCAAAAACCCAATGTTTGGTTTGGTTTGTTTGGTTACCAACATTCTTTAAAATATCTTCTTTTGTGTCTGACAGAAAAACACTCGCACAGGTTTGAGGGCGAGTAAATGATGAACAAACACTTTAAACTATAGAAAGCTAGTAGAGAACTACTGGTATAGCAAAACAGCAAATATTATTTAAAATTGCAAATAAAAATGTAAACATTAGATATTTGAATGCGAGATTGATGTTTTATTTATGAACATAAATCAGTTTACCTTCAATGACATACTGTAACTTGCAGTATAATTACTGAAACTACATACATTTATATAGTACCTGTATACATCAAAGGCTTCTGACTGAATTTCTTTGTTGCTTTGCGTTTGAAGTTTTGTTACATTAGTATAAAGCACTATATAGCTGTGAGGGACCGAGAAGTCAGCAACAATGAACACAAGCCTTTTATGAAAAATGGGTCTTTATTTGAACCCAAGAAAAATCAACTTCACAAACTCATAAATTTCTTACAACAAAAATACAATAAACAACAGTGTGTGTGTGTGTGTGTGTGTGTGTGTGTGTGTGTGTGTGTGTGTGTGTGTGTGTGTGTGTGTGTGTGTGTGTGTGTGTGATGTGTGTGCGTGTGTGAGAGAGAGAGAGATTGTGTGTAAGTGTGAGAGAGTGTGAGTGCAAGAGTGAGTTTTGTGTTTCTGCCCCTGCCGTTCCCGCACAAGGATGCAATTTTTAAATGTGATCTAACAAAGGTAACAATATTAACCATATATGCTGTTTATATTGCTTGTAATTGGGATGAAGTAAACATCTGTTGAGTATTTTAACATAAAAAATTGTATTGTGTTGAATTAAAAACCCCAAAATGCAGCGGGTTCACCAGACCCACGAACACTGGCTGAATAACAAAAATATGAACACCACACAAGGGTTAAGCACACTTATTTTCCATCCAGGAAAATCTGCGTGTTCTTCTGTGTAAATAGTATAAGTATATACTTTGTCAAAGTATAATGAAAAAAAAGGCTAAAAGTTTTTCAGTGGATTTCCTGTAGATGAAGATCCATTTATTGTCAACTGATTAAAACTATTTTCAAAAAGTATTTGACTGCACAATTGATAACGTTGGGGGCGATCAAGTTTTGTCACAATGTGCTATTCAATTTCAGTGTAGCAATGGTGTGAAACAACCCTTTTTGGGTTGATCTTGAAGTGTTAGACATGCCACTGGTTATTTTTATGAAAGGTGCCACTTTTTTTTAATATTGCCAATGCTGGAAAAACTAAACACAAACACTAGCATTAGCTCTGTGGAAAGACTGGCACTGGCACCGCTATCCATATGACAGCCCACATGCTGCTTTGAAGTGTCATAATAAGGTCTTTTGCAAGAAAGAACTTTCTTATTGCTTTCAACCCTGCTGCACTGTAACACATGGGCATCCAGTACCAAACCCACATACACAGCACCAATGCGAATGGAGACGGTGAGCCTGTGAGAGTTTGTCAACCACTCGAGCTCAAACGGGATCCAGTATAAATTAAAAATGATGACGGCATTCTGGCAACTGCTGCAACAGCAGCACTTATTGGGGGTGAAAAACAGCTCTGGCTTACGTCCCAATCGCATCACTTGCAAGGATATACAGTCTGGATTGACCTCCTTCCACCTGGAATTATCGATCCAGTTTTTAGTATCACCCTCGGCCTTGGGTCAGCGTGACAGGTAGGCTGTTTCCTGAGGCGATGTGATGTGTGTGTGTGTGTGTGTGTGTGTGTGTGTGTGTGTGTGTGTGCACTGTGCAGTGTTTGAAATAAGTCAGTGTGAAGGAATGGCATGAGTGAGTGACACAATCTATCTTTGCTTCAAACTAGCTCAAATCTCAGCAAAAGTGGCATGTGTCTCATAAGAACCATCTTAAAGCAACACTAAGTAAAAAATCGTGTTTTTGTCAAACAGCGACCCCTAGAGTCGCTGTGGAATACTTGCACTGTCGTAAATATACACTATTTACAACCTCTACGTTAGGCTTATTTATGTCCTGATAATTATGTGAGATATTGAAAACTGTTCTCATGATAATCGCAGGAATCAACGTCAACAGCGTCATCTGATATCCCTGGGCTACGTGATAAATACACCTCACAACACCTGAGTTCAGCTGGCAAACTAGCTCGTGAGGCAAGCTAGGCAATAAAACATAACGCAAAAAACACGTAAGAGAAACGAGTGTTTGTTAGCAAGTCTGTTAACAGCTCTGATAATCGAAAGCTAGACTTATGTGGAAATTATTGGACTGGTCTAATTATCATCAATGAATGAATGAATCGTAAAAAAATGACATACTACAAGCAAGCACAACAACATAGAACGCAAACAAGTTTACAAATAAGAGATTTATTTACTGGACACTTCATGCGTTTTCTCCATAGACTGTAAAAAAATAGGTTTTCTCAGATCGGATAGCTATCTGATTTATCAAAACGATTCCATTTACACCTGGTCACATAAATGTGTTTTTGCGAAACGGATTTAAATCCGAAGCCCTGGTAAGATCATTTAATTTCTTTACTTTTAATGATGATGATTGTGTGTTAAGGGTCTGTGTGACTTACTTTCACTTTGATTTGCGATAGTTTGCACGTTGGCTTGATGAATAGATGCTCAGTTGCTCATCTGCGGTGATGCGTGTTCCAGTAGCGTCGTCATATCTGGCTATTACATTACATATAGCCTATTACACGCTCTCACAAGTTTTTATTTTATTTTATTTTATTTTTAGCATTTTTGGGGGGAGTACAATTTACAAATGTGGTTTCAACAACCAGATGCATTTACACTTGTCCAGAATGCGTCTCAGACCTCCTCCTGAAGTGGTTTGAGCGATCGGATTCAAATCCGTCTTGAATGCGTTCCGGAGGGCATTTACACCTGGTCTTTTCACGATCGGATAGCTATCCGATCTGAGAAAACGCATGGAGTGGCCAGGTGTAAACAACCCCCATGACAAAAACATACGCACGAAAGCTGAAAACAAACGCTGGTTGGCCTCTCACGTCCACATTTGAGGAAGTGGTGGGGGAAGTGACGTATGCCGTAAAGCAGTCAAATTTTGTAGTTCTTTTTGTGCTCGGGTTACTACCCGAACCCCGAAGTTACATAGTGCCAGTAAAAGCGATACAGACCCCGTCAGGCTATGGCAGACGTGTCATTCAACCTATTGTAAATCGATGTACCATCACAAGGGTCTTGGAAATATATTATGAAGGTTGAAAAGTTACATAGTGTTACTTTAAATAATTTATTTCATCTCAGCTTATGCCCTTTTCAGGAGATATTCTCGGAACCACAAAAGTCTTAGCATCCTAACATCCACTGCTAAGATCATAAGGATACAAGACACACTTCACTAGCTAGCTACACATGAAACACCTAGCTTTAAGCTATATACCTAGCTAACCCATTAAACCTTCGCTCTGAACTCTTTAGAGTCATGCATCAGTCTCTCACCCTTACTCTCACCTAGACATGTGCCGGTATTCGGTAATCCGATAAATCGCGGTAATGAATATGCACAATATTGTTATCGCAGGCACTTCAAAATACCGTGAAAAATAATAGATCAGAATTTATATTTATATAACGCGCATTAGCTTATTTTCCATCAACCGCTTAAACAAACACTGGGTATATGCTGCGCGAAACACGTGCGCACTCTGATGTAAACAATCCCCACATGTAGAAGCACTGTGTGAATGCGGCGCAGTGCGCACTCTAGTCTAATGTAATGAATCCTCACATGGAGAAGAAGCACGGCGGAAGGAGGAACGCTGCCGACGATTCATCCATAGACAGTAAAATAAAGGATTTATCCCCCTTCTAAAAGTAGGGCTGCCAATTCTACGCATTCAGCGTGAGACTCACGCAATTTACACTTTTCACACGCTCTCGCGCCACACATCCATTTTCTCACGCAGAGAAAAATCACGGAGCAAAGAGGACACTGACACCCGACAGACTAGACAGATCAGGTTAGCCTACTTTTGATATGAAAAAAATTCTCAGCTATCAGGTTCTGTCTATTTTATTACGGAATTCAGACAATAAATACCGTTTTGGCGCTTGTAAATGTGACGTGACCGATCGCTGTAGCGCATCAGTTCAAGTAAACCGATCATCTGTTACCTCTTATTTAAATATACAGTACAACTTACCGAAAGGTATTTATGCCTCATACATAATATCGATCAATCAGTGTTTTTCAACCACGAAAAGAGGTCAATAAAACTGCAGGTGAACAATTATGTCACAGAACGTTACATTTACCTCAGGAAAGCCATTTAATGACCAAACGAAAAATTAACATGTTGGCTATCTACTGTAGCCTAATATTTATCCAAAGAGTCAATATTGAATCAAGATTGAAATCAAATCCCAAGAATTTAATTGAAATCGTGAAAATTGTGTAAAATTCTGTTTAGTTACCAAATGTTTTGACAATCACAATTACACCTATTGTGATACAAGTTGGGTTTTTTTCTACATCCCCTCCCAATCCATCCGTTTCTCTTGAGCAATTAAAATATTGTGATAATACCGTATACCGTGATAAAAGCTCAATCAATTAATCGCAGCATTAAAATTTTATACCGGCACATGCCTACTCTCACCACAAGTGTGCCAAAATGTTGCAGAGGCTCAGTTTAACCTACCAGATGGGAGACCAAACGGACTGACTAGCCATCGTGAGGAACACTGATCCGCCCATGACTGCTGACATTCTACAGCACCAGAGCCAAACGTAACTGGACCATGAGAGAAGAGGATCATCGACACATGACCCAAACCAGAGTTACAGCCACACCGGGCTGATCAAGATTATCATCTCCTTAGCCCATCTTATGGATAAGAAACAGAAGGTAAACAACCTCACATAACAGATCACAGCGGGCAAGGAGCGGACGTGTGCTCAAAGCCTCACAGACCAGCTAGAGACTGAGGTTAAAACCAGATTCAATGCAACTGGACTGAGCAAGCCCAGGACCAGCACAGAACTGCCACCATGGCAACAACCCGGGTACCAGCCAAGCCCTGGGAGAAGCCATGGAAGACAGCACCCTCAACCTGCAAATACCACAGGATAACCAACTGCTGTCGACGACAACATTCTCCTCCACACCCTTCACACAGGTGTCAATTAGAGGCTGCACAAGGACAGCTGGATGCACCTGCCTCAGAGTTACAGGAGCTGCTGACACAAGCAAAATAGCTCCCAGAACAGGACTCACCCGAGGAGTACAAGTACAAGCTTCCGACTCCTTACCCACCACAGCTCAGGCAAGCTCACGTCGGCACCGCCATAAGAACAGAGCAACACTCCAATCCTTCAGACTTCTCGTGACTGAGAGGCTAACAACCACCTTCTGACCTCCTGCCACCAGCACAAAGTCGGCCTGAAACCCTCTCTTGCTACACAGAGCCCTAACCACTTCCTGCCAGATGACACACGGTCAAGGCATCTGCTTCCTTGACACCTGCTGTACCAGCTCAGAGACCTGGACTTGGCTACTGTCTACATCATCAGTAGCCATGGAACGACCACCACTCCAGGAGACACAAACGTGGCCTTCAGAGCCAGCAATGGCCTTCTAGCCTTGTATGCGGGAGGTGTGTCTGATCACTCTGCACTTTCGATGTCGCCCGTGGTTGCCCATAAGAGGGACAACAACGATCGAAAGGGGAGAATTATGTAGCGACTGAGACAAATCAGATACAATTATTTGTTATACTTATCAAATAATCTTTAAAACTCTCTGGGATCCCATCCCCCCAACAAGGGCAACAAGGGTCTTGGTTACCATGACTACGATCAGATAAGTTGGTTTTATTGCTGCGTTCTGGCGCAATATGGCTGCCGTCGCATCATCCAAGTGGATGCTGCACATTGGTGGTGGTTGAGGAGATTCCCCATCTATGTAAAGCGCTTTGAGGTCTCAGAAAAAGCGGCTATATAAATGTAACAAATTATTATTATTATTATTACCAACGGTCAATGTAACCACACCGTTATCGTGTCTCCTATCTAATTAATCCTCATTTAATAACTCACACTTTAGTGTACATCACCTTGTCTTAGAATGCAGTGTGTATTTGTCCGTCTGTCTGTCTGAGTATGAATGGACACAAACGGCCAGGCCTATGTCTAACCACACTTGAAATAGAGTCATAAATCCTCCCAACAGAGGAATCTCCCGCTTTCCGGTCAATCGTGGAACAGCTGTGTCGTCATCAGAGCTTGTGCAGCCGCTCTTGAGAAGCTGCGCTGGCTGAGTCCGGCGGCTGCTCTCGAATCGCTCTCGCGGTACTTTGATGGCATACGTCACAGTCACGTGGTGTCGGCACTGTATCAAGTCGGACAAAATTTCTAACTGGTATGCAATGCTTCAAGCTAGCTGCCGATCGGCCTGCGCAGAGCTGCATGAAGTCGAACAAACCTAATGAGAACTCATGAGCCACGTGTGCACACAAAACATGACAACATGAAAACACACAGCTAGTGTAAAACACAAGCTGTGTGCTACACAGCACAAGACAAAACTTGACATGAAAGCACGTGGCTGATGACAACACGAACCGCGTGCTACACAGGACACAACAACACACGCAGACAGAAGAGCGTACGGCCCGAGCGAACTCGAAACCACACACTCACGTGACAAGACAGAGTGCACGAGAACGAGTGTAAGCTCATCCTGTGTGCTCACAACCGAATACAAACACGCAGAGCATGAATATCCGAATGAAACCAAACTAGACCAACGTGCCGGGATCCAAACACCACGCCCCGCACATGTAACAAGTCATACAGACAAGGACAAGACAAAACAGGAGTGTCAGAGCTCTGTCACAAAACCAAGAAATAAACTAGACAGAAGTGACAGTACCCTCACAATGTCATAATGTATGATGCATCAGTAATAAATACTGTACGTAATACAGTCATAACACGCTGACCAGGCATTGGAAATCAAGGGTGCAAAGTCACAAAGAAGGAGATGACTTAGAAGATCGGGTTAAGACAAAGAAGGGAAAACGTACCATCCAGATCACGGATCACAAGCTTGGCGTTTGACGAGTGAATGCAAGTTTCACCTGTCATGCGTCTCATGCGTTTGGAACGATTTTAAAGTCTGGTTGTGTATGATCCTCAGTCGTGTAGTGTATGTAAAAGCCCAGCTTTTCTCTGTAACCATTTACAAAGTCGGCAGGTGTATGATGCCTGCTGTTTAAAAATCTGTTCAGATTTTAAAAATTGTGTAGTGTATTCCAGGAAATACATGAAACACTGGCACCAACCATAAAATAAAAGCAAACAGAGACAGCTTAGTAACAACACGACAAGACAAGACAACAACCGAACAAAGAGTAAAGACTGAAGAGGGCTTAAATACACAAAGGAAACAAGATGATTAATAAGTCACAGGTGAACAAAGGTTACCTTGCTGTTTCATAAATAGTTTTACTGGTTTATTTATGCTTAAATAGCACATTGCCCATTGCATAACACTGCCTCTGTCTCTGACTGCTATCTTCCCATAGTGCATCCTACTGCCATCTCTTCCCCAGGTTAAATAACGGAAATGAACCAAAATCTACACTCTAAAAGTCCATAACAATAGGTACCAATGTACAGTTTGTCATAGCTGTGGCTAGAGTGAAGCGCACGACGAAGGAATAATGAACAAAGCTTTATATTTGTGTGTGTGTGTGGGTGGTTTATGAGCAATCCATTTGAATGAATAAGAGCTGCTGGGTTTGTTTGGGTTGCGAGTGGTCTAATATACACTCTCTTCAGGTTTAGTAGTTAAGGTTAAATGTACCTGCAGTGAGCGGTTAACAGTTGTGTCATTTGACCAATCCGGGGTACTACATCAGGTCATGTTGTCCCAATATTAAACACACAAGCACTTTCCTTAAAGTACTGTCTTCCCTCGGTATGTAATATCCAATTCTGCAGCTTCAGCCTGCTGCCTGCATGATGCTGATGGCATTCATATTAATTGGAAAATGAGCAGCTATGTTCATTGTGAGTATTGACAGGAGCAGGCTGCATTTGTTACAGAATCATGGGTTGGTTAGGAGTGAAAAAAGTGTTGGTCATTCTGAAGACTGCGGAATGTATAGATTTGGCTGATGACTTTTTGGAGAGGAGGTTATCTGGCCTCTGTCCAGCTGGGACACAGAGACCTTACATGGACTCCCACTCACTTTTCATACTCATCAATACATTTTAATTTGATAAGGCTAGAATCCAAACACGGCCTTCCATGCCAAGCAGAACTTGACTGCAATCCCAGTTCTTCAAAGGAAGTGTGTGTGTTTATTTTTGGGGTGTCCCGCCCCCCATCAAAGTTTGAGTGTTTTGTGGCTGTCTAGGTTACTCAGAATGAATTCATCAGTTTATTGTTCACTGAAATTTTAGTAGTAAGATAGTAATGCTGCATTTTATGCATATGTAACATAATATGGAATCCATTTATTCTGTTAAAGGGGTCCTGTTATGCAGGACTGCAATGCGTTTTTCCCGTATCTTAGTCACAATGGATTTTTAACCCCTTAACACATAAAATCTATCTCTTTCTCATTCTCGCCCTGATTGAATCGAAGTGACGATATTTTGTGTAGCTGCCGAAGAGTTCTTCAGGATATATGCGAGCTGTTTCGTCATTGACATCGCCTCAGATTATGGATTTTTTTTACGAGCTGGGCACGTTCACTGTGCACGACGATCGCAAATAATATTTTAAAAGCATAACACTTTGGAGAGGCTTCAATCTTCTGGTTGCCTGTAAGGTTTAATGCATCAGTGAAGACATGCACTCGGAAGCCCTGGCTGCCTTGGCTTGAGAGTGTGTGTGCGTTCATCGCTGTGCGGATCACCAGCAAGTGATGAATTTATTGTCTTTTTGGATTTGAGGTGAGTATTTAATTCTTTGTGGATGCACTTGGGTGCTCTACATGCCCTAACATCCCTTACGAAAAATAAGTTTATTCAAGTGTGCTATTAGTATACTTATTTTAAACTAAAAAATAAGAAAGTATACTTTCAGTCTACTTTTTATATACTTCTCAGAAATATACTTTATGTACTTCTCAGAAATATACTTCAAATTCCACTTAAGTATACTTGACTTATACTGACAGAAAAGTCTAAGTATATTTGGCCTATACTTGTTGATCGAGATATACTTAAAAGTATAATTAAGTATTCTAAGTATTCTTGGCTTGTACTTGTGTTTACTATTTTGATTGAGTAGCTTATTAAATACTTTTTTAAAAACATAATATTACACACCGTCTTATAAACTAGCCTAACATGTTCAGCTTTATATAGTAACAAACTTTCGGGTGGAAGAGCTTATAGAGCAAATAAAATAAGCATGGAAAATAAGTTTATTCAATTGTTCTATTAGTATACTTTTCAACTAAAAAGAAGAAAGCATACTTTCAGTCTACATTTTATATACTTCTCAAAATACTTGATTACACTTACTTTAAGTGTACTTGACTTATACTGAGAGAAAAGTCCAAATTTGGCCTATACTTGTACTCAATCTTTTGATCGAGATATACTTAAAAGTTTAATTATTCAAAGTATAATTGGCTTGTAGTTGTGTTAACTCTTTTGATCGAGTAGCCTATTAAATATACTTTTTTTTACATTGTTTTTCATATACAGTCTTATGAAACTTTGTTTGAAAATATTGATTAAAATATTTATATAAAAAAAGATATGTTTCTAATTCTGCGTATCTGGATTTTAGTCCACTGGTGTACATAGGAATTTACTTTAATTCAACTTTTCCCCACCATTGCCTGAATTTTCCAGCTACCCATGTTTTCACTGTTATACGGTAGGGGGCGCTATGACACATCTTCTAGTACAGAATCTCCGGATCAAAATACAGGAGAAGAAGAAGCTGAAACAAGCGATAGAAGATTGCTCACTCAAATGTAAAATAATGTGATCATCAAACATTAAACAGCTTGTAAATCAAAACTGCTTAATGTTTCCAAATGAAATGAAGCGTAAACCATGAAGAGAAAACGACTGTGAAGCTGTGGGGGTGTCGGACTCGATCTACTCCATCTGTGTTTTGATCATCGTTCTGAATCTGATCAAGGCGTGTAGTCTTTGACAAAAATGTGATTTTCTCAACTATTTTGTTTAAACTGTTGCCTTTCTTTGTGAAACTTACCGACATTCAATTGTTGATAAAAAGGATGCAAGCTAATAAAATGTTTTTAAAATTAAAGTAGAGTTAAAGGTATTTTTCAAGTATAAAAAATAACATTTGAACATAGTAGTATAGGCCTACTGCAACTGCAAAAATTGTATATAAATAGTAAACTATAAGTATAATGTTAAGTTCATTTAAAGAAAACTTGTAGTATAAAACTACTAAACTAGTAGTTTACTGAGGGTACACTAAAAGCAAAAATAATATATAAATGGTAAACTATAAGTATGATGTTAAGTTCACTTAAAGAAAACTTGTAGTATAAAACTACTCAACTAGTAGTTTACTGAGAGTATGTTAAAAGAAAACTACTAAACTAGTAGTTTACTGAGAGTATACTTCAAAGTTGCTACAAGTATTAAAATAGTGAACTACTAGTATACCCATAAGTTCACTTGCAGTACAAATGAGAAACGTAATTATGAACTAGATGTGCACTTAAAGTTTACTACTGTTACACTTATAGTACACTTAAACATATACTTTTATATACTTCAAGTGGGCCAATTTAGTACCAAGCGGTATTAAAATAGTACACTTACAAGTTTACTACTAGTACATATTGACATTAGTATACTTACTACATAAAGTATACTTAAAAATATACTTGAACATTACTCAAGTATACTTCATAAAATGAACTTGAAGTATACTTTTTTTTCGTAAGGGATTATGGATATCATGGATGGCCATCACCAGTGCCCTATGTGTCTTGGTATTGATCATCTTAAGCAGGCATTGTCTGACCCATGCCTGGAATGCTCTATAATGCTGCTCTCTGTGCACCGAGCGCATCTGGCTGGTCTGTAATCTGGAAGGTTTGTTGCTTTAAACCAGGTGTCACCAACCCTGCTCCTGGAGGGCTACTGTCCTGCAGACTTTAGGTCCAACCCTGTTCCAACACACCTGCCTGTAATTATCAAGCAACCCTGAACAGCTTGATTAGCTGGTCCAGGTGTGTTTGATTGGGGTTGGAGCTGAAATCTGCAGGACTGTAGCCCTCCAGGAGCAGGGTTGGTGACACCTGCTTTAAACAAATATCTCAAAATTAAAGGTAGAATGAGAAGACTAAATCTTCTGATTTAGCACGCAAGCTTGACCAGCTATCTTCTGAGGTAGAGTTGTTACTGCCTCTCCTGGCTAAAGCTCAGACTAATATGGAGATACAAGAAAAAAGCTCTGCCTGAATCAGCTATCGTTTCGTCGCCAATGATGCATACAGGACAGGAGTTAGAGATGATGTCAGTGGCTGCCTCTGTCTCACTTTTTGAAGCTACTCCAGTGATGTCAGGTGCTGAGGAAAATTTGCCTGGAGATCAATTGCGTCATTCTGGTGGTGAGACAGTGTCTGAGAAGTCAGGTGGGTCATCTCCAGTTGTTGCATTACTGGAAGGAACATTAAAAGCGATGCTTGCCCGCATTAATCTGGATCCCCCCAGCAACAGTGAGCTCTGAGAATGTTTTTCTATGTTGTGTGCAGAGAACATCCTTTACAATGCTTCAGTGCAATGACTGTGACAGATGTTGCATACTTTACACTGTTTTTTTGCCTTCCAGCCATACTCTTCCATTAAAAAGAGGTACAATAGTCCAGAGGTTCAAAAAACAAAACTTTAAATCCGGTTGACAGAAGTAGCCTATACAAATATATATGGGTCTGTGGTTTCCTACAAATGTAGAAATGTAGAAATCCAATATGTTACAACAATAAATGACATTGCTAAATTAAGATATACATCTTTACATAAAGAAGTCACATTTCTTATGAATCTACATTTCTTGAAACAGTGTGTTAAACTAATGATGCAGTAACAACATACAATTGAGCTGTTCAAAATGCTGTCATTAAAGCGTGTATTAGATAAACACCATAACCCCTGCTTATTGACAAACCATCGGGTACTTTAAGAAAACACAAATAAAGATAGTACACATGGCATTCTAAAATGTGACATCAACATTCATTTAAATGAGTTTACAGTACATGGTATCACACCAAATGCAACTGCGATATTGAAACTGCTGAGTCATACAGCTAGTAGTAATACTGTAAGTATAACAACAACAACACAAATCTAAGCTAAATAATCATAATGATTCAAGCATTTAACATTTAGAAATTATTTACTTGTCAATAATGCACACAATACTGCCAAAATTATAGCAATTGCAAAGAATAGTCTTCACTCCGTCCCAAAAACCTACACTCTGGTCCAATACAACCACTCTGGTTGGCCCTATCCTCTTTACCAGAGGTATCCCAGAATAATTTGTGACAACTGCCGTTGGTACCTGGATGAGTTTTTGGACCAGATTTTGTTGCACCAAGGGTGCCATAGAACTAGTCGACCCCCAAGTTCATCTCGGGGGATTTTTTCCATTTATTTAAGAAAGACAGAAGGTTTCAACCAATGTTAGATCAAAGAAATCTGAATTGTTTCTAAAGTTTTTGCCATTCCGAATGCTAGGCTGGCATGAGAGTGTTACCATACCTGGACGACTGGCTTGTTTGTGCAGCATCACCCCAGTAAGCATTGGATCAAGCGTGTCATCTATTGGACCAAATTGCATCTTTAGGAAGAACAGTTAATTGGGACAAATGCAAGCTTGTCCCAATGCAGTCGACCATTGTTCTCAACTCTGTCACAATGTTGGCTGTCCCAACTCCAGAGAGAATAAGGTCAATTATGAGGGCTGTAAGGAGTCTTCAAGTTGGCCGCACTCATAACTACATTGCTCTCCTGATACTCTTGGGGAAGTTCACAGCAGCATCAACAGTAGTACCATTGGGACTGTTGTGGCTCAGGCCTTTCAAACAATGGCTCATTCATATTTATCCAATACGAGACAAATACAAGAAAATCAGAGTCACACATCATTGCATGCGATCCCTAGCACCTTGGTCACAGGAGTTTCTCATTAGAGGAGTACCATTGGGACCTTCACCTGCAAGGTGGGAGGTCATAAGAACAGATTCTTCTCCCCATCTGAGAAGGGGGGTCTGGCGCAAGAGGGGAATGAATGGAACTCACTGGAGAGGGGCTCTGCGCACAGCGCACATCAATGTCCCAGAGTGGACATTGTTGTTTTTTTTACCCTTCTTCACTTTCAAACTGTTCTCAGGGGAAAACATGTTTTGGTGCACACAGACAACTAGGTGGCCGTTTTTTATATCAACCATCAGGAAGGCACAAGGTCACAGAATGCCCTTCAGGTAGCTCACAACCTGCTTGTTTTGGCCCATGTCAACCTGCTGTCCATCCGAGCAGTATATCTACAAGTCCAACTCAATCAGATCATGGACGCTCTGTGGCGGGGTGTCGCAGGGAGACTGGACTCTACATCCAAAAGTGGTGCAAATGATATTGAGGATGTATTGGACCATGGCGGTAGATGTGTTATTGGACAGTCAGATGTCTCACTGCCCTCGTTGGTTTTCCCTGATAGATGAACCGGGATCTCTAGGTCTGGATGCATTAGCCCACAACCATAATAGGACCCCTTTAAAGGTGCATTATTTTATGTAAGAAGTATTACACAAAATGTTCAGTGATCAATATTAATGCAGACTGACTGTGTCATTCTCTGTGACGTGTGATGATTAATTAATTAGAGAAGAGGAATTACCTAGATAAAGCAAGAAGTATCTAGCTGGACATGTGATCTCAACATGTCTGCCCCCATGAGGACCTGCTCCACACACAAACACACACACACACTTATTTTATTTTTTTAAAGCTTTATTTACAATGAAATTGCATACTGATTACATACTGTATATAATGCATTGCAAATAAAGCAGCAGTCTTCATTGCAGATTTTATGATGCTCTGAAACAATGGTCTAGACCACAGAAAAACAAGTGCTTAATAATATATATCCATATAATTAAAACATAATTACAGAATATGCCTCCATCAGTTAATCTGACAGTGATGGAAAATGTTAATATTAAGAGCTAACGGGGCTCTGTGAGGGCTATTATAATATTTATTAGCTTTTTTTTTTTTTTTTTTTTTTGCACTCTTAAAACAGTCTCATCTTATGCCTAGTATATTTTCCAACCTCTCTAGAAACCTGGCAAGCACAGATGTATTCACTCTTGCACAGTCTGTGATCATTTCTGGGTGGCATGCATTCACTATTCCACATCTCCAGTGGAGGAGACAGGGGTGAGGAAGGGATCTGGGCTGCGATCCAGGCCTCTCGACCGGGATTTTGAAGCACTCTCTCAGCTCCAGAACCCCTGGAGCTCCAAGCCTTCTGCTGTTTGTGCAAGAGCTTCTACTGTCTCCAACAGGGGTCTGCTCTCTCCATCTGGCCAGGAATCAGAGACCTGACCCACCACTACGACTCCCTGTGGTACCAGAGAGACAGGATGATGCAGAGAGGAAACCAGGAGAGAAGGTGTGAGAAATCATATCATGAGATGTAAGGAGTGGATGGCTCATTAATTCAAGTCAACCTCCACAATTATAAGCACAGATACAGTGTTCAGATAGATGGGGAAATTGTTACACAGTTTTATTTGTAGAGTAATTTGTAGAGTAACATAATCTTGCACATAGCGAGACCTCCTTTATTCCTGGCATGAACATGCATTTTATCTTACTTGACATACTTGGAGGATAATGAAATTGCATGCTCATTCACACTTAATCGAATGTAGTCAGAATATGTCCTTTACCACCTCTGAATGTTTTTTTTTTTTTTTTTTCAGTGATCCGATCAGAATCCTGTATGTATTGGATGTATTGGCTTTTAAAATGGTCTAGTGTAACTCTGATAGATCACCAAAAATATATGCCAATGTCAGGTTTAAGAGGCTTGACAAAAGCTTTTAGCTTTGCTTTTACTTTATTCATTCAAGATTAGAGAGGGCAATCATAAAGAAGTTCAATTTGGACTCAAAGGCTACGTTCAGACTGTTGGTCCAAATCTGATTTTTGTGCATATCCGATTGAAATCCAAGCAGATTTAGCAAGTGTGAACTACAAAAATCACATGAAATCCATTTTGAGCTACATCCATACAGGTATGTGGTTTTCTGGAAATCCATTTCAGTCTGACAGCTCTGATCGGATTTTGCCACTTAAAACGTAAACGTCAGATGTTGTTATAGGAAACATGCTGAAAGTCACTGCAGAAACAAGGTTGTGTTGTTGCAAAGTGCTGGACGAGCAGAAAATTACAATAAAACGGCGACGTGTTTCGAAACTGACTGAGACAGCAGCGTCCTACGTGTCTGCCGCTGCCTCAGAAGACGCAGTTGTCCAGCACGACGGCTACACATTGTCATGTGCTAATAAGACAACATCTCTATTGCAAACCCCTTCATGTTGCGGTGGTTGATGTTGTTTTTGGCGTGTACCAACTCAACGTCATTGCCATAGAAACCAATGCAGATCTTTCCGTTAAACGAAGAGCAGCATGGACTCACAAATCGGATCTGAACAATTGTGATACACAATGTGGATGTCAATAATTTTAGATCAGATTCCAATCGGATACACAAATAATAGGATTTGTGATGACAGTGTGAATGTAGCTTTTTTTGTCTTTTGTCTTTTTTTGCTTTCTTTTTTTTTTTTTTGTCTCAAGATACATCAGTAATGTCTTTTTTTTCTAAGGTGCGTTTTTAAAATCTACTTAAATGCCCTAATTGAACTATGGCCCAAACATGCCTTAATATAAGCCCTGTCTGTGAAACCGGCCCTCATCTTTTGATAACTTTGTCTTAAGGGTCTCTGGATGATACATACACAATTTGGGGTTAATTTGACAAAAGGTCAAGGAGGAGCTGGAAAAAGTTTATACATGGCAAAAAATATTTCTCATCTCTAAACGAAAATGAGACAACAGTCTCCTTCTGAAGCCATACATGGCTTCAAACTGTTTTTAGATGTACAGAACAGTATGATAGAATGATAAAACAGTCCATTGACATTCAACCACAGAATATCCTGCAAAATCATTAACACAAACTGACAGCTCTCAGATACTGAGGTTACTCGAGATCAGAAAGCCATAGATTCTCCACTCAGACCTAGGTAAATAACTATTTCAGACCTCCTCCGGGAACAACGGAGAGCTGTCAGAATCAGCGTGGGCTCCCTGTTTGAAACCAGAGTCGGGGAGAAGAGGGTCCTGATTGGATTGTGGGAATCTAGGCCAAATCGTCAAGCTGCATCAGTGAGACAGACACCTGGTGCATTCAAGTGATGAGGAAGGCCACAAGAGGGGAGGAAATGCTTGAGGTTGAGAGTAATCTCTGCTTCTTCAGCCTTCATTGCTGTCCCCTCTTCTTATTGATCGCCCCAATCACAGCATCCTAAAGCCACACAACAGCCAATGGGAGATCCTCAGAGCCTAAAGGGCTTGATTGTATGAGGTTGTAGGTATCCTGGCATGTGTAGTCTACATGTGTGATTCAGGGAGAACACGTAATGCATTTACAATGCGTGTTAAATATACACACAAATCTGTCAAATAACACACATGCACCTACGCATACACAGGCATCCCTTGAAAATGTGTCTGCAATGTAATCACTTTAACTGCTTAAGAGATGAAGCCTCTAGTATTATATGATTGACGCAAATGACTTCAAATAATCTATAGTATACATGCTAAATTAGCCCTACATAAAAAGCTGTTTATGCTTGATCATTCATACATCACTCTAACATTGTAATACAATACATACTACTTGTCAAGAACAATGTGCTTCAGACTGTCAAATTTGTCTGCTATTAAAACTATAAATTATGGCCACCGTTTGTATGGTAAATTGTTTGCTGTTTCTGTCCTGTGAAAATAAATAAATCAGAAATCAGGACATCAAAAAATGTTAACCAATCAATGATAAAAAAGGTCACAATGTCATCCTAAAGCCAACACGATCTCATGATAAATCATAACTACTTTACAAGTTGGCAATTCCATTTGAATTCGAATGATTACGACTTTTAGGGGGGAAAAAAATACATCCACTCCTGAGCCTAATCCTCAGTTCATACACATTTGTTACGAATTCTGTAAATCGAAGTCTTCAGAAAACCCTTGGACCTTGACCCTCTCAGCTGGCCTGAAACAGGAATAATGCTGGAGAAATGAAGAATTGCACGTTTAAAGCTTTTAAAGAAGATAAAATTCATTATAGGAATAGGTCCAAAATTATAACTCATCAGACATCGAATGGAGGTAAAAATTGGCTTTAGGAAAGAGATAGAAAACAAAAGTTACTGGCAACATTATGAACGACAACATGTATCAAGTACAATATATCTGTTGGGTCTTTAACATCAAACCTCAGTGGAGATTTAACAATCAGACATCTAGATAAGATGATTAAAGTTTTTGTTCTTATTTTACAGAACATGTGGCAGCCCATATGTAGGGCATTCCTTATATGAAGGCATCAAAGTTGAAATATGAGAAACAAAATCACTTTGGATCAAAGTTTAATTGTGTGTGTGTGTGTGTGTGTGTGTGTGTGTGTATTGTGGTTCAGGCATTCCCTATGTTATGTGTCCCCACAAGGATGGTAATGCAAAAAATATTTGACCTTATGGGGAATTTTTTTGTCCTAATGAGAAAAATGCCGTGTAAATCATGCTATATTATGTTTTTTTTGAAAATGTAAAAATGCAGACAGTTCTCTCTCTTACGAGAGGTTCTCTCGTATTGCGTAAGTTGCTTACGCTATGGGTAAAGTCATCTTTTCTCGAGATATTGAAGCCAAAAATGATCCTTAATTTTGTATTTATTGTCAACGCATTGCAGCAGCTTCGCGCCCTCACGCGTCATAGCCCGCCAGAATGGGTGTGGCTTAGCGTATATAAGGACGGGCTCGGGGGCTGCTTACCTGATTTTCATCTCTTCAGCGAAGCTCTCTGCATCACTGGATCTCCTGAGAGAAGCCGACGCCGTCGACTCAAGCGACAAAGCACGCCCAGGACAGCGCCTGAAGAAGCCGGACGATCCTCGCCGCCTTCATCCATCAGTGCCTGCTACGCTATCCGGCGTCATATCCTTCTACTGCCTGTGTGTGCTCGCCGCCACGACACACACTTTCTCTAAAAGAGCGCGAGGCATTTTACATACAAAATGTCATCTGCGCTCTCTGCCTGGGCCGTGACCACGCAGTCCTCACACTTTCCGTGGGCGACTGCGTCCACTGCGAAGAACTGACCATGTCGACCCTGCGGGCTCGACTTGAGATGTTTGGCGCTGAAGCTGCACCTCCGCCCGCCTCCGCCGGACCACGCTGCAAGAAGCGTCGCTCCCAGAGGCTACCGCAGCTTGATATGGCCTGCAAGCACTCGCCGGAACCTTCCCCGCGAACCTCGCCTTCCCCTTCTCCGCGCTCCCTCCCAGATGCACAGATGCCGGCTGCCGCCCTCACTGTCGACGCCTCGGGAGATGAAGCGGACAAGGACGCCATTAACGACAGCTGTTCCCTCTTGGCTTCAGGAAGCGAGGATTGGTCTGGTTCCAACCCAGACCCCGCCCCTTCGCTCCAGGAGTCCGGTGGGTCTCGGGCCAGCATGGAGGCTGGATCTTTCTGTGGTCCTGTAGGCCATGAAAGCACATCCCTTTGAACCGTTACAGACCGTGGATCTGAAATACCTATTGCTCAAAACCGCTTTTCTGATAGCCCTGTCATCAGTTAAGCGCATGGGTGACTTACACGCATTATCTGTTAACGCCGCATGTCTCGAGTTTGGGCCTAATGACTCTAAAGTCATCCTCAAGCCGAGACATGGTTATGTCCCCAAAGTACTCGGCACTCCTTTCAGAGTGCAGGTTATTATGTTATTGGCCCTGCCGGGCTACGGTAGCGAAGTCGATGTTAACATCCTCTGCCCTGTTAGAGCGCTAAGGGTTTACATCACGTGCTCCGCCTCCTTCAGGCGCTCGGAGCAGCTCTTCATTTCTTTCGGTGGACGCACTAAAGGCCTCGCCACCTCGAAACAGAGTCTGTCCAGGTGGATTGTTGACGCTATCACGGCTGCATATGCATCTAAAGACCTGCAGTGCCCTTTGGGCGTTAGGGGTCATTCCACTAGAGGCATGGCCTCTTCGTGGGCTTGGTCCAGCGGGATTTCTATTCACGACATTTGTACGGCGGCAGGCTGGGCCTCCCCCTCTACATTTGTTAGGTTCTACAACCTAGAAGCTCCCGCCCTGCAGGCTAGACTTCTGTCAGTCTAAGTTGCGAGTATGTTCTGCTCAGGTTCGTTCACGCGCAGGCTACTCTCACGCTAATCTTAGCTCCCCTGGCTGAACTACACTGTGAGGATAGTTATCCACGTGTCAGTATGGACCGGCTGTGCCGCTCTGTATTCTTGGCCACATGATACTGTGTGCTTATGTACATGTACTGGCCCACTCAGGTTGGCCATCTTATTCCCACTGATTTGTGTCCCCCGGGTGTGCCCTTGGGACTATATGTGGTTGATGCTGGCGCGCACAGCGTTGACAAGGGGTTCCCATAGCGTAAGCAACTTACACAATACGAGAGAACCTCTCGTAAGAGAACGTACTCGGTTACTAACGTAACCTCGGTTCTCTCTAGAAGAGGGAACGAGTATTGCGTAACTTGCCGTGCCCGCCTCGAGCTGGTATCGCTTCAGTCGATAAAAACCAGGTAAGCAGCCCCCGAGCCCGTCCTTATATACACTAAGCCACACCCATTCTGGCGGGCTATGACGCGTGAGGGCGCTTTTGGGCATGACGTCACGCAGGGCTCAGTGGTAGGCTGCTGCAGTTGCCGCAGAGCAGCCAATGAGCGCGCTAGTAAGCCCGCTCTAGGTCTGCTAGCTGCTGCAACGCGTTGACAATAAATACAAAATTAAGGATAATTTTTGGCTTCAATATCTCGAGAAAAGATGACTTTACACCTAGCGTAAGCAACTTACGCAATACTCGTTCCCTCTTCTAGAGAGAACCGAGGTTACGTCAGTAACCGAGTACGTTTTCTGTGATGGGTAGGTTGGACATACAGAATCTGGCATACACATTACTTGATAATTGGATGTTTGCTTAATGAATAAATGTAGATAATTTGAAGCACAAACATCTGAAGTTCTGTGACATAAAAATTTTTAAGAAAATATTTGAAAGTAACCAATATTATATATATATATACAGTATATATATATATACACACACACACTATATATATATATATATTTTTTTTTTTTTTTTATTAATTTTTAACATAGTCAGATGACTTTTTTTCTCAAATCAGAGAAATATGTTTATTTATCGATTTCTTTTCATTAGGTATAAATATTTGTATGGCAAAAAAAAACATTAATCAGAAACCATTATTTAGAAGTCAAACACGGTTATGAAGGGCAGTATGTTTACTAAATATGTTATTTAGTAAAATTACTGTAGTAGATGATATTTTTGTTGCACAATAAATAAATACATAAACAAACAAACAAACAAACAAACAAACAAAAACAAATAAATATAGGTGTCTGCATTGTCTTTTTTTGAACCTGAACAAATTATTTGTATAAAGTGTCCAAACGTAACGGTACTAATGGCTCTAAAATCAATCGGACGTGCCACAATTTCATGTCTGAGAGAGAATATTTTAAGTGAGTTTGTCCTACCATATTTTAGCAGCGATTTATCACGTTACGCAGCTATTCATTAGGAAAGTCCACGTTACTAGAAAAACTGCGCTGTTTTGAAATCACATGAGCTACTGAAAGCGTCTCTATAATGAGTTTCTCCAACACTGTTCTGTATTCCATTATTGTGTGAACTTGTACAGAGACACTGATTCTCACCCACAGTCACTGATGCAGATAATGCCTGGCTCAGTCTGTTTTACACTAGATCTGTCTGTTTTATCGCTATATAGAATAGTCACACAGTTGTGTAGCTGCATGTGTCTGACAGATAGGCTAACATTTGTGCTTCTGAACATAATCCTAAGCGCCTTCACAAAAATGCTGACGTGTGTATGTGTAGGTGTGCCTGTATGAGTGCATCTGAGGCCTTTGCAAACACACCACCACCTTCCGACTCCATGTCCTTTCATGTTGCATCTCTGCAGCTGTAGATCAAGGTTGAGCTCATCTGGAGGTCGGCTCCATATCAAAGGCTCCATGATCAGGTTACAGCATGCCACATCCACCAGCAAGAGGCCTGGGGTGAGAGCCTGTGTGGAGCAGGTGCCTCTCAATCAAACATAAAGCCACAGTCATTGTAAATGATTTTTAGATCAAGTAAATAATGCTGAAAGAGACAGTTCACCCAAAAATGAAAATTAGCCCATGATATAGATGCACTTTTATGGACTTCGAAACAGAAACAACTTCAAAACAGAAACAACAATTCACTGCCATTATAAAGCTTGAAAGAGTCAGGACATTTTTTAATATAACTCCGATTGTATTCGTCTGAAAGAAGAATGTCATATACAACTAGGATGACTTGAGGGTGAGTAAATCATGGGCTAATGCTCTTGAAGGGCTAATAAGGCACACCGTGTAACTTTTGGCCACTAGGGGCGCTAGACCTGTAACTTTCACGTCTAGCGCCCCTAGAGGCCACAAGTGCCACAGCACTGTCGCAAAAGTCAACAAACAGTCAGCCGGCCAGCCTCCCGTGTCTTTAGATTGTATGTGCAGACAGTAGTTGACCTGTTGGTTGAAGAGAGATCATCGACTCACTATTGAAGAAAAGAAGACATCCACTGAATAAATAAATTGCACAAAAGTGAACAGAAAACAATGTCTGATCAGGTAAGTCGCATAGACCAGGGGTGCCCAACCCTGCTCCTGCTGATCGTCTGTCCTGCACAGTTCATCTCCAACCCTAATCAAACACACCTGTTAGCTTATTAGCTCTACGCAGGCAAAAACAGCCGCCATACCAATTACATGCAAAAAAAAAATCAGCGAAGCAGTATCATGGGCGTACAAAATTACCACTACTAAGTTAGTTTTATGAAAGTAGGAATCTGTCGCTTGCACGAAAAGCCTGACATTTAGGCTATGGGGTTCCATTTAGCTTTTGTTTGTAGCATGTTAGCTTCATCTGCCCATATTTGCTTCTACTAAACAGCGAAAATAATGACAAAGACATATGACTGTATACTAGGAGCAAAGAGTTAACTTACCAGTCTAATAATAAAGTTGAGAGAAGAGAATCGGTTTTACATCCAGCTTCTTCTTTCAACCTGCGCCAACGAGCAAACTCCTTTCCAAGATCGACTCTTGTTTTTCCTCGAGCACGATCCATCTTGCGTTTTCTCTTTTTTGCCTCCTCAGAAGCAGTTATACACTTTTTCCTTGCCTCAGCCATGGCCAGGAGTCGAGCAGGTGGAAAAATAGTAGCAAAAGCCTTAGCTCCATGAGTATATCAGAGCCTGTGGTCACGTGACGGTCGTAAAGCGATACGTTCTCCAGGCATTCTCCAGGTCACATGACCTGGCCAACGATGGTGCGCCTTCTCCAAACTTACATAGGCGGTATTTCAAGAGGGCAGCCCCGCTCAGAGCATTGATAATGTCAAGCGTTGTATATTGGCCTGAGGAATCATTTAAAATAACTCATATGCGTCAACTCTTTAGGTCACAAAGTCCGTGGTGTGCCTTTAAATAAATAACCAATTACTCAGTCTTTTTTTTTTTTTTTTTTTTGTAGAGTTTTTAGGTAGCCTTTATTTATAATGCATTCTAAAAGTATTTTTAATCCATTAATTATGCCTTGTAATGCACCTTATAATGCATTGTCTCATGTAGGGATGTGCTCATGAAAGTAAATGGCCTCAAAACGAATAACAAATTGTATTTACATTGTTTTCGATTGATGTCAGCAATAGTTTGTTCCTCTTCAGCAAAATGATTTGTTTATGGATAGCAAAATGGAAACATTTTTATGTTCCAAATCTTGAAGTCTGTGTGTTGATCTGAGTTTTTTTTTTTTTTTTTTTTTTTTTTTTGTCTCATAAGCATTCATATGATTAGTATTCATGATACTGTCTTCAATAGTTCAAGACCACAAGCACTTTGCTGCCCAAGGATGAGGCGCATAAACAATTTAAAGCCTCATAAATAAAGGGAACAATAGAACTAAATCAGTGTAGACAACATATTACATTTCTTTAAAAATATAAATATATATTAAAAACACATCTTTAGAGTGAAATCAAAAATTGACTATTCTTGTTTTTTGTGTTTTTTTTTTTTTTTTTTTTTTTTTTAATATTGCAGTATTTTTTATACATTTTATTTATCTATGCACATCAATATATATATATTTTTTATGATGATGTGTTTACCAGCGTGAGGGCGGGATTAACCTGTCAATCACATGACATCACTGCAATAGCGAACCACAATGATCCAATCAATTACCGATGGACAAAGTCAAGACCTGCCCTACATCTTTTTCTTGTTTGAGAAGCCATTTTACTCGGATATATGTCACAATAGGGAAGAAAAGACTATCGACTTTTATACTTTTGGCAGATTTTACATCACAACTGTCAAAATTTTGATGAGCAGTTTTATCTATGACAGTCTGTAAATGCACTGCATGAATTGATACAAACAATGTGGCTCTTCCCCTCCATCAGGCTTCTCAGCATTACACAGCTGTGTGTTTGCAAATCACTAACTCTCCTGGTGGGTCTGTAGTTCTCCCTTTGTTTGCTCTCTGTATTTAAGCCCTCTGTCTCAGATAGTCCCCAGTCCTGGGAACTCCTGTTTGGTGTGTAGAGTATTATATTAAAAGTCTCCTCCGTCGTGTGCTTTATTACAGCCACCTACCCATGACACTAAGGTGGACACCCAACTTAATATTTGATATTTACCATCTGAATCTAACCATGTCATGTCAACAAATGGAAAAGTCAGCCAGCTATTTATTATCATGTTAATTATTGTGCCTTTAGCCCCAACAGCAGGGGCACCTTTCCCCCCAAATACCATACTTTTATATTCTTCCTATATTAACCTTTGTCTCAAAATATAGAAAATAATTTTATAGATTCTCATTTGCTTCATATATATTTTAAATATTTTTAAAAACATTAGCGCAGAATCAACTTTGCCTATGTCTGCGATCGCGTCAAGGATCAGCCAAATTTCCACGTGCATCATTATAGTTAAGAAAAGTGCAGAGCTGAATTTTTTTCGCCATCTATTTGTTTAAAAGAGAATAAATTCAAACCCCGGTACACATTTAGCCTCAATGGTACCCTATACGTATATGTACATCATGATTATATTTCATGTTATATGTTTACTGCCGAATTAAGTCATAAAAATATCATAGTAATATACAGGGTGGGCCATTTATATGGATAGACCGTAATAACATGGGACTGGTTGGTGATATTAAAGTCCTGTTTGTGGCACATTAGTATATGTGAGGGGGCAAACTCCTCAAGATGGGTGGTGACCATGGTGGCCATTTAGAAGTCGGCCATCTTGGATACAACTTTTGTTTTTTCAATAGGAAGAGGGCCATGTGACACATCAAACTTATTGGTAATGTCACAAGAAAAACAATGGTGTGCTTGGTTTCAATGTAACTTTATTCGTTCATGAGTTATTTACAAGTTTCTGACCACTTATAAAATGTGTTCAATGTGCTGCCCATTGTGTTGGATTGTCAATGCAACCCTATTCTCCCACTCTTCACACACTGATAGCAACACCGCAGGAGAAATGCCAGCACAGGCATCCAGTATCCGTAGTTTCAGGTGCTGCACATCTCGTATCTTCACACCATAGACAGTTGCCTTCAGATGACCCCAAAGATAAAAGTCTAAGGGGGTCAGATCGGGAGACCTTGGGGGCCATTCAACTGGCCCACGACGACCAATCCACTTTCCAGGAAACTGTTCATCTAGGACATATCACCAACCATTCCCATGTTATTACGGTGTATCCATATAAATGGCCCACCCTGTATATATAGAGAGACAACCGTCATCAACAACAGAATATCATAAAGTATTATCAACAATCCTTTGGATGTGTAGTGACGAAGGTACATGAACAATGTTCATCTGATCGTTAGCCAGCTCTCTGGTGGCAGAGCCTCAGAATGCTGTCAGTTCTGTTCACGGCTCGTTGCGAACTGGGCTGCAGTAATTTGTTGGTGGAGACAGTGAGGTTTCAAACAGAGCTTGTGAAAGCTCAAGGCTTAGCTATTTACTTCTCGAGATCTGTGGGAAATATGAGGTGTGACTTTTGACCTGCCATCCTCACAGCTCTCAAACACAACCCTCACAGCATCATCACACGTCTCCCCCTGTGTTTCACATCACAGCTTTCAATAACTAAATCACAAGTACACACAGACCTGACCCTGGGGTGCGGTTCATAAAGTTCTCGCAGAGGACAATAAAAATATTTATTGTACCTGCTAAGTTCTTTTCAGCCGTTCACAGAGAGAGGAACAAATAAATAAATGTAAAACACGTTCAGATTAACAGGTTAACATTAGACCACTAAACATAATAGCCAGGGACCCTAGCGATTAGTCAGTTCTGTATGCAGGTCAATGACACAGCACTGACTTAATTAAAATACTGGTACGCAATATGATATCAGTGAGGAAAAAAATGTTTGTTATGTTTTTCCTGCTTAAAAATGGACTCTATAACAATATCAATAAACATTATCATTATTTTTTTAATTTATTAATTAATTAAAATGGACAAATTTAAACATTTGACATTTTCATGAAGAAAAAAATATATATTTTTTGAAAACATCAATTTCTTTAAAGGAGAACTTGGTAACTTTTTTAACTTAATAAAACTGTCTAGAATTCATTTGGATGGTTAAACAACCTGTTCTGGTGATATTGGTGACTTTCCCCGCTCCCCCCAGCGTTCCCAGGCGGAAAACCAACCTTGCAACTTGGGGACTACCGTCCCGGCAAGATAGAAATTGGAAGTCTCGTGAGAAGCGAGAACGAGAACGAGAATGAGCGCGAAACACGAATTGCTTTATGGCAATTCGACATAAACACACACGCATGTATGATGTATTACCAGATTACCCACCTCGGTAGACATAGCTCCACACGATACAGTTGGCTTGCTCCGATCAAAACAAACGCACATGAGCAGCGGTAGAGAGGGGGAGGAGGCCGCCGCAAGTGAGTTTTTTACGACCGTGTTGTGAAATATACGCCCCCCCACAGCTGTAGGGGGAGCTCGTGGGGAAAACATGCGACAACAAAAGGAAAAATCAGCGAAGAAGTGACTAGAGTTCGCTAGAGCTGCCGAGTTCTCCTTTAACTAAACACTTGAACAAACATATTTACCAAGTTTTTAATGAATTACACATTTCATATTTAAAAGTAACATTTATTATCCAGCTGTTGCCCTCAGGTAACATTGTACCATCGTGGAACGCAAGTACTACAAACCATCATATCATCAAGTTATTATATCAAAACCTTACAATCGGTGTTGTTTCAAGGTAAAACATTAACAATCACCATAACCTTATCCTAACTCTGCTATCTCTCCGGTAGAGGAGCCAGGCCTCAACAACAGCAAGATCAAACATATGGAAGACCTCCATGGCCGACCTAATGACCCGTGTGGGGTCAGGGGTGGCCTGACCCCCCCAGGGGCCTGACGGGAGCCCCCCGATTATCCGAGACCCCCAGAAGTAGCGCCGCCAAATGTCCCGTCGACCCCCGCTGACCAATCACAAGCCACGCCCCCGTCCCACGGACCCACTATTTGTCCGATTACCCACTATAGTGGCCAAATGTCCCCTCGACCCCCGCTGACCACTTACAAGCCACGCCCCCATCCCACGAACCAACTATTTGTCCGATTACCCATTATAGTGGCCAAATGTCCCGTTGACCCCCCTGACCGGTCCCAAGCCACGCCCCCATCCCACAAACCCACTATTTGTCTGATTGCCCACTATAGTGGCCAAATGACCAGTCGGCCCCCGCTGACCAATCACAAGCCACGCCCTCGTCCCACGAACCCACTATTTGTCCGATTTCCCACTATAGTGGCCAAATGTCCCGTCGAACCATGCTGAGTTTTCAGTTTGCAAAAATGCAAATACATTTAGATAATTCAAACTTCTTTCCTTACAAATAAAATATACTTTCAAGTATTCAAACCTAGTATGCCTGGTATGGCCTTATGTGATTCCATTATGGTACAATGTTGCCTCGAGGCAACATGCAGTTTTATGTAATTTCATATTAAATATTTGATGATATATAATGTAAAGTTTTTGAAAATACTTCTTTACTTACCAATGAAGGTGACTCTGATTTTTTGTAACTGCCTTTTCAGTGGAGAAAATATGGAGCTATGTGACATGTGCACGTGTGCTGAAAGAGGGACCAAAATGGACCCCTGTGGGTCATGTGGGTCACTCTTTTGCATTTTCATCGGTTAGTATTTGAGTTCCCCTCCCCTTAGAGAGCATTGACCAATTAAATTTGATTACGTTTTTATTATAAAAAAGCAAAAATAGACTATGTTGCCTGGAGGCAACACCGTACCATAGAGGGTTAAATGCAATTCATACATACACTACACTACAACTTTTCTGTTCACTTTTTTAATTAATATTCATTTTTGATATGAAGGAGGGGCATGAATTTCAGGGTGATACAACTATCATAATTATAATATATGAAGACAATTCTGATTTCTGATTCTGATTCTGATTGTCTTTTAATATTTTGTAGATTAAAAAAATATTTGAACAAAGCTAATAAAAAGGTGTAAGTATTAAACATTAAGTAAGGTATAATTGATGGGCCATTGAATTATTGGTCAAATAATGCACACCAGAGGTGGTAATGTGGCCACGAACAGCCTCGTATTACTTTTTACTTAATGGTATAAAAATATTTCGAAACCATATGAAACCAAAATATTATCTATCTATATTTTTCTCCAACAACTTACTTATACTTACAAATCACTGCAGTTTCCGGCAGAACAGGACACTGGTGGCTTTAAAACACCAACAACTTTTTATTTTCTTGAGCAAAAATATGTTGTGGCCTCAAAATAGTTCTAACCATTTTTGACAGTGGGCTTGTTTGGTAGCTCACCTGGTACAGCATTGCACTTGCAATGCAGATCTCTTGGTCACGAGTCCTGTGAATCATGCGTCACTATAGTATAACACATCTCACAGACTTGTAGAAGCAAGCTGAAATGGCTTGGTTGCTTCAGCAAATGTATTTTTTATCTCATGTTTGCTTTTGTTAACACACTCAGTTTGCTAACCTAACACTATTGGTAAGGGTTAGGGTTATGTGGTATGTTATTTTCAAACGCGATTGAGCATTAACCGTTTAAGGGCCTCTCACTGGACATTTAATTTTCAAACTGTCACGATAATAACAACCAGTATAATGTAACGTTGCCAGATTCACATTCATCTGTTTTGGATAAAACTGAACACGCTTTGCGCTACTTACTGGACGTTTTACTTTGTAAATCGTGCAAGAAGAAATATAATATTTTGCAGAAATATTGCCACAGGCATGTTTTCCCAGTGAGCCTGGGAACTTGGTACATTTCTAAGAACTTGGCACATGTTTACATTTTACATCCACTACATTTTTTCTTTTCATTATGATAGACACTCTTCTTTGTCACTGACCCGTGTGATGAGGGGCACTAGTGGTCAGCACTGCTTGAGGAACTGATGTTCTCAGGCTACACAGCCTAAGGCTTTGGAGGCCCCTGATAGTCTGACGCCCTGGGGCACTGACCCCACTCACCCGCTCTATAAACCAGTCCTGCCAAGGAGTATTTGAGACTGTATGTGTAGCATCCTCACCCAAGGGGAGATATTACAGTCAATAAAGACACAGGACATGGAGCTGCTGCAACACTCTGTATTGTCTGCGCTTAATGCAAATATGTTTGCATTCTCATATCAATAAACGTATAACAACAGATTATCTCTTTAGAAAAAGTCACAATATACAAAAAAAAATAAAGAATTACTCATCAGGTACTCTTTCCACAAATTAAACAAATAATTTCAATAGAAACTTGTATTACAATGCACATTAATAATACTATGTATGTACTGTATATTGCATACAATATTCACATACTCTGCCTAACAATTTAAACATATGTACCGTTTCCCATGTCTTCAACTCTCTTAAACTTCTTAAATTAGCTCTGGAATTATAGCATGTGTCAGCAAAACTTCTCTTGACAAGCCTTGACATGTACAAAATGTATTCACGACAGTTTACTCATGTCATACCTGGTAAGGGGAGATATAATGGTCAATAAAAGACACAGGACACAGAGCTGCTGCAACATCTTCTGAGTCTCTGTATTAATTTGTCAGACTCTGTGCAGCGCGCCCACTCCCCCAGCAGGTGAACAAGTCCCAAGGCAAAAGTAATCAAATAATCGATCGTCCACAGGCAAGCAATATCAATCGCCATCATACAAAACCATACAGTATGCATTAATGACATTCAATTTAATTTTCAATGACAACAACATATTCTGATGACACTAATTATTATTTTTTTCTTTTCTCTTTTTCTTTATATATATTTTTTTATAACCACCACACTCTCCCCTTCAAAAATGAATGTTGTCCTGACATTACTCTCCTTTTGCTTCAACCCAAAATAAAAAATTTAATTTCTCCTGATAATGTTGTTTTATCTCAATGTCCTACTTTTTTATGCAATGTCTCAATGCCTATGTGTACTGCATGTTAACTGTGAATAAGGGTCTTAATAAGTCTTCCTTCTTCAAACCCCATTCTTTTTCTCCATTTCCTCAGTCTCTTCAGTATGCATACAAATATACTGGTTGATAGTGTTGCGCTGGGTAAGTCCATGGAGGTAAGTTCTGCATCTCATATGACATGGGTTGAAACGCTGTTGTGTTTGTATGCTCTACATTATAACTTCCCGGAGTACCCAAGTAATCATAATTAAATGTCTTTGGTGGTCTTTCCTGTCCTGTTTCTCTGTCATTCTCACTCAGTCTACAGGTACATCCTCCATTTCATCAGATCTTCCTCCATGTTGTTCCTCCTCCATCACATGTTGAGGTATCTCCTCATTTTCCATTCAAACTTCTGTTCCACGATCCTTTGCTACCTCTTGACCAATTTCTTCCCTTTCCTTTTCAGGTTCACTGTGCAGGATAACTGGTAAGTTTCCACTTACTAACTCTCCGTTTCCTTCCCCAGGTTGCTGAAACTGGACTTCGGGTACGTATTTATCTCGCCAGTTTTCACGTCCAGGTTGCTGAGGATGGACCGCAGGTAGGTAATTATAGTAAGGATAATCTTCATCCTCATCCTCTTCTTCTTCCGGACCTGGTACACATCTATTTACTGGTTTTGGTCTTTTCACTGGTCCCTTTGTCTTTTCTTCCTTTCCAAGATCAGTCTCCAATGGTAGATAATCACAAGGCATCAAGAGGTTACGGTGGAGAACACGTGATCTTCCTTAACCATGTTCTGGTTTCACTTAAAAAACCGGGCCTTTTCTTCCTACTTGACGGACTACTATGTGTACAACATCTTCCCAATGGTTTCGAAGCTTCCCAGTTCCACCTCTAGGTGTCAAGTTCCTCTCTAAGACGCGATCTCCAGGACATAACATAGAACCCCTCACCTTTCCATCATAGTTCCTCTTGTTTGTTTCTGCCACCTTTTTTTGCAGTCTGTCTGGTGATTTCCAATGCTTCCTGCATTTATTGTCTCCATCTCATCACATATTCCTGATAATCAGTAGTTCCGGTTTCAGATGTCGAACTGAACAATAGATCAATGGGTAATATCGGGGACCTTCCGAACAGTAAGTAGAATGGTGAAAATCCTGTAACTTCACATTGTGTGACGTATGACGTGTGCAAATATGAGTTTGTTTAGTGCAGGGTTCACCAATCTCGGTCCTGGAGGGCCGCTGTCCTGCAGAGTTTAGCTCCAACCAGCTCTAACACACCTGTTTGAAAGTTTCTAGTATGCCTAGTGAGACCTTGATTAGCTGGTTCAGGTGTGTTTAATTGGGGTTGGAGCTAAACTCTGCAGGACACCGGCCCTCCAGGACCGAGATCGGTGAACCCTGGTTTAGTGACTCTTTCTAATTGGTTTTCTGCTGTTCAGTCAACGTCTTCAACATCTGAAGTAGTGTTTGGTTGAAACGTTCAACCTGCCCATTTCCCTGGGGGTGATACGGCGTGGTCCTAGATTCCAGCAACTCCACAACTCTTCTTCAACTGAGCAACCAGCTGGTTTTCAAACTCCCCTCCTTGGTCATGATGAATTATTTGCGGGAACCCACACTTCAGAGCGTAGTCATTAAACAACTTGTCAACAACAGTTTTAGACAATTTTGAGGTAGTTGTGTAGGATTGTGCAAATCGTGTGAAGTGGTCCACTACGATTAGGATATACTTATACCCTCCTTTACATTTATCCAGGTGTAAGAAGTCAATGGAAACAAGCTCGAACGGGTGAGTAGTGACAATATTCTGGAGGGGTGCTCTGGCCTCCCAACATGGTTTCTTCTGTTTCAGGCAAACACAACTCTTGGTTACATAGTGATCAACATCATTGTGAATTTGTGGCCAATATAATCTTTCTCTGATTAAAGATATTGTTTGATCAAGACCTTGATGACCCATGTTATCATGTAATTTTCTCAAAACACGCTGCTTGTACCTTGCAGGTAAGACTAGCTGTGTCTGGGTGTTCGTCTTTCTATGGAGGATGCCATCATCTCCGAGGAGAAGTTTGTCCCAACTGTGCAGTAAGCATTTGCTTTGTGCACTCAAGGTCTTAAACAGATGTCTTGTTGGCTTTTTACTGGACAGCTTAAACTGTAGAACAGGTCCAATGTGGTCATCATTTCGCTGTGCTTGTCTGATCTCCTCCACAGGTAATGGCTCGCACGCATGCTCAGATGCCATGGTGTTGTCAAGAGAAATCATTTCAGTCTAGGAGATGCTGAAGTGTGGTGCCTCAACAGATTGGATGGTTGCTTCGACACAGTCAAATGGCAATTCCTCCATGCATTCCTTCATTACTGTCTCAATGGTCAGTGGCATCATGGATAGGGTGTCTGCATCCACATTTACTTTGCCAGGCCAGTACTTGATGTTAAAATGGACATCCACAAGTTCCGCCACCCATCTACATCCTGTCGCATACAGCTTTGCACTGGTTAAAACGTAAGTAAGTGGATTATTATCTCTACACACAGTGAATGTGGGGGCATAGTACAGATAATCCTTGCTTTTTTCGGTGACAGCCCACTTCAGGGCAAGTAACTCCAATTTCCTTGAATGGAGGTGATACTTCTTTTCCGCTTGCTTTTGGCATAGAACTGCCCCAAGACCCTGATTTGATGCGTCAGTATGAAGTATGAACGGCTGTGAGAAGTCCGGGAACGCAAGTACTGGTGGCTCAACTAGACAATCGATCAGTCCCTCCACTATCTCTTGGTGCTTGACCATCCATACAATCAGCCTGTGAGCAGGCACTCCCCTTTTCTTTCCTTTAGCCTGTCAGTTACGTGTCTCCTTGCGTTTTTCCTTCTCTGTCTCAGTTTCTTTCAGCAGGTTGTACAGCGGACTCGCAATTCTCAAGAAATCTTTTATATACTGTCGATAGTAGCTCAACAGACCCATGACTGCTCTCAACTGTCCAACTGTGCTTGGTCTTTTATCTTTCAGACTTCTCACGGCAGCTGTATCAGCCGGATCCATCTTACTCCCTTCCGCCGAGACAATACTTCCAACGTATCGCACTTCACGTTTGAACAGTTCACATTTGCCAGGTTTTAGTTTTATTCTATACTGTCTCCATCTTTGCAGGACTTTCCTTACATCATCCATGTGGTCTTCAAAGGTTTTACTGAAAACTAACGTGTCATCCAGATAAGGAACGCAGATGTTGTCTCTTAGTTCACCCAGACACTCCTCCATGCAGCGTTGAAAAGCTGAAGGAGCATTCACTGTTCCTGTTGCTGCACTAGGACGGGCTGTTCTCTGGAATTCACTTGTGATTGGCTGGGTTATTCTCTTGGTGTTCACCATTTGCTCGATCACATTATATCCGACAATAGGATGACGAAGCTGACTACCCCTCATCACCAACTCAGGTATGACAAGTTCATCTGTTTCCTCTTTATTTGATGCCAAACCAAAACTCACTTCCACCCAATATAAGGTATTTCCTGTCCGTTTGCCGCCACTAGACGGAGTCCTTCAGGTGCTTCAATTACCTCGGCCCCATTTCTCAATCTGATGTTTGGTAAGTGCTCACTCTTCCACAGTTCATCCACTATACAAACTTGAGATCCTGTATCCCACAATGCATCAACAAGGAGCCCTTGAAGGTAACACGGCACTAGACATTGTTTTCCTACAAAGGCGGCACGTGTAGACTTGTCGGATTCAAATTTATTTCTGTGCATTGCAGAATTTGTGTGTACTCTTGCTGTCTGGTTACAGTGATTAGCTTGACATGCTTTAGAACATTACAATGTTTGTTTACAGGCACCGCATTGTCGCAGTCTAAAGTCCGAACCTGTGATACCACACTGTGCACAGCTTTGTGGGGACATTGTTGAATATCTGGTCATTCCTGCTGGGGTGGTGGCATGTTGGTTTGATCCCTCACATTGGCAACAAACTGTGTAGACATGATCTGAGGTTGTCGAACGGATTCTTAAATTTGAGACACCTCCGCACTGAGATCCTTCAACAATGCCATGTCAGACCGCATTTCCTTTAACTCACTCAGAATGTCAGGTTCAAGTTTCTCTGCGTTTTTGTGACACTGTGTCTTTCCTTTCTTTTCAACAGCAACTTCATTAACCTGCACTGGATTCACTTTGGTGTGTTGGAATATAAGCTTCTTCTTGTTTTGCTGCTCGGTTTCATTTGACAAATTGACTTTGTCAAAAAGAATTTAATCACTCACATCAATGGTTGTCAAGTAAGGTTGCAGGTCACTTCTGATACTGTCATTTTGCTGACCAGTAAGGACAGTGTGAAGAAACATGCTCTGAGCTAGATTCAGGTCATATTTCAAACTGGATTCCGCTTCCTGAGATGCAAACAGGATCTTTTGCCTGTTTGACACCGAACGAGGAAACTTTGTGGGGTCTCTTTACTACTTTGCGCCTCGGAGGTAAGCTGTACAATTCAGTCGCACCTCTTTCTTGATAATGCTCTCTCAGTATATGTCTCAGCACAGGCAGGGTTAAATTTGGTTTTCCCTCCAGATAACTACGCAGCTGCATGCCTGGTACGATTGCTCTTATTACTGCATCCACTATTTCAAGCTCTGAAACTCCCCTGCTCAATCCATGTTCGATTTGATGGGCCAAACTTGAAAAGGTGAGTTTATCTTTTTGTCCAGGTTCACCTATCTGTCCTGATATATTGAATTATCTGTGTCCAGGGAGGCATGACTGGTCTGTGTGTCATTAACAGCAGATCGGAGCTTGTGTCTGGCTGTACATTTGGACTTGGCAACGTGGAATAACTCTGAATAATACTTATGTTCTGTTGTGAACCTGTGTGTTGCGGTGTGTGAATAGATGTGTTCTGTTTTTGCTCTTTTTACTTCTGCAATGCTAATTGTAATGTGTCAATTTCTTTTTGCAGTTTTTACTGTTCTGTGGTTTCTGCTACTGGATTTACATTCACTCTCTTAGTGGTCTGTGCTGTTTGTTTTTCTGAATCACTGTTTTCATTGACCCTCTGAATTTCAATGATTTTGTCTTTTAGACACAAAAGCTCTGCCATAACCGCATCTTCAAGCTCCTCTAATGCCTCTCTCTCAATGTGTCTCACAATCACAGAAATCTGAGTTCACACTCAATCCCTAGGAATTCACACAGTTCAATCAAATTTTGTTGTGAGAGAGCACATACTGCTCCTATCACCTCAAGCTTCAGATCCTCTACATCAGGGGTTTTCAAATTGGGTGAATGTGAGCCTCCCCTTAAAGTAGGTAAGGACAGCCGAGCCCCCCCTTCCCCAAAATCCCGTCCACCTGCCCTAACCCACACACGCCTCTGCAGTAAATGCCATCTTTTGTGTGTTCCAGGCAATGATGAGTTTCAATAACAACTGATAAAATGTAAATATTATTTTATTTCCACAACTTTCTTAAAAGTGCATTTATAAACGATTCTTTGCAACAGCAAATAATTTCCAACTTCATGCAGGCCTAATTGAGGCTACTTTTAAAATCACTGAACATCAGTAGGCCTAACCACAAGTCAACAGAACATGCTTAACATGTGCAATCGGCGCCAGAGCTACCGCCGACGACACCTGACGGCTGAAATCGGCACGGTGTGTCTGGGCTTTAAGCTCACATTTAAAGGAGATGCACATCATCTTGAACATAATCAGCAGTGGTGGAAAGAGTACTGAAAAAACATACTCAAGTAAAAGTACCATTACATTCCAAAAAATGTAGTGTGAGTAGAGTAAAAAGTACTTGTCCAAAAACCTACTTGAGTAAGAGTAAAATAGTAGCTTATTTAAAAGTACTCATGAGTAGTAAGTAGTGAGTACTGAGCTGCGAATTCTACCCCCTTATAATAAACACTACACTACAATTTATAAATTAAAAAAAATAGCACTTACTGTAATTCACATTATATTTTGTTCTTTGTCAGAAAGATTGCAGAATATCTATCATCCATCTTTTTAAAATGCATCAAATCAGTACACTCATCACCATTTAAATCATATTACAGTATTTGAAAAAAAAAAAAAAAACATTTAAAATTAGAGGCCACTGAGCCTGAGCATGCTATTGTTGCACATAAAATATCAATATTCATAACTGTGCAAAGAATTCAAAAACCTTTAGAAACTCATATGATAGTTCAGCATCACACACCATGAGATGGGTTAAATAGAGAGATTAAAAATACCCAATTTCTCTCCAAAACGGTACCAGTTTTAGTGTTTTGATAAATGAGAATCACTAATATTATCAGATTACCTCTAATGCACTGAAGAAGCCTAATAGGCTAACACTAATTACACTGTAATTCCATGCTATTAAATATGTTACAATTTAAACGTAAATGCACATTGTTCTATAAGGGTGGCATCATCCCTTACATTTTACACGGCTACATTTACTCACATTGTAATGCTGAAGTGCACGCAAGTGCACTTGCCAAATGAAGACGGATTGTATGAAATGGATCAATAAAAAAAACGAGCTGTATATAGTTTATTAACGAGCTGTAGTCACGCACTGACAGAAATGCAGTTCAAGTTAACGCCATGGTTCATAAGGTGCACTGATACTGAATCTGGCTGCATGACAAGCGCGAGACGCGGCAGTGCACAGATCGTGACGCGCGTCTCTCTATAACGAGATTGTGAAGTAAATGGGAACGGGAATTCACCGCATTATGAACTCGTCACGCAATACTACGTGGGTACAGATTGCAAAAACTGAAGGCACGGTTAACAAGTATGAGAGCGCGGATTAGAAACTCGTGGGTACGGTTTATTAATCCGAGGGAACAGTTTGAGAATTCGTGAGTACTGTTTATAAACTGAGCGGACGGATTGCAAAACCGTCGCCACGGATCGTTTTTTTACTCACACAGGTGACTTCCCGGGCTCCGTAACCTCCCTTAATGCTGACTTCTGTTGAATTGGGACAAGGAAACGACGCATTTTAAAGCCAATACTCGCGTCGCACACACAAACCGATATCAATAGAGCTGCATACAGTTATTTTTTCGTTGCGTGTCGCGCCTCCCCTGTGGCTCTTTGGCGCCCCCCAGGGGGGGCGCGCCTCACCTATTGAAAACCGCTGCTCTACATGATCCATGAGTTGCTCAGTATAGATGTGTGCAAAGTGATAGAAGAAATGCCCTTAGCAGGCTGGAATCCTGCAGCGCTCCTAGTATCGAAGATAAACCTCAGATTGCTTCAACTTTCCTTCCTGACTCGACACGGACACCGAACGTCTTCACTCCACTGGTCACCTGGGCTGAGTAGAAGGCTGAATGGCACTGGAAGCGGGCTGTCGTCATTGGAAGCCAACTCACACTGCATTCATCCTCGCTGGGGCCTCCAAAATGTAGTACCCTCACCGCCAGGTAAGGGGAGATATAACGGTCAATAAAGACATAGGACACAGAGCTGCTGCAACATCTTCTGAGTCTCTGTATTGTCTGAGCAGCGCGCCCAAGGCAAAAGTAATCAAATAATCAATCGTCCATAGGCAAGGAATATCAGTCACCATCATCCAAAACCATACAGTATGCATTAATGACATTCAATGTATTTTTCAATGACAACAACATATTATGATGACACAAATTATTAATTTTTTCTTTATATATTTTTTTGTAACCACCACATATGCCATGACATAAGGACAAAAATATAAAAGAATCAGAGAAAAGTTTTATCATAAATTAAACAACCTGTTTCCTGATTCAATAAATACAATGTAAAAACCATGTGGTTTATTTCTGGTGAAAATGCCAAATGTTCACAGATAGCTGCAGGCTAAGGTTGAGAAAGTAACATTAACTGAATGTGTTTGAAATCAATTTAGGGATGCCAGTAAAGCACTTTAAATTGAACCCAGAGAGACACATAACGCTAAGAAACATAAAATGCTGTGCAAGCCTTGTTTCCCTTGTTAGAGCAGGTGTCACCTCTCTGTTTCATGTCAGTTGGGTCTTTCACTCTCTTTGGTCACGTCATTGTCAGTGTACACCCAAAAGCCCCTCCTTTCTCTTTGTGAACTTGAACATATGCCACTTTCAAGCACGTCTGCCCACATGCCCATTTCTGCTTCCACTTCTCCGCCCTGTTATAAACATATTACATATGATTATCAGCACACACACTCTGCAACACCTGAAAAGGTGGCCAATCAACAACATATGTGTGTGGGGTGTGCCAAAGCCAAAAGGCGTCTCTTTAATTAGCCGCCCGCTGCTTTCTGGCAGTGAGGTGATCACGGGAGAGTGCCCGTGTTCACGTGTCCCCCATCTGAGCTTCTCACTGCAGTCTGGAGTTTTCTCCTTTTACGACAGACATGAGTCAGACCCACCAGGAGAGTTAGTGATTTGCAAACACACAGCTGAGTAATGCTGAGAAGCCTGATGGAGGGGAAGAGTCACATTGTTTGTATCAATTCATGCAGTGCATTTACAGACTGTCATAGATAATACTACTCATCAAAATTTTGACAGTTGTGATGTAAAATCTGCCAAAAGTATAAAAGTCGGCCTGAAACGAAAGTTGCGATAGTCTTTTCTTTCCTATTGTGACGTACACTCACCTAAAGGATTATTAGGAACACCATACTAATACTGTGTTTGACCCCCTTTCGCCTTCAGAACTGCCTTAATTCTACGTGGCATTGATTCAACAAGGTGCTGAAAGCATTCTTTAGAAATGTAGGCCCATATTGATAGGATAGCATCTTGCAGTTGATGGAGATTTGTGGGATGCACATCCAGGGCACGAAGCTCCTGTTCCACCACATCCCAAAGATGCTCTATTGGGTTGAGATCTGGTGACTGTGGGGGCCATTTTAGTACAGTGTTTAGTACAACTCATTGTCATGTTCAAGAAACCAATTTGAAATGATTCGAGCTTTGTGACATGGTGCATTATCCTGCTGGAAGTAGCCATCAGAGGATGGGTACATGGTGGTCATAAAGTGATGGACATGGTCAGAAACAATGTTCAGGTAGGCCGTGGCATTTAAACAATGCCCTAAAGTGTGCCAAGAAAACATCCCCCACACCATTACACCACCACCACCAGCCTGCACAGTGGTAACAAGGCATGATGGATCCATGTTCTCATTCTGTTTACACCAAATTTTGACTCTACCATCTGAATGTCTCAACAGAAATCGAGACTCATCAGACCAGGCAACATTTTTCCAGTCTTCAACCGTCCAATTTTGGTGAGCTCGTGAAAATTGTAGCCTCTTTTTCCTATTTGTTGTGGAGATAAGTGGTACCCGGTGGGGTCTTCTGCTGTTGTAGCCCATCCGCCTCAAGGTTGTGCGTGTTGTGGCTTCACAAATGCTTTGCTGCATACCTCGGTTGTAACGAGTGGTTATTTCAGTCAAAGTTGCTCTTCTATCAGCTTGAATCAGTCAGCCCATTCTCCTCTGACCTCTAGCATCAACAAGGCATTTTCGCCCACAGGACTGCCGCATACTGGCTGTTTTTCCCTTTTCACACCATTCTTTGTAAACCCTAGAAATGGTTGTGCGTGAAAATCCCAGTAACTGAGCAGATTGTGAAATACTCAGACCGGCCCGTCTGGCACCACCATGCCATACTCAAAATTGCTTAAATCACCTTTCTTTCCCATTCTGACATTCAGTTTGGAGTTCAGGAGATTGTCTTGACCAGGACCACACCCCTAAATGCATTGAAGCAACTGCCATGTGATTGGTTGATTAGATAATTGCATTAATGAGAAATTGAACAGGTGTTCCTAATAATCCTTTAGGTGAGTGTATATCCAAGTAAAATGGCTTCTCAAACTAGAAAAAGATGTAGTGCAGGACTTGATTTTGTCCATCGGTAATTGATTGGATCATTGTGGTTCACTATTGCTGTTATGTTATGTGATTGACAGGTTAATCCCGCCCTCACGCTGGTAAACACATCATCAAAGAAGAGAATAAATGTTTCTGCAAGAGGAAGGGGAAGTTATATAATAAAATATATGTATTTGTTAATATACTATACTAATACTAATAATTATGGGATCTCATTCAATGCTTTCAGAATCTTTACTTTTCAAAAATTTTGTTTCAGTATATTTAAAATGAATGTATTTTAATGAAAATATGTTTATTGAACAAAAAGGAATTATTTTATTTATAAAAAAAAAAAAAAACGAAAATAGTACAAACTTGGCTAAAGTTATTGTTTTGAAAAAAGTATTAACTTAGACATTGTTAAAAATATATTAGTTTAGCTAAAGTATTTGTTTCAATACTTTTTGCCTTTTGCCCCATGCTGATTTTAACCCGTGTGGGGTAAAAGGCCCACCTTGCCTCCTTATACATTTATTCGATTTTTAAACTAACAAACCACTTTTATTATTTATTTTCACACAAAATCTGATGCATTTGTTGATTTTTATTTTTTATTTTTATTTAAGAAATTATAGTCGACTTGAACCGGAAATATTTTCAGAGTGAAATGTAATATTGAATGAGGACAAATAGGGCGTGTCTTGTTTTTTCCTTCAGGGAATTGATTGGCTTCAAATAAAATATATTTCTCTAAAAGTAAAATACTCCACAATTCAAAAGGTTTTTATTTTTATGCCGTGGGCTAGGGAAATTAAAACAATAGGTTTAGTGTGACATTTTAAACTGGACATATTCTTTTTTTTTTTTTTTATCCTTACACTATAAAAGTGGTACTTGAGACCCACTTAGCTCAACCATTCACTCATGTACCTTATATTCAGACCAAGTCTGCAAAACTGCAAGCACAGTATATGCTTTACACTCAGTTTGCATTTGTAAAACAAACGTTGTATGTGTGTTTTGTGTGTGTGTGTGTGTGTGTGTGTGTGTCTGTGTCTGCACACCAAAAATCATTATCTATAGAGAACTGATAACTTCAGTCAAAACACCTTCTGCCCAAAGCGGTTGTGGTGAATAATTTGATAGCTCACGTTACGCTCATTTACACATTAAAGCTGTGAAGAATTTAATAACTTCCAAAACTCTTCTGCAAACACCACACGACCATCCACCATTACCTTTCATAGTGCTGTAGATCAGGGATCCAGAGCATCATAGCAACACACGCGTCTGTTGTGCATGGGGCTTCTGACATTCCCATCGGTGTTACTAATGTCCTCATCTACCCATTACCCTCATGTCGTTCCAAACCTGCATGACATTCTTCTGCAGAACACAAAAGGAGATTGTTAGCAGAATGTTCAAGCAGTTTTTTTCATTCAATGAATGTGAATAGTGCTTCCTTTTGTGTTCCACTGAAGAAAACAACTAATTCGGGTTTGAAATTAAGCGAATGTGAGTACATTTTGTTTTTGGGTCAACAGTCAACTAAATGAGGCATTTATAATATTTGTGTTATAAGCAGTGAGTCAGCGGCTCTGTCCTTTCCCTCTCCGTGTGATTTCACATTCATTTATCAACTCTATGATCTGCTCATTCATTTAACATGGGCCTTGGGGGCGGTGCGAGGACCCTGAGACTCACAACGCATTTAATTACAAAACCACTATGATACCCAGCTCCTTAATTGATTCAGGCTTCCTTTGTGTGCTTCTGAACAGTAAGAGACATAAACACAATAAACGAAAGCCATGATGTGCACAACACAAGATTTGGTCTCTACCAGATCTATTTAAATATTGTTGTGTAACAGCTCATCTCTTTGAGCAGTATAACATGTAACAGTACAGTATCACATCTCATGCTTGCTCCATTTAAAGGATGAGTTAACCTAAAAATGAAAATGATGTCATCATTTGCTCACCCTTAAGTTGTTCCAAATCCACAATAATTGAATTCATCTGTGAAACACAAATTAAGCTATTTTTAATGAAACCTCAGAGATTTCTGTCCCTCCAATGAAAGTCAAAGTCAAAAAGTTCATAAAGAGATCATTAAAGTTGGTTCTCACATGTTAAAACAAATACAGTCTAAGAGAAAAAGGTTCAAATGGGGTTGCTACTGTATATAGAACACTAGAGTTCTTGACTAACTTTATGCCAAAATGTTCTATATACTATAAGGAGAAATGCCTTAAATGATTGCATACTCCTTTCATGTTTAACAGGTTATTTATTTTTATTTTTACTGATAAAGTATGTTTATGAGTTGGTTAATTCATAAAATGTAATAAAAAAAATGAATTAAAACTAAATTCATAAAAAAAAGACTTCAGATGCAAAAGCCTCTAAGTGCCATCTGAGATGTTCTTCTAAAATTATCATTTTTATCAAGCTCGTATATTTAAGTTCAGTAATTTCACTTTAATGAAAATGAATAGATAATTATCATTCCCATTAAAGTGAAATGGGTCTTTTTGAAACCAAAATCTTTTTGGTTTTAATTCTCTCAGACTTGGATGAAACCACTTGATTCATATTGATACTTTTACATATTGATTACTTTTCTCTTTTTTTCTATTTATGTTTCGAATTGAACAAAAGTCTTAGAGTGTTTAGAATGAGTTTTAGAACGACATGATGGTGAGTAAATTATGACAGAATTTTCATTTTTAGGTGAACTATGCCTTAAACAGAATTTAATTTTTTTGGTGAACTATCCCTTTAAGGAGAACAGATCGATGTCTTTGCTGTGGTCAAGTTGTTAAAGATGCTTGGTCATATTTAATTCTCTTCTGGCAGAAATCAAGCTCTAGGTAGAGACTGCCTGTGGGGTAAATCATCTCATTCATTTAATATGTCTGACTACCATTTATTCCACTACAATTGCCCCAACCACACATGCAGTCCACAGGACTAGAGTATCATTGGTTCTATTTGACAAATGACACCAGCACTATATGTACCCTCAGGGAGTTCTGTCAGTTCTTATGGGTTACTCTGTTGCTATGACGATGAAGGTGAAACTGGGGTCATTAAAAAAAAATAATGCTGCAAATGAATAGTTGCTCAAAAGAGGGGTGTATTTGGGATCATTACATTGATTTCCGATATTAAAGTTTGACAGGGAGCGAGCAACTGGTGACAGATGGGTAAGAGGGAACGATCCTCCTCTCCCAGCACGTCACTGTTTGCACTGCCTGCTAGTGAAATAGCTGCTCCTCTAGAGAATGTTTGTTTAAAGAGGGTTCATTGAGCTGTTATATCATTAGATTTTTACTGCCCACTGGACACAGGATAACATTGCCGTAACTTATTGATTGGCCGACAGCGAGACCGGACCCATGCTATGTTGATAAGTCCATGAACATCATTAAAATGAAGATAGAGACAAGCTCTACAGGTACTGCTCATCGTCTTGATTTTAATGCAGACGTGGTGCTCTATTTCACCCTGGCTCATCTCACAATTCATAATTTAGATCTCTTGATGAGAATGCTGAAAGTCTTGTGAGAGAACGCTGAAAATATTCCAGGAGAAGAACAGGCAATTTGAAACTGTTCCGTGGAGTATAGATGAGATTCCAGCCTTAGTCTATAGGAGACATTAAAAATTGGTAAAAAAAAAAAAAAAAAAAAAGAGGAGGAGGGGGGGGGGGGGGGGGATCCTACTAACTACTATTTTTTGTCACAAGCAGTGTATGTGTGCGAAAGCAAACATATATTTACAGAAGAGAGATGTTTCTACTAGGAAGCATCTATGTGTTCATTTAAGCTGAGCCTTTTAATTCCAACTCGGTCCATGAAGTGTAGAGTGCAAAAGCAGCGTTTTTTTTTTTTTTTTTCATTTATTTCTCCCAAAGGGATTTAAAAAAAAGTCTTTGTTAAAGCATTATAAGCCATGAAACACCCTAGCCAGCTACTAGGTGAATCATAACAGTATAAACTTTAATTGGAAGCAAAAAAGTATTTTAAAATCAGACAAAAATACAAAAAGGTACAAGACTGTGTACTTAACGGCTTTAGTGAGGGAAAGAACTACAATCCCATGAAGCATTGCGAACAGCATCATCAAATTAATAATAAAAATAAAGTAAAAAAACTACTAATTTAAGAATGTTGATTTTATATGAAAACAGTGCTACATTTTGTTTATTCCAAAATATGCATATATGCAATATATACAAATGTTTAAGTATTTTGAGAAACCGACTTGACTATGTCATTTGATGTGCTTCATGGGAGTGGGCGGGGCTAAAGAGTTATTTAGCTTGTTTTGTCTCTCTGATTGGTGGAATTGTCTGTACAGTATCATGGGTGATGTGGTTTTTCAAATTCTGCTGTTAAACACAATTATTTTTAAACTAAGTTGAAATAATGTGGGCTGACGGCTTCAACAGAAGCAAATATTATCGATTAACAACCTCGTAGCTCACAGTAGGCTGTCTTTTAAGCTTTATAAGTTATCTTCCCTATGGAGAAAACAAATGTAGTTTTTACTTCTGGACACCAACTGTTGCAATCTATTGGTATGGGGGGAGGGTGAGTTCATAATTTACTTCTGTTAATCCTCATTATTTTCCAAGAATCTTTCCATGTGAATTTCCCCTCGCTCTGCCAACTGATTTTCTCTAATGAGTGATAAGCACTTCCTCTAAAATCTTTAACAGGAAGAGTTCATCAGTTATATAATCTCATCATAATGAGAGCTGTGCTGCACTGACACAACAACATTCAAACAAACCATCTTTTTTGTTTCTTCCCAAACTCAATTTAGGGTCATAGGGTACAATGGGGCTGAAAATAATTATATTTTAGCCCCAAAAATAAAATGGTAACAGCTGTTTGTTTTTATACACTGCACTGCAAAACTAAATTAAAATGTTGTCATTATTGTCATATTATATCCAAGGTTACTGTATTAATTTTCTAATTTAAAAGGTTATTAAATGCCAAAAGTGATTGGATACATATGTCACGTTTTGGTCTCGTCTTGGTCACGTTTCATGTCTTTAGGCTTGTTCGACTTCATGCAGCTCTGCGTAGACCGATCGGCGGCTGACTTGAAGCAGTGCATGCCGGTTAGAAATTTTGTCCGACTTGATGCAGCGCCGACGCCACGTGACTGTTACGTGTGCCATCAAAGTACTGCGAGAGCGATTTGAGAGTAGCCGGAGAACTCAGCCAGCGCAGCTTCTCAAGAGCGGCTGCTCGAGGGCTGATGACGACACAGCTGTTCCATGATTGGCCGGATTCACCGCATGAAAACGATCACGTGTGTTTCGTGTTTATTCGAACACCTTTAGTTCCTCTAAAGCTCACAAATCAGTTTTTTATAACAGTAAACACTCTTTTCATGTAGTTGCGATGTTATATTGTGTCATGTTTATCAAATTAAAACTGATTAAAAAACGTAGACTCCACTTCATTGAAAGAAGCTTATGTTGACCTTTATTCTTGTTCAAACAGACGCTGTATGAAGCAGTACATAAAGTTTTGAATGAAAATGTCTCTGAAACATCTGTTCATTATTATGCAAATATTGCATTTATTTCACTTCAGCTGTGGTAAAGTATGCAAACACCACGTGAGCGGTCACTACGGGAACCAGAAAGTGTCCGACTGGTTCATGTCTGTGTCATGTTTCCTGTCTGTCATGGGATCCCCTGTTCAAAGTCATGTGATTCTGCCATATGTTCCCTTAGGCTTGTTCGACTTCATGCAGCTCTGCGCAGGCCGATCGGCGGCTGACTTGAAGCAGTGCATGCCGGTTAGAAATTTTGTCCGACTTGATACAGCGCCAATGCCACGTGACTGTGATGTATGCCATAAAAGTACCGCGAGAGCGATTCGAGAGTAGCCGGAGAACTCAGCCAGCACAGCTTCTGAAGAGCGGCTGCACAAGCTCTGGGGCACGTTCAAGTTCAAAACGGTGCGCAACGTTTTGCTACGGTTTCCGGGTTGAACGTCATGTTTCCTGGAAACGGTGCAACGGGGTTTGAGATACGTTTTCTCTTGTTTGGTGGGTGTCGCCCTGATGACGACACAGCTGTTCTACGATTGGCCGGATTCACCACATGACAACGATCACGTGTGTTTCTTGTTTATTCGAACACCTTTATGCCTGGTTCACACTACAGGAGTTTTAAAATCCTAAACGATTTTGAAATCTGGTTGCAGCACACACTTAAGGAGAATCTTTGCAGATTTTCTTCCCTCAAATCTTAAACATGCTCACACTACAAGATTTGAAATTCGTGGCGCAACACACACTACAAAATGTTATTAAGATTGTCTTGCCAGAGGAAGCGCCTCACGTGATCTCACGCAGCAGATCTGAAGCGGAAAAGCATGTAAACACAATATCTGTCCTTCATACAGTGCCGTCGCCAGACCTCAGTCTTAAGGGGGGCATATTAAATGCATGGGAGGGCACAATTATTAACCTACAGTACGTATATTTATAATAATCGTATACTCTATTCGCGCAGCACGTAATCATCACGTTAAACATAACCAACAGCACTATGACCAGCCATAGCCTACACCACATTACATAGAAGCAATGTTATGAATATCCATAAAACACTTGACTATTCAACATATTAGATGTAACACCAGAAGCATCTCTCAAACATTGCATTTTAAAGCAGTCAACATGGGATATGCATTACCACATTACACACCACAGAGACTTTGAACCTACCAGTACTTTGAGATCGGGCCCAATTTTTTTTTTAACGCAGGTGCTGAGGGGGTGGTAGATAGCCTATATAAATACTATTACAAAAATTCGCCACTTAATATTTAATATTCAATTATTTTAATTGTCACAAGTAAAGTATTACTTTTATTAAACTGACCAAGCACAACATTCATTCAATCAAATATTCTTAAAGAGTTATACTAATAATGTTATTTCAACATAATATCTCGTTATTTTGACATAATATGTGTGCGTGCAACAAGCAAGATGTGCATTTGTAAATCCGGTGACGTGTGCATTGATTTTTATTAATAAACTAGTGTTTTCTGTCAGTGTCGGCTTCAAAGATGAAGTTGATGATCGCCATATAGTGAACGCGCCTATAGAGAGAAATGCACATCATGGATTACATAATCAGAGAGTAGCCTATTTCTTTTCCTTTTGAATTGTTTCGTTTAAAGACATTTCAAGCTTTATTTAGATGTATTTCTCATACACTGAGTTTCGGTTAATTTTTGATGAGATGCGCTCCAGTTCATGAGCAATGCAAGTGACCACGCCGGTGCCTCCAAGAAGTCATGATTATATTGTCTGGTATTTGCTTCTTATTTATTAAATCCAGGCAATTGGTCGATATAAAAATGATATAAATTAAGAAACAATTTATACAAAACGAAATTCACTTTAAAGAAAGACTTTCTACAAAACAAAACTTAATGAAGTGGTCAAAATCATGTCTGACCCACTCTCTGTCTCCCGATACATTGCGCATCTTACTCGTGCTGTTCACTTTTCATAATCAACATAGATGGAAAAAAATAACATTATAATATTTGAACAAATATGAAACTAAATACGCTTATTTAATGGCTACAACACGTACGTAGGCCTACATATTCTCTATTTGTACAAATTGCTGCATATTCATTTAATTCTGAATTTTGCAGACATAAGTTGAAATGCATTTGTTTGTGCATAGTAAAACATTTATCAACATTTATCAAGTTCACAGATAATTGTGCGTGCATTCATTAATTATTATCTTAATGAATAATGCAACAATGACGAAGCATGTCTAGAATGCGCAGAGACTTTCAATGCCAATACTGGTGAAATATCAGCAGAAAGCCTCTCGTAAAGTGAGATTCAAGGAATTAACTGTTATAACAATGGCCTAACAAGCTCATTGTCAGGTTTGTACCTTCATTTTAATCCACTTTGTTTTAACGCGCTTTTTAGCTTCGGTTTCATTACTGAACATGTAGGCTACTCGTCTTTGTGCCTGCTGACCACACCGTAACACTTAGCAAGAAATAATAAAACGCATATCGCGCTGTTGAGTCACTCAAAATTACCTCAAGGGAAAGTCCTTCACCACGACAGCCCTACTTGTTTCTTGGCTATTTTGACAGCACTGACGTAATCACAGTCTTGCTCATCCCGATTTAAAATCTTAAATATCAAACATGTTTGATATGATCGGGGCGAGCCCGATTTGTGTGAGAGCAGATCGGGAGGGGCAAGATTCTATCTGTGAACGCCTCACATTACCAGATAATCTGCGCCGAACATCGCAACCGATCGAGGTCCTCGACAAGATTTTTTCTCCGATTCTCGGGAGGGGGAAATCGGGCATAAATCGGCCTAAAACTTTTTTATAACAGTAAACACACTTTTCATGTAGTTGCGATGTTATATTGTGTCATGTTTATCAAATTAAAACTGATTAAAAAACGTAGACTCCACTTAATTGATAGTAGATAGTAGAACTTTATTCTTTATTAAACAGACGCTGTATGAAGCAGTACATAAAGTATTGAATGAAAATGTCTCTGAAACATCTGTGTATTATTTGGCAAATATTGCATTTATTTCACTTCAGCTGTGGTAAAGTATGCAAACACCACATGAGCGGTCACTACGGGAACCAGAAAGTGTCCGACTTCACGTTTCTGTTTTCAGCTCCTCCCCGCCTGCACGCGGCTACTTTTGCCAATCGGTTACATCCAGCCGCAGCCGTTGTCGAACACACCTCTTGTCTGATGTGTCATGTTGTCATTGGTTCATTGTTTCATTGTTCACAGGTGTCCTTTGTCAGGTCATTAGTCTTGTGTATTTAAGCCCTAATGTTTGCCATGTGTTTTGTCAAGTAATGTTTCGTGACCACTGTTGTGTAAGTATATGTTCATGTTTATGTCCACGGTTTATGCCATGCCTTTGTTTCATGTTTGATCTTGTTTGTAATAAACTGCACTTGGGTTCTCAATAAGCTGCCTCCAGTGGATCCCTTACAATACAATTGGTTATTTAGAATAAATTATTACTGATTCTTGAGATTAGGGACCAAACATGTCCTACACATCAGCAATTCATCAAAATTAAAATAATTAAAGTTATATCTAAAGGAAATCTGGATACTCAGGACATTAATTGCTTTTATTGTAAAATAATTGCTTAGAATTATTTTAAATACATGCTGTATACTTGGACAATACTTGTAATTTAACCTGTCATCAGCATGAGGTCACAATGCAAAACTGCCAAACAAAGTTTTTAAGAATATACATTTAAATTAAAAGGCAGAGATCTGTAATATATACAAAAAGTAAATCTTGAATTATAACTATGAGGACCCCTTTCCTATTTCCTGCTCATTGTGGATCTCACAGTATGACACATAGTCCTGAAAGTTTTCTGTCTCAACAGATTGTAAAATAGGCACTATAATTATATATTAGTCACATATTTGAGGTTTAAATAACTACATTCTCTTAAGAAAAAACTCTTAAAACTACATTTCATAACACAACATACAGTAGTATTTTTAAAAAATATGGTGAATTTTCTTGACTGCCATGACAGTCGCCACAAGCAGAGTGATACAAACGGTGAAACAATCAGAGTGCTGTTACAGTGTGAATACAGCACAGCTGGAAAAGGCTCTCAGCCAGTCAGATTCGAGAACCAGAAAGAACTGTTGTATAAATACATATACCATGGTCTGTCTGAATACTCGGTTCTGATTGGATGGAAGGTGTGCAATAAAACCGTTTAATGCACAGGTAGTTCTAAGTCAGTTGAATCACCGTTCTATAGTAATGCGGTGTGCACACAGAGCGGACATCGCGCTTTTCTGTGTTCACACACAGAAACATGCAGGAGCACATACATTTGTTATCAACACTGCCCCGTGACGTTTAGTTATAAAATAGCTTCACTACTGAATCGCAACATTATATTTCTCAGAAATGAGAAGGCAACCACGTTGTGCATTTATATCATGTAATACACAGCTAGTCGTGGATAATCCCTTACATACATACTGTATATACTGTATGTGGAAAAAATATTATTGTCAACCCTAATTCTGCCCCTCTGTCTGAAATGATGCACGTGATTAAGTGTTTTGAAAACATCATCCATACAAAACGGTAATGAAGACAAACATTCTGAAATCATTTACTAACAGTTTATAATGCAGTTGTTGGCAGATCCAATACAGTTGGCTGTTTCATCAACCTTAGTTTCTTATTGACCTCTCCATTACACTGTGCCTCATTTACAAAACAAAATGCTCCGAACAAACATATAATCCTTGTCGACAGACTGTGGAGTATGTCAGAAACTGAATATTCATCTGTATACTGTATCCAGTGTGTAGGACAGGCATCCTCGCTGGGGGATTGAACAGCAGGCCCCTGCATGTATAGCAGCAAGAGGGGTGTTCTCTCCAGTGGGAGAAGAACAGCAGGTCCCCTTAAATATATCAATTTTTTTTTTTTTTTTTTTAAACTGGGGTGTTCATCCCTCGCTGAGGGATTGAACAGCAGGCCCCTGCATGTATAGCAGCAAGAGGGGTGTTCTCTCCAGCGGGAGAAGAACAGCAGGCCCCCTTAAATATATCTTTCTTTCTATCTATCTATCTTTTTTTATTTCTTTTTTTTATTAATGCGTTAAGGCTGGATGGCTGCGTAACCCTAGAGGTGTCGTGGAATGCTACTAAATCCGTGCGGTATTTTTATTTATTTTTTTTCTCTCTTTCAGTTTTGGAAAGATCCGCTTAAAGCTTTTTGGGCTAATATTAAATCCTGAGTTCTAGGCCTAATATAACGTTGGTACGCTGATGATGACCACCGACCCATAGCTTTAAGCATGGGTATGGAGACTGTTGAAGCTGCGGTGGTTGTATGCGAAATGAATGGCTGGTGTAAAGCGCGGGGTCCATGCCGCATTGAAGGCATTCATTCCAGAGACGTGAAGCGAACCAATACTTGGACATAGCTTCTCCTTTCTCTGTAATGAAGAGGGGTTCTGTGTGACCTGATTTGCTGCGTGAACTTAAAAGCCGGTTCATGGCTGTGAAGGGACAAAACCCGTCGTTGGTTCTAGAAATGTTAATTGTGGTTCCGTTATTATCTCTGTCTGTTTTGGAATGTTTCAGGTAAATGGAAAAGTAATCGGCGTGAAATGACACGTCTTTGGATGAGAGATCGTGTAAGGGGTCGAATTTTTTGTTGATGGTTAATTCTCCTCCTCTGAGGAATCCGTAAAAGGCGGTGAGGAATACTGCTTCTAGGAGTGAGTTTGCGTGCGGATTAAAAAGCCCTAATCTTAGTTGATTTACCATTGCGTGTACCTGGGAGAGGGACAGCGGCAATCGTTTATCTGGAGCTGCGGGGTTTTCCTTTTTAAGACCGTTGAGAAGGAGATGTATGGAGGGATTTTGTAACAGGCTTTGAGAGGATGGATCTAAACATCTAATGTGAAATTGGATGCCTGAAATCATAATCTTGATGGTGGAAGGCTCCAGCTTCCTAGAATCGAAGCAGTACGTAATAAAAGCGCATATGATGGAGATATTAGCTGGGATTTTAGGCACCGAGAACGCATTGCAGAAATTTGAAAAAGACGACCACGCTGAGTCATATGTTTTAAGTGTCGTCTTTGCTAGCCCTGATCTCATGTGATGAGTGGCTGATTTGAGATATTTTAGTAGTAAAGCATTTAGTCCTGGACTATTTGGCTGAAGTCCGGGCAGCCCAGTCGTGTTGAAGGAGCTCCCGGACACAGGCGTCTGAATTCCTGAAAATTAAACCGGGACAGAGAGTCAGCTATTTTATTATCCAGCCCGGGTACATGAGTAGCTTTAATAGTAAAATTGTTCATGACCGAGATCCAGGTTAGTCGCCTAATGAAACGGTTAATGAACGGCACGGAGGAACGACCTTTGTTAATAATATTTACCGTAGCTTCGTTGTCGCAAAAAACGAGGATATTTTTCCTGGTCCATTTATCTGCCCATAACAAGCTAGCCATCACTATAGGATATAATTCCATGAGTGCTGTCGATTGGATTGAGGGAGCTAGTTCCTGAAGTTCTTTTGGCCATCTTTCTGCGAACCATTGATTATTAAATATCCCTCCAAACCCGACGGAAGGAGCTGCGTCAGTGAATAATTTTAGTTTGACTGAGGTCTCTATATTTTCTTCGTAGAAGAAGCTAATGCCGTTCCAGTTATCGCATAGTTGTGACCAGAATATTAAAGGGGGGGTGAAATGCTCATTTTCACTCAATCTCCTGTTAATCTTGAGTACCTATAGAGTAGTATTGCATCCTTCATATCTCCAAAACGTCTTTAGTTTTATTATATTTAGAGGTGAAAGATTGGCTGTACCGAGTCTTTCCGGAAAAAACCGAGCGGCTGGGGGCGGGCCGTGTGGGCGGTGTGCTATAGCTGTGCTAACTGATCTAACAACAACACAGAGAGACATTTGAAGTAGTTTACTCACCGTGACTGCTCGATCCTTAAGCATTAGACGATCTGCAAATAAGTCGATCTGGGCTTTGTTTATAAAACAATCATCGTCGAAATGCAGGGAACAAAGAGTCGTGCACAACCTCCGTTGATGCTTCGAAAAAACAAACTCCATCCACTATTCCCTTAACGCTGGGTTCTTTGGGAATCTGTGCAGGGTTGTCTTGCCCTGCCAACCAAAAACCCACTTCTTTGGTGACATTGACTTCCCTAAAAGCTGAGCAGAGCGCTTTGAGGTAACGTACTGCTTTCGCTCTCTTCTCTCTCTGGTCTGCGAGTGCGCGCGCGGCCGCGGAGAAGTGCCCTTAGGACCCATATAAGGAAATTCCGCTCTATCTTACGTAAGACAGAGCCATACTCGAAAAAAACTTTCCGAAACTTGTGACAAACCGGAAGGAGTATTTTTGGAACAAAAATACTCCTTCAAACGTACAACTTAACTTTTGAAACTTTGTCCATGTTTAGCATGGGAATCCAACTCTTTAACAGTGTAAAAAACTCAGTATGCATGAAACAGCAATTCACCCCCCCTTTAAATCTGACCTGCAGCCCTCGTCTAGCGTGACTATTTCGTGGATTTTCTCAACCGTTTTGGAAAGATCCAAGAGTCTGGAAATAAAAGAACGACCTTGGGGAATGATCCTCATCGCAAAATTGAGATGCCCCAGCAGAGAAAGAATATCCCTTTTTGTTAGGGTAGTTAATAGAGAATACGATCTTATAAAACCTCTAATCCTTTCTAGTTTATCTAGAGGAAGAGATGCTTGCATTTTAATAGAATCTAGCGTGATCCCCAGAAAATCAAGGACGTGAGAAGGACCTTTTGTTTTTTCTTCTGCTAGGGGAATACCGAATTTATTAAATGCTTTAACCAGGAGATTTATGCTGCGTGATGGGTTAGCGTCTGGAAAATCGATGAGCAAAAAATCATCCAACAGATGAAGAACGAATTGTAGTTTAAAATTATTCAGTAGGACCCAGCAGAGTGCTTCGGATAGTGTATCAAAAATTTTGGGGCTGCTTTTACACCCGAATGTGAGTCTGACTGAAAAATAATATTTGTTCCGCCAACTAACGCCGAAAAGATGCCACTGGGACGGGTGTAAGGGCATAATTTTGAATGCGTCAGTGATATCCGCTTTACTGAGCCACGCTCCTCTGCCGGTAATTTAATGAGTTTAATTGCGTTGTCCACGGTGGAATAACACAGGGAAAAAGGTTCTGAGGGAATTAAACTGTTGATGCTTAGAACCCCTTCGGTGGAGTGGGGAGCTGATAAATCGATGATTAGATGTTTTTTTCCTGAGTATTTCCTGACTGCAACTCCTAAAGGGTTAATACGGAAAAGTTTGAAAGGAGGTTGATCGAAAGGTCCGATCATATAGCCCTTCTCTATTTCTTTCCCCAGCAGTTCATCTACGGCCTGTGGGTCTTTGATAGCCGACTGAAGGTTTTGACAGGTGAAGGAAAATGTGGGCAGGTAGGAAAGACCAGCTAGAAAACCGTGCATGAGCCCTAAAATAAGGTAAGACACGAAACAGTGGTTTGGATGCTTTGACAGAGCTTTCCCTAGCTCTTTAGTGTTCACCGGGGTGTTTATTTCTTTCTTTGGAATTTTGCGCGGCGTGGACATGAAAACTTCGGGTGACTGTTCCCGCAATAGCTGCAAGCATGAAAGAATTTACAATTATTACGAGTACAGACATTCTCATTGAAATTAAAACAGAGAGGAGTTTGTCTTTTAGGCTTCACCTGTTCCGGCGCCGAGGCGCTGGTGTCATGAGTTGAAGCAGTCTTAGGGCAGAGAGATGCGGTGTGGGAAAACGAGCCGCAAAGTGAGCATGACAGCGCTCGGTGGCCTGTAAAGTGCCTGCTAATGAGAGCAAGATCGACTACGGACCAGTCCAGTCGCTGGTTAAAGCATTGTATATACATTGCTGCTTTGGATGAAAACGATTTGTGGTATTCATAGAAAAGTGTTCCTCCGTAAGACATGGCGAGATCCGATATAATGGCTAGATAAGTGTCTAGTTCCTTTCTTCTTTCTGGATATTCTTCGCAGATGATATCTCTGAACACGCCAAGAGCGACATTAAACTCGGCCATGGTTAAACTCTTAGTAAGTCTTAGGTCACTATCTTTTAGAATAACTGATACGTCCCCACAATCCACAATCCTTCGTTCGTTAGTTTCTGCACATAACAAAATTTTCACTAGGTTGATGTCATTACCTGATAGGATTTGAGCGCGCAGGTGAGGAGAAATGGCAGCTGCTGGGGGAAAGAAAGGTGCACCTGTGGAAGCTGCTGGTAACGCTGATCCGAGAGTTCTCCTAGGAAGATTAGCAGCCGGATCGGGAGTGAAAGCGCAGTCTGGAGTCGAGCTGGAAGTCTGCCCGTCGAAAATCGCCCGATGTGCGGAAGCTGAGCGTTGTGATTCCAGTGCTTGGATCCTGTTGTCCATGTTGGAGAGGGATCCTTGGATTGCAAGCAGCGCTGAGAAGATCCTGTCATCTCCTTGCTCTGCTGGCGCCTGGGAGGGGTGAGATGATTTTGCCTTTTTTGGAGTTAGATTCGTCTGGTCGGTGGAAGTATTCCTTCTTTTCTCTGTGGCTTTACGGCCGGTGGCTCGGGGGAGAGACGGCGCTTCGTTGGTAGAAATGGGCTGCGGGTCTTGGACTTCTTGTAGGAAGTTCCAGAGCTGATCGTGACTCTGATTCGGAGGAGCTTGTATGTTGATGGAGTACAGGGTGGACAAGATCCTTTCTTTGGGCCAATCATTAATAGAGAGAGGATTCCTTGCTGCTATCCTAGAACTGCGCCTCACTAACAGAGCTGGATCGAGGTCCTCAGTGTGACGATCCTGACTCTCGTCCGGAGAATCGTCGGATATTTGTCCTAGGATGTCTGAAGTGTCCATTGCCAGGAACCAACAGGTAAGAGTTGATAGAAATAACGTTGAGTTAAATTTCATGCTGAGGTTAGTTGTATCGCGGTTCTTGCGAGTAGTTTAAGCATGTTTCCCAGGCGGAAGTGCCGCGTATATATATCCTTCCGGTCTAATAGGAGAACGGTAGTGGTTGGAGCAATTTGACAGCTGTCCGCGTGCCTGTCTGAACTAACGCTGTGCTCGATAAGAAGAAGAAGAAGAAGAAGAAGAAGAAGAAGAAGAAGAAGTTTTATTTATATAGCGCCTTTCCGTAGCTCAAGGTCGCTTTACATTGTGCATTACAATTCATTTACACACCCACACACATTACAATCACATAAGGACACATATAGTCACATTATCCAATATGTGTTTAGCTGAGTCTTGAATGTCGCCACAGATGAGATATTACGAAGTGTAAGAGGTAGTGAATTCCAAAATTTAGGAGCATTAACACTAAATGACCTTCCACTTACAGTAGACAACCGGAAACAAGGGATGGACAAGAAACCAAGTTCAGCTGATCTAAGGGACCGGGCAGGGTGGTAAGAGTAAAGTAGATCAGACAGATATGGAGGTGCAAGAACATTTAATGCCTTAAACGTTAGAAGTAATACCTTAAAGTGAAAACGTGATGCCACGGGTAGCCAGTGAAGGTCATGAAGCAGAGGAGGATTGTAAGCAGAATGCCTGGTGGAGGTGAGAACTCTTGCTGCTGAGTTTTGAACATACTGTAATCTTGCAATAAGGTTTTTGGGCAGACCAAGAAATAGAGCATTGCAATAATCCAGACGTGATGTGATTAATGCATGAATTAAGGTTTCAGCATCAGCTAAAGTGAGAGAAGATTGAAGACGTGCAATATTACGAAGATGGAAAAAAGAGTTTTTAACAAGAGAAGAAATATGAGAGCCAAAAGATAGAGTTGAGTCGATTAAGACACCAAGGTTACGAATAGATGACGAAGGCTTAACATGAACTATATATAAAAATTTTAAAAAACCATCTAATTTTCCTAGGGGGTGCAATTTATTTTATAGGGCACTCATTATGCCTCTTTTAAGATGCAATATAAATTAGGGCTGTCAAACGATTAATCGCGATTAATCGCATCCAAAATAAAAGTTTGTTTTTACATAATACATGTGTGTGTATGGTGTATAATTATTTTCAATATATAAATACACACACATGCATGTATATATTTAAGAAATATTTGCATGTATATACTGTGTATATATATTTATATTATATATAATTTATATTATATATAAATATTTTACATATAAATAACACATTTTTCTTAAATATATATGCATGTGTGTGTATTTATATATAGAAAATAATTATACTCCATACACACACATATATTATGTAAACACAAACTTTTATTTTTGACAGCCCTAATATAAATCTCAGTTGTCCCCAGAATGTGTCTGTGAGGTTTCAGCTCAAAATACCCCACAGATCATTTATTATACCATGTTGTAAATGGCCATTTTTGACTGGAAGGAAATACAAGCTGTTTTCCTGCATGTACCTTTAAATGCAAATTATCTGCTGCTTCCCACCTCGCTTTCCAGAAGACGGCTGAGCCTTTACAGCTCATGCCTCAGATACTCTGCCAGAAACTAAAACATCTGTTTGGTTTTGATTATCATCTCTATGGCTGTCACGCTCATATGACATTGCAGTTCTTCATCATTATTCAGTTTATTATCTGCGTGCGTTTTAAAGCCATTTCATTCTAAACTTCTGATGATGTGACAATTGGATAGAAACTGTAAATAGCTTATTCTGAGACAGGGGTGGCGCAAGATGGCTACCTGAACAGTTGTGTTGGTTCGAGCTCTGAGGCGTTTTTGAGGAGTTGCATCTTCTGGCCGAATCTGTAACGTTTAATTACAAGGCATGGAGTGGGAACTCTCTTTAAAGCAGCACTCAGTAGCTTCGGGATTTCTTCGCTGTATTCTCGCTTTTTGCTCGCAGGTTTGTCTATAGAGCTCCCCCCACAGCTTCGGAATAGATATTTGACAACACTGTTGTAAAAACTCGTTGGCGATTCTCAGACACCAGAGGCTAGTAGATCAACGACATCAAAGCAGATGGGACATTCTTTAAAACGTCGTCTTCATTCGGGTTCGGACAGCGTGAGGGAGCGCAATAATGACAGCATTTTAGCAGATTTCTTTTGGCCGTAAAGCAATTGTTTACATCGCGAGACCTGATATCACGCGAGACTTCCTGACGCGGCGGCCGGCGGCCCGCCGGCTCAAAGTTGTAAGTGCGTATTTTCCGCTCACAGGCACCAGGGGGGTGCGAAACGACCACCATTCAACCCGAAATAAGTAATATAACCATTCCAATGACTCCGAAGCTGTTCAGTTAAGGTAAAAAAAGTTACTTAGTTCACCTTTAAAGGTAGAATGCATTAAATTTACATTATAAAAATCCCAACAGACTGTGACACAGCCTATATTGATTAATCACACTGCCAGCCCACGTGCGAATTTTACAAAATGGCAAAGAAGACAGAAAGTTACTTTCTTCGCTTCTCGAAGCATCATCTGGAGACATTGATTCATCCCCAAATACTCCAACAGGCAGTCCTCTTTCAAAAAAAAAACCCTGTCAGGAAGAAGATCGCAAAGTCTCTAATGCCAATATACTTAGTTCTGTCAATGCTCTTAATGATCGCTTTTCATTGGTGGAACAACAAATAGCCCAGAACTCGGTCGCTATAGTTAATCTTTCAAAGACGGCTGACTTTGTGGCCGAGGAGATGAAATCTATACTGTATGCAAGGGTCAAGACTAACGAGAACAACATATCACAGATTGAGCAAGTGCTCCGGATGGTTCAAGGCAAGTGCGATCAAGCCGAGATCTACAGTAGGAGATGGAATTTAAGGCTAAACAACCTCAGAGAAATAGATGGAGAAAATATCAGAGTCAAAGTGCTCGAAATCCTAAAAATGCTGACTCCGGACGAGGTAGATGATATCCGTTTTTACGTTGACACAATCCACAGGATTGGACGTCCTGGTTCTGGAAGTAAACGTAGGCCGGTCATCATCCAGTCCACGCTCCGGTCCTAGAGAGAAAGTCTGGAAAGCTGTACGGGATCATCCTGCACTCAAGGAAAGAGGTGTTCGCCTGGCAGAGGATCTGACATTTGCAGAAAGACAACAGAGGAAACTGCAATTTCCAAGGGTAAAGGCGGCGAGAGAAGAGGGGAAGAGAGCTTACTTTTGTGGAGCAGATGCCTTTATTGATGGAGAAAAACTGTCTGTTGAAGACTATCAAGATGAATATTAACTGAGAAGGAGGTATTGACTATGCTGGGTAGGCAGTCGAACTGAAAACGTGTGCTCAGTCTTCAGGCCATATAACCTTCGTCCAGGTGATGCGACTCCTCGAAGTTTGGAGTGGATCAATACCGACTGGTTTGTGAATTTCGTTGTTTCAGGGTTCTTTATATAACATTGTTCTGACATCCAAATACGATTATTCTATGTCGGTATGTTCTATGTTGTTTAAAGATTGTTTCTCTTAATGTTAGGGGTTTACGAGACAGTACTAAAAGGAAGTCTACTGTATGTTCATTTTTGTTAGGCGTACAAATGCAAATATAATTTTTTTACAAGAGACTCATTCGTGCGAAACTGATGTTTCTGGCCGATCAAATCTTCTTTTGTCATGCTTCTCATCATTCGGCAGGTGTTGCTACTCTTCTAAATAAGTTTAAAGGTGACGTATTGGAAGTGGTTAGCTCCAGTGAAGGTAGATGGTTACTAACAGTTGTTAAACTGGATAACTCTGTATTTGTTTTAGGACATTTGTATGGTCATAATTCTTCAGTCCAAGCCAAAAATATGTCTACAGAGGTCACTCATTCTATATCAGTACTGATGGGCAAATATCAAGGTGCCTTTTTGATAATGGGCGGAGATTTTAATGATGATTTCTTAGATGGTTTCCCACCACATATGCTTTCTACTTCGGGAATTTACATTTACTACTTATCTGTGTACCCATCTTTCTTTAGTGGATATTTGGAGATTCTGGAATTTTAATGAAAAATGTTATTCTTGGAGTAACTCCTCTCTTTACAATCAAGGATTGATCTATGGTTAATCAACCCAGGATCTGTCCAATATTTGATTGATGTTACATATTGCCATGCACCTCTTTCGGATCATAAAATGATTGTTTTGACACTTTCTGGTTGTGATATTAAAAATAATAGTATATGAGGCTATTGCAAATTAAATAACAATTTGCTTAGTAATAAAGGGTTTGTTACCCAGGTTCGTGAAGTAGCACAACTCATTTTTGGGAGTAAGCAAATGTCACATGTTAAGAAATGGGAGTTATTTAAGTTTAAAGTTAGGCAGTCGGCTGTTTATTTTAGTAAGCAAGTTAAAAAATAATAATAATTTGAATAAGGAAATGGCACTTATGACAGAATTAGACTTTCTTTTGAAAAAAGTTAATCTTACAGAAGATGAAAAAGTCAGATTGGAGACATTAAAAACTCAAATCGATCAGATATTAATACAGCAAAAGGGGAATTCATTCGTTCTTAGAAAAAGGGGGAAAGAATACAAGTTTTGTTTTTTTGTTTTCACTAGAAAAACTAAATTATAAAAGACAAATGATCTCCTCTCTTAAAATTAATGATGTACTCACTTCATATACAACATTTATTACAAATTATGTGGAGTCTTTCTACTCTAAGTTATATGAATCAGTATTTGATATTGATAAATGTTCCGACTTCTTTGAGTCAGTTAAGCAATCTGTCTCATTAATTTCTATTCATTTTTGAGACCTTTGTGATGAAGAACTAAGGAAGCAAGATATGGTTACAGCTATTCGTTCAATGAAGAAGAAAAAATCACCAGGCACAGATGGTCTTTCAGTTGAATTTTATCTCTGCTTTTGGGATATTATTGAAAACCCCTTATTCAAAATGTATAAGGAATGTATTGAATCGAACGAATTATCGACTTCGATGAAACAGGGATTATTAACCCTCCTTCCTAAACCCGATAAAGATCAATTGATTTTGGATAACTGGCATCCTATAACATTATTAAACGTAGATTGTAAACTCTTGTTTATGCAGTTCGCTTCAAAAAAGGTCTAGATTAAATCATTAATGAGTGTAAACTGGTTTTATTGCTGGCCGACACATAAATTGGAACATTAGACTAATTTTGGACTTGTTAGACTATTCAAATTTAGTCAAATCAGAGGCTTTAATTGTTTTCTTAGACTTCCACAAAGCTTTTGATTCAATTTAGCATCAATTTATGTATAGGGCATTTAAATCCTTTGGTTTTGGGGAAAGATTTGTTTATATAATTGAATTTTTTTCATAGGTATTAATAGCTCTATTAATTTACATCTAAACACTTCTAAACGATTCCCCATTTGTAGAGGAGTGTGCCAATGTTGTCCTATAGCCCCTTTCTTATTCCTCATTGTGGTAGAGTTTCTTTCCAAAGTCTTGAATTCTCCAAATTTTCAAGGAATTACCATCTTCAACAGACAAATTAGATTAACTCAGCTTGCGGATGATACTGTTCTTTTTTTTAAACAAACAGTTGCCCGCAGCATTGAAGTTAGTATGTACTTTTTAGTATGTAAGGCCTCTGGATTAATGCTAAATGTAAATAAATGTGAAATAATGGGCCTTTATGGTTGAAAAGAAAAAACTTTATGTAATATCCCAGTAAAAAATAAGATTATGTATTTAGGAATAAGTGTTACAAAAGATATAGCGGAGAGACAAATTACATTTTCCCCCCAAACTTAAAACAAACTCAAAACATCTTTAATAACCAGCTTCACAGAGACTTTTAATAACCAGCTTCACAGAGACTTGACTATTATAGGCAGAGTCCTATTAACCAAAGCAGAAGGGGTTTTATCTAGAAATCTAGATTTGTTTATCCAGCTTTATCTCTTTCTGTTCAAGATTCGATTTGGAAAAGAAAATCAACAAGTTATTTACAAAATTTGTTTGGAGGAATAAACATCATCATTTAAGAAAGGAGGTTCTTCAGGGTCCAAGAACTGAAGGTGGTTTTGAGCTTTTGGGTTTTTTCGATTTAAATTATACCTTTAAAGTAAAATGGCTCAGAAACTGTCTACTTAATTCAGACTCGATATGGTTTTTTTATATCATATAATAATTTTTAAAAAGATTATATTTTTTGTTATTGTGTGATTACTCTATTAGCAAACTGCCTGTGACATTATCCAATTTCTATCAACAAGCTCTTAAGGCCTGGAAGTTATGTTATGTACATAACTTTTCGACATAAAGCAATCTTGTGGACTAATGCTTATATTACAGTTAACCAGAAAATCTCTTTATTTACAGAGTTGGAAAGATTTTTTTATCTGACCTTTTAGACCAGTCAGCTCAGTTTCTTTCTTATGAAAAATTCATGAATAAGTGGGCATTTCCTATTAAATATAGAGTATTATTCTGTGATAAAAGCCATTCCCACAGGTCTAATGATGTTAATGAGAAGCCATATGTTGTCCCTTAACATTTGTAGAATTTAACCCATACTTTATTTAAACGGGGTGGACATTAACAGTAAAAAGTGCACCAATAAATTTATTAGAAATCTATTTTATAAAAATAGATCTTTTCAGCCAAGAGGGACATTTTTCTGGAATATTTGCTTCCCAGAGATTATCTGGAAAAAAGCTTGGTTGCTTCCCTTTCGGTTTTGTATATCTAACAAACATCGGGAATTACATTTGAAAGTACTTCATAATATTTATGTTAGTAACTATACTTTATCAAAATGTATGGATATTGATGAAAATTGTTCATTTTGTTCTGATCAGCCAGAAAAAATTCTACATATTTTCTTTGAATGTTATCATTCCACAAAATTCTGGGAAGATCTATCTATACATGTTCAACAGAAATCTGGTTATAACTGTGAATTAACATCCAGATGCTATCATATATTTTGATTCAAGAACTGCTGCTGTCAATTTTATGATGAATCTTGATCTTTTATGATGAATGATTTTATTTGGTACATTTCATATTCACAAGAGTAAAATAATTAATTCTAAACCTTGTTTAAAGGTATTTTTGGCTGATTTTCAGTTGTATATTGAGTCTCTCAATGTATCGATAACACAAAATGTAGTGATACAATTTTATATGCTAAAGAGTTGAAGTTAATTGAAAATTGAACTAGTATATGCTGTTTTATTTAAGTACCAATATTTGGTTTTCTAATTTTCTCTTAAACCACTATTATTATACATAACAGATAGCCCTTAATATTTTTTATTTTTTTATTATTATTATTATTTATTTTTTTACCTTTATTATTTTCTTAATTTATTGTAAAAACAATTCCATTTGATTGTTATCTTTTTGGATGACATGTTATAGCTGTAAATGTTGTATGTTGTGTCTATGTCTAATAATAAATAAATAAATAAATAAATAAATAAATAAATAAATAAATAAATAAAAAGCTTATTCTGAGACACTGCTTACGATGGATGGGGTGGATGTATACACGCACTGCCGACACAAATTTATGTTGAAACACCACTAAAATCGAATTTTGCATAATAGGTCCCCTTTAAGGAATGGACTCCAAGCAATTCAACCTGACAGTGATCTGACTACTTTAAGGGTGCAAATGAAAAAGCACTGCATTTACATGCTATCCTCGCCTCTCTCCTCACGTTCAGCAGCCAGATATTGACAGGAAGGCAGAAGCCAAGCGCGTGGTGATTGTTCAAGGCACGCGCACTTTGTTTGCTTTGAGATTTAGTATCAAACAGGGCCATGCCGCACAAGGTTAGCCTGTTAGAGGACAAATATACTGTATCTGTCTCTCTTTCTCGCTTCCCGCTCTCTCACACACACTCGCCTCACGTTTCCGCGCACGCTTTCCAACGTGCTGCTTTGACGCCCAGATGTCTCTCCTGTGCCCGGCTCCTTACACACAGTAACACGCTGCATACTAATAAACTTCAGCCTGAACGGGATGAACGAGACATACAAATGTCGTTTCATCTGTCACTCGCTGATTCTCCTTCACGCAACATGTTGTGACATCCTTTTCCTCCCGTTTTAGCGCATTTAAAGGGCATTACGCATCGCCAAAACGATGTCATATAGCGCCACCGCGTCTTTAAACGTCCACACTTCGTCGTTTATTATTTTTATTGGTGCTTGTGATGAACGGATTGCTTTTTGACGGGATCGTTTGACGGGTTTCTGAAGATGAATGGACCATGAATGTGGACTAGAGGAATGACAAGGGGGTGTCCGGCTTTAAAATCTAAACATGTTCGTGAAAATGTGCATTTATTATGAGTGATCTCTCATACTGACACGTCCGGTGAGTGTGAGGTGAGTGTGTGTGTGAGTGCGGGCGCGCGCACGCGCGCGTGTATCCATCGCCTGTAGTCTATAGATCTGTGTTACTGCGCCAGGATGGAGATGACGCAAATGACCCAGCTCCCCAAAAAGTGTTTCAAGACGAACATGGCGGCAACTTAACACAGGACCCAAGATGATGATGATGGTAATGATGAACAGCAGAGAATATCGAAGGCAATCCGCCCAGAAAGGGAAAGAGCAGCTCGTTCAGCGTCTTTCCTTCCCTTGAGGAGATACGGGGACACAGGCAGGAGCTTCGGGAACAGAGGAGGCATGTTGTCACACAGAAAGCGCTTTTTCTCCGGGGAGCCATGCGGAATAACGGAGATATGACCGCGCGCGGCTTTATCTAGCCCAGAGAGTCGGATACAGCTGCCACGAGCGCTGTTTAACGGGAGGAAAACATTACAAATCAATGCATTTTGTGGCAGAGGAGCCGTCGCGGTGGAGTCGGCCAGTGCTGCTCTTTCCTGAAATATGACCAGGGGTGCTTGGACGTGTCGGCAGCAAGATGACGGCTTAAAAATCTGCTTCGCACCCCGAGAGGACGAAAAGCCATTATTCACCGATTCGGAAAGGGCCCAGAGATGGCGACTGTCCTTAGCCTCTCTTTTGTTTATCACCGTTTTGCTCTCTGATCATCTGTGGTTCTGCGCCGAGGCGAAGACGAGGACGCGAGACAAACGGCTGGAGCACACGAACCATATACTTTCATCCAGCCATCAGAGAGAGCAGAGTCTTATTTTTATAGACAATTCTACCAAACCTCTGTGGAGTCTTGAAACTTGTCACCCTGACAGCTTCTCCAAAAACTGCTTGACTTTCGCCGAGCCGGAAGCCGTGTGCTCGGGCCTCTCCGATTGGAACCTGAGCGATTTCTATCTTTCTTTTTGTAACTCCTACTCGCTTTTGGATTTGTTTCACGGGTTTACGAGTCCGGACAATTTGACCTGTAGCCTGGAAATGGCTAATTCGTCGGGATGCAGCCAGTGCGTCCAGGCTTACCAACGCTACGACCGACGAGCTCAGGAGAAATACCAAGAGTTTGAGCTTTTGGTTCAGAAATATGAAACGGATGTATATTCGGTGCGGACATGCATGGAAGAGTGCACGGTAGGCGTACGCTGCTTTTCCTTTTGATGTTGGTTTGTTTACTGCTTGTAACAGAAGCTATGTACCGCTACTGTTGTTATCACATTTATTTCACGTTAAGTGTATGAAAAAAAAAAAAAAAGAAAAGAAAAAACACCACATGTGTACATGTCCGCTGTTTTGTCATCTGCGCGCGAGAACGCGCGCGGATTCACGGTGTGCGCGCATTTATGGATTAACTGGAGGTGGATTTTTTTTTTTTTTTTTGGCACCTTGAATGCACGAGTTTGGGTTAGATGGAAATGAGGTTATGGAGCGTCCAACAATATGTTTTTACTGTGTGGTGTATGCAGGTGATTCCTTCCTCCCTCAGTTGTATCAAAAATTATGCAAATTCACTAAAGCGCATAGCCTATGATGGATGATCCATGACAGAAATAAGAAGTGCTGGGCAAGCTACTCAAAAATGTAGCTACTAGCTAGCAGGAAATAAACAAACTAAACTGAATGCTACGGTTTAGGAAATGAATTTCAGGTACCTCATATTTTTTATAAATATAAAATATGAAAAATAGATGTCATTTGATACATTTTATAAAATACACTGTTATTATTATTATTATTTTTAAATCCTAAAATTGGAATACTATATTACCAGTTATTGTGAGTGTACTTACGTGACAGCACTTGAAACAGGCAAATGTGTGTAATGCCAGTACTTCTCATATACAACATACAATCACTACCATATTCAAATACCTTGGAATAGCATGCAAATACCATGGTGTTTCAAAGAATAACATGGTACATGTCCATAATGCAGTGGTTCCTTGAGTGTTTTTGTGTGTTGTTATTGTTTTTTCAGTATTACCATGGCAAATGTAATGTTTTAGTGAGTGTCAAGGCTACTCTGCTAACTTAAGCAACAAAATAGCTTGGCTAATAAGAAATGTAGTTAAACTACATTTCCGGTTATTCCGGCTATTCAGCAAGCCATGCAAAAAGGAGACCACATTAAACCAGCAGACATTCTTAGGGTTGTTTAAGAGGTTTTGTCCACAGGGGTTGCTCTCATAGTTGGTAATTACCTCAGTATGGAAGGACAAAGCTGAGGGCATGTCCTCTCATTTGAAACAGACTGAGATTTATGGTTCTAGGTGTCCTGCAATCTGGAAAGAGATGGAACGAAACAAAGATTGCATGTGTGAGAGAGTGAGAGGGAGCTGGCGCAGTGCTTTATGGAATTTCAATAACGTTAATAGTGCAGCAGTGATTTTTTTCTGTGTAATCCCCGGAAGGCTATTCTATTCTAGTCATTGTTCAGGTGTTTTTCCTCTTCCACTTCTGGTATGGCGTTGAATAACATTGCTGTTTCACATGCATGAAAAAGGACTGCTATAGCCGCCAAAGCAAAGAAGAGCGTATGAAGCATGTCAATCTCAAACGATTAGCTATCTCAAGGTTTTTGAGTTCATAATTTCATGTGCTGTGGGATGAGAAAACATGGGCAAAATGTCCGGCCAAACGTACTGCAGGATACTTTGTAAAGTACATTACACAAGGTTTCAGTGAGTGTGATTGTTGCATATATTTCAGTTTTGTTCTTTCTCTCTCTATTCTCTCTCTTTTGCAATCTCTATTTATGTATTTTTAGTTTTGCTCAGGTTCACATGCGAGAGTGGCTTGGTCCCTGTCCATGGTGCTGAAACAAGTACATAGTAATGAATAAGACACATAATCACACCTGGAAATGCAGAACATAAACAATCTTTATTTCACACCCATTTTGTCCCTAGTAAAAATCTAAAATATTTAATAAAGCTGTATTAGGTGCTGCAATGCTGTATAACATTGTCAAACATGCTATTCGTGGCTGAACATTACAGAATTTTGCTGTGTTTTGAATGCTAACATAAGCAGTAAATTACAGTAATTTAAAGTATTTCTCTTGAAGCAACAAGGGAGACTGTGCTACATTGTGAACACAGTCATGGTTAAAGGGTGTTTTTGTGCACATGGGATTGACTATATGGACTATACAGCACAACTTTGAGTCCTTATTGGCTCTGTAATAAAAACGAAAATAGAATTAACTCAAGTAAACATATTAAGTGGCAGTCTTCCATGATACAGCATAACATTGCCATTAAATAAAAGTAATAATAATAATGATGATCCACTTGTGTTTTGCATCAGAGTTGTTACTGTATTGAGGATTTTTAGCTTGCCTAGAATGCTGTATTATCAAAATTAAATTATAAAATTATATGTTTACTGATTAATTGTGGTAACACTTTAGTTTGGGGACCAATTCTCACTATTAATTAGCTGCTTATTAGTTTGCACATTACTAGCGTATTGGCTATTTATTAGTACTTATAAAGCACATAGTAATGCCTTATTCTGCATGACCATTTTCTACATCCCATAATCCTACACCTATACCTAAACTTAACCACTACAACAACTACCTTACTGACTATTAATAAGCAGTAAATTAGGAGTCTGAGTCAAAGTTGTAGTTAATAGTGAAAATAAATGTGCTTCCCAAACTAAAGTGTGGCCTTAATTTCTTGTAAAAAAGTGAATAGGGTCGCTAGCGACAGAGGTATGTAATATATATATAAATATATATAATATATAAAGGATTTTTTTTCTGCGTAACAATAATTGAATCTCTGAGGACTCAATGAGTGCAGTTCACCTTTATTCCTCAAGGTAGCAATGTCTGATACACAGTGATGAAGTGGCGTTTCACTTATAGTTACTGCAGGCAGAAAACAAACAAATAGGAAGTATCATCAGCAAAACTTGAAATGACTCAGTGATTTACTGCAGAGCAAATACTGAACGCAATCAAATATTAGTGTCACTGTCACTTGATGGTGGATCTGGTGAAGAAGCTGCCAGCAATCAAAATATTGATTTTGAAGACGTTGAAAATTATAGTTTTGAGAAGTTGATTGAGATTTTGAAAATATAAGCCAGTTGCTGAATGTACTGGGGAAATGAGCTTTGACGATGATAACGATGATGGTAAAAAGCATCTGCTCAAATCAAACCCTTAGCTCCAAAAGGTAACGAAATATGCTTTATTTTATTCTTTTGCAATTTTTTATTAAAATATCAGGAGAGTTTTATACTATTGTGGCTGTTAGAGATCTATCCGTGTTAGATATAGATCCGTGTCGCTAAAGACCCGAATATGTAATAATGATTGGCGAAACATTCATGCATTTAAGGGTTAATACATACTTAAATTAATATAATATATCAATTGGCCATGCCTTAGTTTTTAGATATTCAAGATTAAATTAGTCTAAAAATAAAAACTGAAGCATTATAATGTAATATGCTCAAATTGCATATTATAGCTCTCAGCAATTATTTACACTACTTCAGATGGGAGACAAATCCAATGCATAATCCATATTAATCCATAGATTGTTTAGACACTACCCAAAATTACTCTTCCATATCCCAGTCCAAAATCCAAGCCTATAAAGAACCTAAGGCAGAACAGCAACTATCTGGATGAAATAAATTCATAATCCTCCATCTGTCTAAATGTGTGTGCATGCATGTTTGAGAGGGAGTTAAGGAAAGTACAAGAAAACGAGGAGAGAAATTTGTGTTTTGTTACGTCTTCCCTAGTTTCAGCCTTAGGCTGCATGGGCCGCCCACAGTCCGTTCACTGACCATATGATGCATACTGAACACACAAATATTAAGCTCTAATCTGATTTGCCAGCCTTATGAAACATCTATATGTGCGTTTTTTTATCAGTTCACCTACAAAAACTATTTTTACAAGGTAACTAGATATTCACTAGCAGAACTACCCTGTAATCAGTATTTCGTTTTTTCTCATAGCTGTGAAATAATGTGTATTTATTAATCTTGAATGCACATAAATTCTGATAAGACTCTATACTTACAGTTATTGTTATAGTGTTTTCTGTGCAGCTATCAATTATCTATTATTATAGTGTAATACAACTGCCCTTAAAGCTACACTGTGTGATTTTTACCCCCATCTAGCGGTGAAATTGTATATGACTACCCAGTGAATATTAATTTCTGTTCCTCTCAATTCCGAGGGCGTTTTAACTCCTACGGTGGCCGTATTATTCCAAGATTAACATGGCTTCCAGTTATCGACTTCGTCCATGACAATAATAAACAATACGTCTAAAATGAATAAAACTACAGGACAGATGTCAGGAGGTAAACGTCACCCTTGGAATCGGCTATCCCAGCATAATCAGATTAGGCTAACGTTACAATGTGTACAAAGTAAAAGCAATTAAAAATAACTAAAATTTACAGTGTCCTTTTTTTATATAGCTTAAAAAATTGCGCCTTTAAAACTATTCATCACCTGTGATCCGTCGCAGCACAGATTTATGTTACAAGGCAAACAATACTTTTTCACCATTGACGCGAGGATGAAGTTATACTAGAGGTCGTTCTGCCGTTATGCACAACCATGCTATGGTTAGACAAGCAACTATAAAACTTCGTATTTACACAAATGAATTATAACAGGCTGAATTACCTGTCGAGAAGAAAGCAGGCAACCTCGGCGTCCGTTTTAAAATCTTTTCTCCTCATGAGCTCTTTCCATCTGGGAAAAGTTACTCCAATATTGACTATGGTCTTGCTGATTTGTCTGTTGCGTTGACGTTTTAATTCTCTCTTTCAAATGTGAGTACACACGCACACACACACACACACACACACACACACACACACACACACCACACTATCTTTCAAATCTGCCGGCACTCGCGAGCTCGCGAGTAATCTCCCCCTTGCATTCGTCACGGTGTCACTGAGTGAAAAACGCAAAAAGCGAAGCTTGAATTTACAGGCATGTCCCTCTTTGGCTAATGTAGTTTCAAGATGGAGGGGCAACATGGCGACCGGCATTCGAACCCCTCACCCGTATGTACTTTCAATGGCAGATTATAAACTTAAGAGAATACTTTATTACTTGAAAGAAGTAAATATACATTAATGAGCACATATATTTTTGAAAGAACTAAGTGTTTTTTGCTAAGAATCAACTAAAAAAGTTACACAGTGTAGCTTTAAAGGAACGCGCCGACTTTTGGGGACTTTAGCTTATTCACCGTATCCCCAGCGTTAGATAAATCCATACATACCCTTCTCATCTCCGTGCGTGCCGTAACTCTCTCTGACGCACCCACTGCTAGCCTAGCTTAGCACAAAGACTGGAGGTAAACGGCTCCAGCTAGCATACTGCTCCCAATAAGTGACAAAATAACGCCAACATTTTCCCATTTACATGTTGTGATTTGTATAGTCACAGCGTGTACAAATAACAAGGTCACATGAGACAGTCATCTTCTAACCGAATACATACTGGGAAATATATTCTCAGAAGGTGAAGCACTGCTACTTCTGCGGAGTGATTTGCTCGCAGCACCTGAGAAGGAGCAGAGAGTTCGCTCAAAGTTGGAGTAAATAACTCCGCAGAAGTAGCAGTGCTTCGCCTTCTGAGAATATAGTTCCCAGTATGTATATGGTTAGAAGATGGCTGTGTCTCATGTGACCTTGTTATTTGTACACGCTGTGACTATACAATCACAACATGTATATAGGAAAATGTTGGCGTTATTTTGTCACTTACTGGGAGAAGTATGCTAGCTGGAGCCGTTTACCGCCAGTCTTTGTGCTAAGCTAGGCTAGCGGTGGGTGCGTCAGAGAGAGTTACGGCACACACGGATATGAGAACGGTATGTATGGACTTATCTAACTCTGAGGGATACTGTGAATAAACTAAAGTCCCAAAAGGTTGGCGTGTTCCTTTAAACAGGAGGTATAATCAAAACAAACTGTGATTGGTCAATTTATATCTCAATCATACAATTACTTCCTGTGTAAGTGGGTGGTTCTTGGCCAGTATACGCTGCAATGTTTACCGGATCTTATGCTGTAAGTCAAACGTCTGGCTAAACAAGACTACTATTTCACAAGAACGCTTAGTGGAGACTTGTTCTTTCAAGGCTTTTTGTCAGTTATAATGATTCAGATTGACTGATGTTGATTGACAGCTGCTAGTGGATGTGAAGGGGCCCAGGTGTCCTCCTTTGAACATGAGCAGGTTTTTGTCAGAGGGTCAGTCTCAGGTCAGCTTTAGAAGAGACTTGAATTTGTTAACCCTGTAAAGCCTGACATATGAATTTATTTTTATTTTTTTAATTTTGTTTTAATGGAGCAGATTATTGAATCTTTAAACAACCTAAAAAAAGGTTGAATATTTGAATATGTGTGTTTTTTTTTTTTTTTTTTGAGTATCATATTTGATACATCAGACTTGGCTCATGTAGTATAAGATACAAGAGAATATGGAGATACATCAGGTTTATTCAGAGGCCCAAACTGAGCAAACATGTGAAATGTGGTGTAGTTTTTGATATTTATATGGTCAAAAAGTAAGATAAAATTCAGATTTTTATTATCAAAACACATTCGTTTTTATTGTGCAGCCTACTATAATGCAATATAATACAATGATGACTGAGACATGTTCAAATAAACATTCCTCAAAAGATGTATCATATTGAATACTTTTTTAAAAACATTTTTATTTTTTTTATTTTTTTTACAACATTATCTATGGATAATCAAATAAACCTAAGTTGCTTCCGTCCAGTAAATGTTCATCTTGAATTATTACTAACAGCATAAAAGTATAAAAATGAGAAAAGATTTCACAGCAAAAAGACGACCTGAAGGGGGCCATTTTAGAATCATACTAAAAGGCCTTGTACTTTCTAAAAAGTATAAACTATCAATCAGATGGCCAAAGGCATGTAGAAGATTGTGTACAACAGGTTTCTCTGCAAAGTGTTGATCATGTTGATAATTTATAGGCCTTAGAAATTTGCATTTTAAATTTGACACAGTTTATTTGTGCTTGGACGAGAATATTTTCTGTGATCTGCGCACATAAAAACCCCTTTTAAAGAGCAATAACCTCATAAAAACAGTTCCACCCCTTTTCCACCATACTTGGCATCTCCCTCCCCCATGATGCAACAGAGCAAGGGTATACAAAGGGTCCTTTCAGGTCTTTTACTCAGTTCAAGATGGCTGCCATCCTGATTCAGGTTATAGTCAACAGTCTGAGAAAAGCTTAAATGTCCACTGGTTTAGTGCTCAGGTGTCTAGTCTGAGACACAGCAGTCTAGTTGTAGGTGTGTGTTTGTGTGTGTTTGTAATTCATCTCTCCACTTTGCTGACACATCAAGGTAAATAAAGAGTCTTTTGAAAACAAAAGTATGTGTTCATGTCCTATACAAAGGGGTTAGCAAGGGGAACACGGGGAACAGAGGGCAGCTCTGTGACACTGTTTAACAAGGAGACATCTGTAATCAACATACTAACCACTTGGTCTACAGAAAATGACTGGAATTGATACCTTGTTGTTTTGTGTGTGTGTTTGAATTATAAACTGTGTGTGAATCACAACTCGTCTCCTTTTGTCCTCCTTTTCATCAGCTAATCAGCGACAAGAATGCAGACTGTAAAAATTGTTGGAAGAATCACGTCGTCCTAATGATATAAAAATTTGCTTCGGGGAGTTGGCAGCTGGCAATTAATCTGAATTGCAAATCTATTCTTATGTTTGTGTGACCTTTGCACAAGCACTGCACTTTGTGTTTGAATTGTGAAATGTCAGTATAATGACCCCTGCGCTTCTTAAAGTGAAATTAAATTTCGGTGGAAAACAATCGTATCTATCTTACTTTCTTTCCCTTTTTTTCCAAAGCGTCTTTTCCACTTCTTCTCCCTCTCCATGTGTGTTTGCTCGCCTCCTCACCTTCATGGCCTGCGCATTGTTGCACACAAGTGGGGAGATAATGACATTTTGGCGAGAAGCTGCCCTCTTGACAGCACGACAGTGTGACTTTGTAAGGGCGCTTTATTCACTGCCTAAGCCATGGCGACTGCAGAGGGAGCAGAATCCTGCCCTCCGCATTCTCTTCCCTAGGGCATAAAATATGTATGGACTAAATAAGCATGGACCTGCCGGATCTCTCCTTGCAAGGAAAATTAATGAGACGGAAAGACAGCGATTTCCACCGTGTTGCCCCATGTATGCATCCGGGAACTGGCACTTTTGGCACTGAATATCTCTGGTGATTAACATACAGAGGGTGGACTTACATTTTGTGGAGATCCATCTTTTAATCATTAAGACATCCTAAAGGGGAAGTGTCATGTCTGTGGATCTAACAGCACTGAATGGAAAGGTGAAATTATGATTATTTTCAAGCTGATTTCTTGAAAACTCTCCCTTCACCTGCCACATTAAAATAGTGAATAGCCAAATTCACGCCATTGTCCATTTTTGTCAGGCTGGTCAATATATACATAGGAGTGTCCTGACAGTGCCATAGTGATTGCACTTTTAGGGCAGTCAGTTTACTTCAATCAGAAAAATGTTGGTTAAAAAAGAGCTGTGGTTACCAAAAGATGGTAAAAAAAAAAAATGGTAGCAACAATTACGTTTTTACAAATTTTACGAATAACTTATATTTCAATAACTGATATAATGTTTATATACCAACCTAATAAAGTACTAAAATCTGTTATGTACCTTTATAATATACTGTCAGCCACCATTGAAGCTCAGGTGTTCATGAGAAACAAATCAAAGTTCATCACAAGTAGCTTTTCCACGATCTTAGGTAAATACTAAGATGTAAAAGGTGCACTCAGTATCATGCACACAAATACAAAACACCATCAACACACAACCACTAAATGCAATAAACATAATTTTAAAAAAATCACAAAAAGTAATTGAAGTAGCTCAACACAAATGTTTCAAGTGGGTTCCTCAAATTCAACTAAAAATGCAACTTTTAATGACTTATGCAGTCTCAAAATCAATTAACCCCTTCTTGGCAAACATCTTTGGTACTTAGTAGAACACCCTTTTGCTGTTTAACCTGCTGAAAATAAAATGTATGACCAGACACCAGCTTATAGCAGGATTTATAAGGAATCTTATCACATTCCTCATGATCAATGGCCTCCAGTTCAGTAATATTATTGGGTTTGCGTGCTGTAACTGCCTTCTTCAAAGCCCACCAGAGATTTTCTATGGGGTTCAAGTCAGGTGACTGTGATGGCCACTGTAGAATCTTCCAGGACTTCTTCTGAAACCAAGCCTTGGTGGAATTTTAAAGGTATGCTTGGGATCATTGTCCTGTTGGAAGGTCCAATGATGCCCAAGCTTCAGCTTCCTCACTGATGGCATGACATTTTCTCCTAGGATTTCCTGATACTTCAATGAATCCATCTTGCATTCCACACGCAGCAGGTTTCCAGTGCCAGAGGATACAAAGCAGCCCCAGAGCATCACGAGCCACCATCATGCTTAACTGTAGGCAGAGGGTTCTTTTCAGCATATGCTTTATTCTTCTTCCTCCAGACATACCGCTTAACCATGGGGCATAAAAGTTCCAGTTTTGTTTCATCACTCCACAGAGCAGAATCCCAAAACTTCTGTGGCTTATTTATATGATTTTAAGCAATTTGGAAGCCGACTTTTCTTGTGCTTCTGGGTCAGTAGTGGTGTAGTCTTGAAGTTCTGACATGCGGTTAGTACGCGCCTTACTTTGCAAGCTGAAACCTCAGAGTCTGTTGCCACCAAGTCTTGCTGCAGGTCTTTTGCAGTCACTCAAGGGTTTATCTGAACCTGCAGCCACTGTTCCTTTAACTTTGAACTTGCGAACTATGCTCCCAACGGTGTATCTAGGAACATTTAAGCCTTTGCTATCTTTTTGTATCCTGTTCCTTGTTTGTGAAGGGTGATGATATCTTCTCTTAACTTTTTGAACCATTTTTTTTACTTCAACAGTCAAAAAACCTACACTGTAAAAAATAATCCTGTAAAAAAACAGTAAACTACTGGCAGCTGTGGTTGCCATTATCATACTGTTAAAATACGATGTGTTACTGTTTTTGAAATTAACAGCTAAATACCGTTTTGACAACTACAGTATAAAACTGTAATTTTACAGCCCGGTATTTAACAGCTATATGCTGTAGTTGTCAAAACGGTATTTAGCTGTTAATTTCAAAAACAGTAACACATCGTATTTTAACAGTATGATAATGGCAACCACAGCTGCCAGTAGTTTACCATTTTTTTACAGTATCATTTTTTACAATGACACCCCAATAATTTAAATTCTAAATGCTATTATAACCCTGCACATTATTTTTGTCATGGATTACAAAAAAGGAATAAAGCCAAGTTAGGATTTTTTTTATTTTTTATTCTGATACAACACCAGATCAATTCTGCTCAATTATTGTGAACTAAAACAGGCAAATAAAAAAATATAGTAATATAGTAGTCAAGTAATATTCAGTGCATAGAAATAAGCACCCATCAAAATGCAAAAATGGCTTAAGAAAAAGCAAATAAATACATAATATATAGAATTGACTTACCTGTATATAAAATACAAATCTAGTCTCAAATGAGGTTTTAGCAAACATTAGCCCAAAAACAGTTGCACTAAAACAAAGTAATTATTTAAAATAATTAAATCATTAAAAAATAACCTCTTAAATCAGGCTTTAAAAAAAACAGCCCTTTTTAATATCTAAATAACTATGTATAAACAAAATAATAACACCAGGCCACCATGTTTCTGAAAACAAACTGCATGTGTAGGGAGTGTCAGCTACATTTTAAATGAAGTGTCACTTGAAGTACATAAGTATTTTTAAAAGATTTGATACTTTGGTTCTGACGGTTATGGTCTTCTTCTGCACGGTTTTCCCAGATTTTTTGGACATCACTTTTCCCCTTGCAGCCTTGGTCCCCTTTTCTGGATTAATTCCAACAAAACGTCTGAAAAATAAGAGGAGAATATCTTCAGTGAACAATGATTTAAAAGGAATAGTTCACCCAAAACAAGAATTTATCCCACAATTTACTCAATCTCAAAGTGTATATGGCTTTCTTCTTTCAGCCAAACACAAATAGAGTTATATTACATCATCCTTCTCAGCTTTGTAATGGCACTGAACAATGCCAAGTTTTTGAAGCTCCAATAAATGCATCAATCAATCATAAAAGTAAAAAAAAAAAAAAAAAAAAAAAAATTTTCTTCTGAAGAAAAGCCATGCATTTTTGTAAGAAAGATATCTGTATTTTATAACTTTATAAAATATAATCACTGGCTTCTGGCATGGCCGTATGTGTGTTCATGATTGAGTTGAGTTCTGGTGGAAGGGTGACCTCTGACCTGAAGTATGGCGAAGACGTAGCGAAAGATTAGGTTGGAACTGACGAATGCGGAAGTGCAGAGGATAGAGTAAAACAAAATGCCGGTCATGAATTATAAGTCTAAAAAGAGACGTTTTGAAAGAAAAGGACTTTGATATAAGATTTCATATGTCGGGTCAGAGGTCATTCTTCTGCCGCAACTCGACTCTATCATGAACTCGTGTACGGCTGTTTCCGGAAGCCAGTGATTATAGTTTATAAAAGTTATAAACATGGATATTTTTAAGCTTCAAAAACTCGGGATCTATTTAATGCCATTGCAAAGCTGGGAAGCCAGTATATTATTTTATATAACTCTGACTGTGTTCGGCTCAAAGAAGAAAGTAATATACACCTAGGATGGCTTGAGGATTCCATTGTCCATTAGACACATTTAAAGTATATAAGACAAGAATTTAAAATGTTGTTCATTCCTCACTACCATTTACTGACAAAAAAGATTTGAACATGTTTCATAAACACTTATAATTCAAAACTCAAACTTTATAATTCCCTTGCATGCTTGACAGTACAAACGCGTTATGAGTGTGCGTGCAAATCTTACCCATTCACTAACCGGATTCACTGGATCTTTATATATATTGTTATTTTATAATATAGGCCTACTTGATAACAGGGCGATTAAAATAAGCGCAGAGCGGCAAATTAAGTTACACCAGCAGATAATTTGTCTATGTCTCAAGATAATGTCTCTCATGGACTGAATGTGCATGTTAACTTTCCACACAAGAAGAAAAAATATACATATTTCGTTCATTCCATTAATCTATTACTTGGATAAAGTTTGGTAATGCAGGTTGAATGAAAATTAGGTATTCTTACCTGTGTGTGTGATAAAATGGCTGTATGGCAGTCTGGGCTCAATCTCACTCCGTTGACCAATTATTTGCCTATAGTTAAAACACATCATTTAATGGAGCCATCTTATTTAAATCACAGAAGCTTCATTAGATGTTTAAGATGTTATATTTTAAAGTAATAGGTCATTTAAAGATAATAAAATAATAAATCGTTGAAAACCTACCTCATTCAGATAATCCAAAATGTCGCCTTGTGCACATTGGACGAAAATAGGGTATAATACTGTTAAATAACAGTGACAATTTGTTGTTGATCGACCACACAACCCGAAGTGAACAAGTCTTCCCATAATGCATTGTAAAAAAAAGCAAAATGCTGTTATTACATGGAAACAGCAATTTGCTGTTAAATTTCCATGTAAATTTACAGGAATTTTTTACAGTGTAGTCAGTTCAGATATTTCACGTGTTCTAGATCAAGCACACCTGGTGCAACTAATGAGGCCCTAGTTGCATCAGGTGTGCTTGAGACAACACCTGTCTTGCAGATTTTTGCTGTTGTGAGGGATTCTATACAGGGGGTTGAATAATTTTGAGACTGCGGAAGTCATTAAAAGTTGCATTTAAGTTGCATTGTATTAAACTGGGATAGAAAAAAGTATTTGAGCATCCAAAAATATCACACAATTAATGTCACTTATACTGTTATTGATATGTATATGCACAGGAGAACTTCTCAATAAAAAAAAAAAATTCCACCTAATTCCCAAAACAAGCATGCACATAAATTAGTTCTTAACCTGGTTCTAATGTTAATGAATTTGGAGTTTTCTAAATGAGTGAATGTGTCCTCAAGGTTAGTTTTTGCATAAAACATGCCCAAACCATCTCCATATAAAGGCTTTCCTCACAACCTTTTCTTTACAGCCTTTTGTCACTCTCAACAAGCATATGATGCTCTCCAAAGATGCACTTTTGACTGAAAGCATGTGCAGCAAGATCCTCGAGCAATGCCAATTGTGTTATACAGACACAGATTACAGACCCCTCTTTAGCCAGCTGTAGCTATATTTGCAAATTTTTTCAGAATAAAAACTAAATCAGTATGTATAAAATTACATCTTAATGCCATAAGGCCATCTAGAGTATGGGATTTATGCGTACATGTGGTTTAAGTTGTTCCTACATTTTTTTAAATAAAATTTAGAAAGAATTTTGCTACGGAAGTTATTGATGAATCATTATTTGAGTCACTGTTCATTGTAATTGCACAAAAATGAGTCCTCTGTTTATGTTCCGCAGAAGAACGCAAGCTTTGGAATAAAGTAAGGGCAAGTAAAAACGGTTCTCTTTTGTATAAACTTTTCCTTTAAACATATGAGCAACTGGACAATCCACATGAGAAATATCCTCTCCACTGTACAGGCACATCCAAGAATCATTACTGTTATGGAAATCTTTCTTAACCTCACCTACCCGTACACCAACACGCCCACCCACGCACACTCTCACACACTGAACCCGAAGTACAGAAAGAAACTGGCAAGTGTGAGTGTTTACTCTCCTCAGGTAGAGAATAACCTAGCCGTGGTGTTCGTCAACCTGCATCTAGGCACGGAAAACCAAGCCATAAACACACAGTAACCAGACCTTTCATTTAGCCCTGCCACTGCCCGAGCAGCAGGAACCTCCTTAATCCTTTCCAACTAGACCGGTCTCCAAATAGTGGAAATCAATGCTTCCTGCTCGAGTCCTCTTTAACCTTTCCAGGAAGGGCAGATGGTGAAAGGAGGGCTGGCGGACGAGGCTTCTTTGGCTCAGAGGCTCATATGCCACTCCGTGTCCCTGGAGTTGGCTTATCGTCCTCAGCCCTGGGGGCTTTTTGACACAGCACAGAGGCTCAGCGGAAAGCCAGAGGACAAAGCCAAGGATCACGATCCTATTCGACTGCCGCCGCACGGGCCAGAGATGCGCTCACGGCACTCGTGTGATCGTTGTTTTCCCCTGCCTGGAGCACTTGTAAAACCACAAGCAATTACTGTCAGCCCTGTGCACACATGGGCGTATTTACCAATGTGTTGTGAATTCCCATTTAGAGACAAGACAGATATGAAATGGAAGATAAATGAAGTTGGATGTGGGAAGTGTCTTTCCCTGTTGAAGTGAATGGTCATAAGCGAGCACAAAGGCCCTGTTTACACCTGGTATTAAGATGCGTTCTGGTTGATCGGATCACTAGATGAGGGAGACACCCACACCTGGTGTTTTAATCCGTCTCTTTTGTCCACTTTCAAACACTTATGTCCTGATTTCTTCAAGGGGAGGGTCTATGGGCAGGTAAATGTATGTTTTTTTTTTCTTCAGATCTTTCAATCTAATGGACAAAATAAGCTTGCACAATTTACATATGAATGAATCAATGAATGAATGAATGAGGCATTTATATAGAGAACATTGTGCTTGGTATAGCCTGGCAAGCCAGACCTACATCAAGATGTTAGGTCTGGCAACTCACCATAGACACGGCTCAATCCGAGGGGCGGGATAAACGGCTGTAGGACAGCGCAATAGGACAGCGCTTCAACCAACCAGAGCATTTTCCCAACAGCGGAGCTAGTTGATAGATTCAACTTTTGCCATATCTGGCCGGCAAAACTACGAACACATCTTCCTTTTTTTAAGAATGACTTAAGTGCCGTTCTATGCTCTTTTCTCAAAGAAAAACCTAACTCCAAGTCCTCCAGAGTCACGGACAAAGCCGATTCGAAAGACTGTTCTCCAGCAGCTCCGCCATTCTTTGTTTTCAAGTGGCAGGTAACCGTCGCAACTCTGTCGTCATTATGTTAAGCCCGCCCCGCCTACTCTATACACGACGTGATTGGCCTGACCCAATTTAGGTTTTTGCAGCTCGAAAGTCAATGGAGAGTTGCTAGACTGCCCTGGCTGCAAAATACATTTTGCTGCCGCTAGGGTGCGTCTAGATTTCTAGGCTATGCTTGGTACGTTTTCTGTCTTCAAACCAAACTTGGGTCTCCAGCCAAAGATTAAATCCTATCTGGCTAGTGCATTTCCCATAATGTTTATGCATTAGGTCAGTGTCAGAGAGTAGACGGTACACATGGACCACGTGAGCATTTACACTACGTAAACAATCTGGTCAAATACGTTTTCGACTACGTCTAGAAGTAGTTTAATAGCAGGTGTGAACAGGGCCAAAGTTATTTGCTGGTGTTTTTGTAATGAGGAGTTCAATGAGGAAACAAGTTAAAACAGACAAATGTGTGTGAAACTGAATTCACTGTAAAGAGACTGAATACACAGATAGATCAGAGAGACCATGGAAAAAGTGAGGTTTCTGACACTAAAATGTTTTGTGATTAATTTATGTTACTAGCACCTGACTCTGCAGGAACACTATAGGACTTTAAAATCAGCATGAATACGGATGTTGCCATAGATTTTTCTTCCCTATTGTGACGTATATCTCAGTGAAACGGCTTCTCAAAAAAACAAAAAAATGTCAAGAGATGTCATGTGAGTGAAAGTTTGTCCCACCCTCTCACCTCATGTCATCAGAGACGTTATTTTGAGGATTAAAGATTTTAAATAATGATATGTACAGATAAATCATTTAAAATAAATACTGCAATATTCCATGAAAAACAAGAATATTCCATCTTGATTTCATGGTGACTTTAATGGCTTGTAAATCGACTCACCTTAGTTACATTTGGGTTTGCTGAAGAGTGTTTTTCAAGATATCCACTGTTCTATCCACTCAGCATGTATAGATTTTTGTGAGAATTTCAGAGGTTGGCTCAGCACAGGCATTATAATGAACCGAATCCAGGTTACTGCCAAACATTCAGGGCTCGACATTAATTGATGGCCTGCTGGCCCAGGGCCCGTGTGAGAGTTTCAGAAAAATTGACAAAAAATAGCCACTTCTCCTATTGGGCCAGCAGTATTCATTAAATTTTTGATCATGTGTATGAATTTTAATGCTTTGTTTATTTGAACTGGAAGTAGCGCTAGATATGTTCTTCCATATTGTGACACATTTGAGTGTAACTGAATATCGAAAAACAAACATGTAGGACAACAGAAAAGTGTAGGGTGGGCACTTGATTCCATCAATCGGTTGTTTGGATAGAGGCAGATCTGAATGTGAGCTTGCAGTTGATTGTAAGACATTTTAAGCAGACGAAATGTTTAGAGAAGTCCGGCATATGTCAATAGTCAATTCCACTGGAAGGTGGAATATGACATTTTGTCTAAAAATTACCAGGTCAAAATAAATGAATTGTTCACAATAAGATAAAAAAAAAAAACCATACATTTATAAAATCAATAGATTTATTTCTGTGACATTTGGTTGCAAATTCTGCAACATTTCTTTTATATATATATATATATATATATATATATATATATATATATATATATATATATGGATACACATGCCACACACTTCTTGCCACACACACATTAAATCAAACAAGCAGTAATTGTGTATCTCTGGAGTGCTGTTTCCTGCAGGTCCAGGCCTGGCCCTTTCTTCCGGTCTAATTCAATTTGTGACCTCCTGATTCTCTCTGCTGTACTTAGTGCTAACGGAAGGAACCATCTCTCTCTTTCTGTGCGCTTACGTACCTCATCCACTGCTGGAGCCAAAGTCTTCTGTTGTACTTGCTTCTAGGAGAGGTGATTTAGTCTCAGAGACTCACTCTCTAAAACTCACATACCAAAAATCCTTCACAGTCCGTTTCAGATCTATATGTCGGATTAGCTTTTTATTTCTATTACTGGCTGTGTCCACACCGGCCCAGACAGACTTCCCGAGGTCCCTCAGGACTGCCTCTAGAACATGGCAGTTAAGACAAGCCTTTCTTCCTTCTGTCTTCCCGGATCTTTCTTCTTCTCCTGAGTGGGGTATGGCCAGATGCTCTGCCAGAGATTCGGTTTACCGAACTAATCCTTCCTGTAGGCTACAGTCAGTTAGAGGACATGTACAAAACCTCTGAAATCTAGAAATCTGCACTCTTAAATGCCATACTATTAGTTCAGGTTTTGAATTAGAATATTAACATAATTAATAAGCAGCACAATCTCATAAGGGAAACGTCGCTGTAGAGCTGAAGATGTTATCACTTATTGGAATGACGCAGAACACAAAGCAGATACAACTGATATTTGAGGTATTGAGAAATCATGAAACATTTCAAGAATATGTCATATTTCACACCATCAAAATTAGTTTGGAGCTGGTTAGTTCTTTCTTTTTTATGTCTCTTTATTGGATCAAACAACAGTAAAAACAAATTTTATGATCCTTCAGAAATCATTATTATGCTGATTTGCTGTTCAAGAAACATTTCTTCTTATTATTATTATCATTGTTGAAAAAAGTTGTGCTGATTAATATTTTTGTGGAAACCATGATACCATCAGGATTCTTTGATGAATAGAAAGTACAAAAGAACAGCATTTATTTTAATTTAAAATCTTTTGTAACTTTATAAATGACTTTACTGTCACTTTTGATCAATTTAATGCATCCTTGCTGAATAAGAAGTACCATATTAATTTCTTTCCAAAAAACAAAACAAAACAAAAAACAGATCTTACTGACCCCAGACATTTGAATGGTAGTGTGTATTTTTTCCTATAAAAAATTAAGCTTATTTTTTTGGACCGTGACATTCTTCAGACTATTAGAGTTTTTGCATTATGATTTTTATTTTCATGAAAATTCTGCACATTTTCCACCCAGATGTCTCCTTATTAATGGAGAACTCCGGTCAATTTTAACATTGAGCTCATTTTTTTGTAAATTTGGAGTGCTGTCAGTACAGAGAACAACGACAAAAATCGGTGTTGCCTACATCGTGTTATCCTCTTTTTAAAATTTGCACCCTGTTGACTTCAATGGGGCAAGTTGACTTCAATGGGGCACATCTACTGCAGTGAATCTGACTGCAGTAGATGTGCAAGATATGAATAAAAATGATGTTATTTCAGCCAACGCACATACCTGTATTTACATCCTGTTTTCGGCTGAAGTCCACAGTAGTCGATTGTCGAGTTTGGGCGCATGATCGTACGTACTAAACCTATGCGCGTGAACTCGACAATCGACTACTGTGGACTTCAGCCGAAAACAGGATGTAAATACAGGTATGTGCGCTGGCTGAAATAAGATCACTTTAAATCATATCTTTCACATCTACTGCAGTCAGATTGACCCGCGTTCACTCTAAAGGAATCACTCACATGGCTGGGCACTTGTAATGACACATCAAGGATGTTAAGAGGCTAAAAGCAGGTTTAAAACTTGCCCCATTGAAGTCAACAGGGTGCAAATTTTAAAAAGAGGATAACACGGTGTAGGCAACACCGATTTTTGTCGTTGTTCTCTGTACTGACAGCACTCCAAATTTACAAAAAAATTAGCTCAATGTTAAAATTGACCGGAGTTCTCCTTTAAGCTGTACAAACAGGTCTCGTTTTCATTATTTTAATAAAAAAAAAAAAACATCTATATATATTTTTTTTTGTACTGATACTAATTATATAACACTCTGAATTGTGCTTTTGATTTGCTTTGCATCTTACATCTTGAACCAGAGCTCCACATAAAAAAAATTAAAAAAAATTAAAAAACTAGTCATAATTAGTAGATATGTTTCATCCAAAGCTATTTATAGCTATTTAATAAGCTATTATAAGCTATTTATAGTACAATAATTCCAGAGACAATACCCTGAAGCAAGTTGAGTGCCTTGCTCAGTAACTCTCCAGTTAATGGGCATCTATTACCAGAAGTGAATCCATTGTGTAATCAGTCAGGCTGCATGAAACAAAGGAGTCAAGGTTTGGGTAGTTGGCCCAATGACGGCCATTCAAAACTAGCCATGTACTCTGACAGAATTTCATCATACACACCTAAAAATAATGGTTCTTTACTGACATTGATAGTTCCATGAAGATCCTTTTACATCCATTGGAACTTTCCATTGCACAGAATGTTCTTTATAGTGAAAATAAATGTTCTTTAGATTATTCAAATGAAAAACTGTTCTGTGGAAGGTTCTTTGGGCAACCAAAACTTCTATGGCATCGGTGCAAAACTCCCCTTTTGGAATCTTTATTTTTAAGAGATATTAATTATACAGTATTTGTTTTGCCAGTACCCTAATTTGCTCATAAAAAATGCAATAATTTTGATCCAGCTTTAAAGTATTTGACAGAGGCGTTAACTTTAGTGGGTAAAATGTCTTTTTTTATTTGCATTTGGGGTGTCTGAAATCTGCAATCGCAGTCACACGACTGCCTGAGACTGAGGATCACCCATAGGGACTGAGGTGGCTGTTTAGCTGGAGGTGCTGTGCTGTTGGTAATTAAGAGCAGTGTGTGCTGCTTATAATGAATTAGAATAAAACAGAGCAACTCATTAAGGCTCTCTCCTAGGAGAACTATGAGCAAAAGGATCAGTACTTATTTATATGACCCTGAGAGGGAGACTTCAGTCAAATCTGACTAACAGATGTCATGGCAATGACCTGCGTGTTGAAATACACACTTGAGGTCAGAGCCACTGATGAGGTCAGTTTGCTTTCTCTCCCTCTTCATCGGTTCCTCCTGTGTCTCTGAAGCCGATGTCTAATTTAATTAGAGTGTTGTTGGTTTTTCGTTGTGCAAACAGCAGAACGGAAGGGAAACTCTGTCATATGAGATGGCAGTGTTTGTCCCACTCGAGAAACCACACGAGAAGTCACGACGTCTCTGGTGTTTTCCCTGAGCGTGTGTGGGATTACGGATTCCAGGAAAAGCTGTGCTGATTTTATGAGAAGCTCAATGATAAAGTGATATGTGATATGCTTTGCTTCTCGTCCATTTTATATACACAGCAATATCTTGCAACCACACAACGTTCGTGCTTTGTGAGTTGTGTAGACTTGGAATTAAGTCACAGAGTCCCTTTTCCCCGTTATTATTTGATTCACAGGACCGGACACTAACTCGTGCATTTGAACTTCATAAGATAATAAAACTAATAAAGAATAATAATACAGATACATAATATTAAATAATAAAATTATATTCAAAGATGAAATTTTAGTCTTCAGTTGCCATTTCCATCTCAAGTAACAAGCCATCAGAAGTTGTTATCCCTTGATAAAATAGTGCGTACCTATGAAGACAACATTTTCATTGAAAAAAAAAAAGACCATTTATTGTACACTGTAAAAAATTTGCTGTAGTTTTGCAGCTGTTTGCCAGTAACTTACTGTAGATTTAAATTTATGTTATTTACTGGCAACAGTTTGTTCAAAGTTAAATGAACATTAAACATTAACAAGTCTTTGTCTTTAAAGAATAAAATTATAAAATAACAATCTAATGCAAAGCATTCTGGGAACCAGAAATCTTCATCATCCTTTTTCTGTTTTTTTCCTTCAGATTTTGGTTCCCAGAATGCTTTGCATGAGGATGTTATTTTAGTTTTATTCTGTAAAGATAAAGACTTGTTAATGTTTAATGTTCATTTAATTTTGAACAAATTGTTGCCAGTAAATAACATAATTTTAAATCTACAGTAAGTTACTGGCAAGTAGCTGCCAGTAATACTGTAATTTCTACAGATTTTTCTAACAGTGTACAGCTTGTACAAGAAGTTCTTGACATAAGAAATATGTCAAAAAAAACTATTAAAGGGGTGGATCAGGATTTTTGACATCGGACCTCATTTTTAAGTCAGCCTGGTTGTTATTCATCAGTGGAGACATTTTTTTAAAAAAAATTATCCAGTCCTTATATTTGGATAGTTAGCCGATGCTAGGCTAGCGCGAGTCAATGGTATATATGTTAGCCAGCCATTAAAAACCGTTTTACCCACTCCACAGTGCACCAAACGCAAATCAATTATAACACTAGACTATCGATGCAAATGTCCGTTGAGAGAATAATGTTAGAAATCAAACTTACCTTTCATCTCAATGATCCCAAAGGAACTAGTTTCTCAGCAGCTGCGGAATTTTACTTTGCTCCGGTTAGTAATGCGGCAAAAAGTAAACACAGAACAGAAGCGCAGGTAAATACACTTGCGTCATGTGTGTACCGGCTCACTCGGTTGCCTAGGTAATCAATATCACTCCGCTGCTGCTGTAGACAAGGCTTATGATTACAGGGAACAAATTATAACTAATGCAATGTGATGAAAGGTAAGTTTGATTTCTAACATTATTCTCTCAACGGACATATACATCGATAGTCTAGTGTTATAATTGATTTGCGTTTGGTGCACTGTGGAGTGGGTAAAACGGTTTTTAATGGCTGGCTAACATATATACCATTGACTCGCGCTAGCCTAGCATCGGCTAACTATCCAAATATAAGGACTGGATCATTTTTAAAAAAAAAATTCTCCACTGATGAATAACAGCCAGGCTGACTTAAAAATGAAGTCCGATGTCAAAAATCCCGAACCACCCCTTTAATGGCAACCTACTGATGAGGACAAGTAGCAGCAAGGATATGGGAAGTTTAAAAGAATTTCAAACTGAATTTGAACCACTGAATATGCACATTTGTTAAACAAAAAATAATGGTGTGAATATTACTCGTTTAATTTTTTCAAAAAATTGAATATTTTTTAACTGAACTTGAAAAGATGAATATATACCCCACCCCACCACCAATTCTAAAGATTTCATTGGTCATATCAATCACAGTGCTAACACCCAAATGACACCCTAACCTTGTGTGGTTAAAGGAGAACTCCTCATTTTTTTGTAAATTTGGAGTGCTGTCAATACAGAGAACAACGACAAAAATCGGTGTTGCCTACACCGTGTTATCCTCTTTTTAAAATTTGCACCCTGTTGACTTCAATGGGGCAATATTTAAACCTGCTTTTAGCCTCTTAACATCCTTGATGTGTCATTACAAGTGCACAGGTCATGTGAGTGATTCCTTCAGAGTGAACACGAGTGAATCTGACTGCAGTAGATGTGAAAGAAATGGATAAAAATGATGTTATTTAAGCCAGCGCAAATACCTGTATTTACATCCTGTTTTCGGTTGAAGTCCAAAGTAGTCGATTGCCGAGTTCACGCACATAGGTTTAGTTACCTATGATCACGCGCGTGAACTCGGCAATCGAGGATAACACGGTGTACTGTAGGCAACACCGATTTTTGTCGTTGTTCTCTGTATTGACAGCACTCCAAATTGACAAAAAAATGAGCTCAATGTTAAAATTGACCGGAGTTCTCCTTTAAGTTGACCAACGGAATCAGCTGTGGGGTGGAGTTTGCGCAAATCACGCGGTACAAAGATGTCTGTCACATCCATGTGAAGTTCAGTCAAATAAGTTCAGTTTTAAATCTGAAAAAAAAAACATCCAAAAGACTAGTGACAAATGTACCATCACATTATCGTTAGTAGAGAAGGAAAAAAGCACTATGACCGGTAACATATTCAAGATGGCAACAAAGCAAGATAAATGTTGGTTTTTGATATAATTCATTCAATAACACAAAGTATCAACAAAAATAGTATTTGAGACTAATGAACCAAATTTTTGTGTACTATTCTTATGTTTATTAGAGTATCGCAACGTTAGCTTAAGAACATGCTACAGCCAAACTCTAATGAATTCAATTGTGAGTAAAGCCTTTGTGAGACTTTAATGGTGTGCAAAGTTGCTGCTTATGTAGAGCGTTCTAAATCAATCGCTTATGAATTTCCAGTTCAGTTAGGATGCAGCCTTTATCTGCTTATGTAAGCTATTCACTATGTTTTGGAACAGAGCCACTGAGCCCTTTTCACAGACCCATGCCTTTATGTGTCTCCCAACACAGCGTTATGTGGATTGAATACTAGTGCTGACTTCTAATGTACAGCAAATGCTGCTGCTGTTTCTGCACGCAATTACCCATAATGCAGGTTGCTGACTGGATCATAATCCCACAGCTGTTTCTTTATAGTGCAGTGTTCGCGCGCAGCATTTACATACATTCGTCTTTCTGCTTACATAAAACGGCCTCATTACTGTCTGTTTTCAGTGCCGGCACTGTTGGTTCTGTTCTGCTGTTGCCTCCTGTTGACATTACCAGTAATCATGTCATTTCCTGTTGACTCCTCCTCGCACGTGTCGTCGGGTGCCAGTCTTTTCTCTGCAGCTCTGAGGCTGGAGACGGCGCTTTATCTTCCCACCATACTCTGCTCATTTGCGGCTGAATTCTGCCGCTGGGCCGGCGTGTCAAACGGATTACGGAGCAGAATGAGATTAAGGAAAACAGCGTGAGAGTGTGACCAGCCATTATGACTGTTTCAATGCTAAATGCCTCCTTCTCCGAAACCAGTGCAGTGAGCTGGAGCTTGCAGTGGCTGCCTTTATTGATGTTTTATTCTGACACACTGAATTCCTCACAACCAAAATGTCTCTTTTATTCATTCTGCCTTCTCCCTCTCCTCTCGTAATCTTAGGTTTGTTTGCATGAGTGCCTTGTTTTTTTCTGCCTGTCGGATTATCTTCAATTATTTCCTCATTGTATGGAATATCATCTTGGGGGGGGGGATGTAAAAACAAATATTGCATCACACTAAGTGTAATTGTGATTGTCAAAACATTTGGTAACTAAATAGAATTTTATGAAGTTTAGTGACAACATGTTACAATGTTTACATTGTACAATGACTGGTAGGATACAGTTTTTATTATTGCTTGACAAAAATTTAAAGATTTCATTCCATTCTTGTGATTTGATTCCAATTTTGATTCAATATTGACTAATTTGGATACATGTTTATTTTAAATTTTATTAAAAAAAATAATCTCACCTAATGCTGTAAACATAGAGGGCCCAATCTGCTGGTATTATTAAAGGTTAAAAATAACAAATTCAATTAAATATAATGCAGTTTTTGTTATAATAAGTAAAAATATAATAAATATGTAATATAGTGCTCAGCAAAATCTCCTCTCTAGCTATTTTTTCTATTCAATTAACATGCTATGGTCATTAAATGGCTTTCCTGAGGTAAATGTAACGTTGTGTGACATAATTGTTCTCCTGCTGTTATATTGACCTCTTTCAGTGGTTGAAAAACACTAATTGGTCGATATTATGTATACTTTCGGTAAGTTGTACTGCATCTTTAAATAAAAAAGTACCAGATGATCGGTTCACATGCACTTGAACTGAGGCGCTCAGCGATCTGTCACATCACATTTACAAGCGCCAAACGTATATTTGTCTGAATTTCATAATAAAATTGACGGAACCTAAGAGCTGAGAATTAGTTTAATATTAAAAGTACCTCTTTGCTCCGCAATTTTTCTGTGCGTGAGAAAATGGATGTGTGGCGTGTGAAAAGTGTCAATTGCGTGAGTCTCACGCTCAATGCGTGAGAGTTGGCAGCCCTGGTGTGTGTGCTCTTGCAGTACAAATCTATGATCTCAAAACCTAAACAATGGCCACGAGGGAGCAGGATCTCAGTTGATCTGCGGTGTGTACGGAGCGCCTCAGATAGCTGCTGTTGTGCTGTCATTAAAGACACTATCAGCTGTGAGGTGCAGACGGGAATCAGGAGATGTTTTAATACTGTTCCTAATGTAAACACAGGCTTTATTATCACACAGACTCACATAGATCACTATCACTATCAGAGAAAATATCATGCACAAGAAGACCAAAGTATAGAAAAGGAGGAAGAACTGGAAAAGCTCGTTGATAGCAGATAGCTGCTAATGAGATGTTGAAATCTGAAAATGTGCTTCCCCTCTGGAAATGTGTTCTTTCTTTTGATGACATGGCTTGGGCAGAACATACTTAAACCATCAAGGCCCCAATATACTCACGGCAAAGTTCCTTTCGTTCTTTGCTTAGGGGTAAAATAAAGTTCAAAACACTTGACCAGCAATATACTGTTAGCGAACATCCGACGGCGCCCACAGTGCTGAGAGCAAAGTTTAGATGAATATGTGCTGAGCGCTTTCCTCTCAATAACAAAATAAACACACAACAAAATTGAGAAAATAGCAAGAAATTTTTAATAAAGCATAAGAAAATTAGCTGATCATAGCAACGTGGATACGTTTGCACGAGCTCTGTATTTCGGCACTCTGAAAAAGTCACATCACGTTTATGAAATCGAACCCAAAACGAATTGCGTTTCAGCCTGATTTTTTGTTCGAAATGACGTCACGTCAATTTGTTTTTCGATTTCGCTTGAAGTATATCGGGGCCTTAAGTCTGTTGAGAACTAAAGATGTTGAGGAGGTGTGCTAAAATCAAACCCCACCCTTTATTTTTTCTCATTCATTATTCCGTTTCAAAATATGTCACAGTACTGAAGTAAAGTCTTTAAAGGTGTTATTTTAGCGAATATGCAAACTTCCACCGTTTTGCTACACAGCCTTTCAACAAACTCTCCGTCTAAATGTTTTACCCGTGATGTTTTGTGAGTGCCAAATGTTTTGAGGGCTCTTAAAAGTGTGAATTTGAGTGATATTTTACCTGTCTGCCGTCTGTCACGTCACATCTCAGAATAGTTGCTAGTGAAGTGCCTATGAGCAGAGATGGCAGCATGCAGCATATTGTGTAAAAGTAAATGTGCTGTTGGAGTACTATGATGGTTTTACAATGGTATTTTTATTTATACATCATGGAATGCTTACTATGCCCATGCACAATTACAAGTATTACAACAATACAAGTATTGTACCATTTTAATTATTCCATGGTATTAATCCTTCATGATACATGTACAAAAACATGGTAAAACCAGGGCACCTTTGGTACTTTATTTCTTGTTAGTGTATCCTTTCTAGCAGAAATATTTTTTTGATGTCATTGTGCACATTTTGATCATTACAGTACTCCATCCATCGTTGCAAGACACGTCCTGCCACCCTTGTCCAGCTGCCCAGGAAGAGCACGTAAGTGGACAGTGTGTCCCAGCATACACATGCTGTAAAGTGGTCAACAGTGAGCCTGAGTGCTGGTCTCTCTTACCCTCACATCCCAGAGGGAATGAGACACAGTGCTAATGGAAGAGAGCTGTCTCAACAAGCCCCCCTAGCCCTCTGTTTCTCCATCTCTTCCTCTCTTCCTTCCTGCTCTCTTTACAGTAGGGTCTGAGAGAGTGTGAAGCATTCAGTGATGATAATTGGCTCAGATTCCCAGCTGGTTTTAGTGGCATTAAATATGAATATCAGGCTCATGTAGACTTGTTTAGACGAGAGGAGTTACGAGCTGAGAAGCGTTTTTTCATGAAGTATCATCAGTGTGAATAAGTGCAGGCTAATGAAACAGGTCTAAATCTGTGATGACAAGAGTGCTGTCACACACACACACACACACACACACACACACACACACACACACACACACACACACACACACACACATGTGGCTGATTGTAATCAGCCACACATCAACCAGGTGAAAGAAAAAAGAAAAAATTAACAACCTTTGTCAGTTGTGTTTGAAAGATATTTGAATTTTCAGTCATGTTTTTAAGCCCTTCTACCTGCAATCAGAAACAATAGGCTGAAACGGTCCACTTGTACATAATATGAATGGGAACATAACATTTACTTGTTCAGTACTTGTAAATACTAATACTAGCATTTACTTGTTAAAAGTAACATTTAATTGTTCAATATGGCAACACACCAAACCGACATCAAAGAAAGCTGACTGTGGCATTGCCTCACATCACCTGTGTCTTGGCCAAAAATGTGCTCTTAAACAAACCACAAAAACTATAGTCACTGGCAAACTAGCATGTATGGTCTGTACCAGTGTGAGAGGAAATTACTCTCCATACCAGCAGGTGGCAGTAGACAGTATTTGTCATTAAAAAGGGGAACCTAAAAAGCCAGGACTGCGGATGTACGAACCATAAACAAAACAGTGCTTGCTTAAAGGGATACTTCAGGATTTAGCATTAAGCTTTGTATTAGTAGAAAACCTGTAGTATTTTCGAATTACCATGCTTTCCACCCTCATATCCCCCTGAGACAAGAGATTTATGTATTTTTTGTCTGGAAAAAATCCTCCGATGACGCAAAAATCGTCATTTTGCGTCATCGGAGGATTTTCTGGCCAGAGGCTAAAGACTACAGCCAGTAGATGGCGTTGTTCCGCATGTTTTCAACCCACCCATAGAGGGTTGGATCTCACTCACAGAATGTACACAGTGTCAGCCGTCTTTCTTTGGAAGCTAGCAGGCTCTTGTTCTGTGGAGAAAGCTGAATAGTAGGAGAAAGCTGAGTAAGTAGGGGTTACCATCCTCCTTTTCCCGGACTTGTCCGGCGGGCGAGATCGTTCAAAATGTCCGGGATTCGGCTTTTGCTTTCTGCGGTCGCCATTCATTGTTTACATGCACACCTCTTGTTTCAATCTAGCTGAATTCATTCCGATTGGTGAATCTGAATGTAGTGTTTACATGAACGCTAAACAAGTGATCGGTTGATGTGCGTTTTAACATTGCTAAGAAAATTCCCGCTCCTCCGTGAGAGATGCGTGACCCGGCACGTCTCAGTAATGACGCCACCGGCCTCGCGCCATTCTCCGTAAACAGTAAACATAATGAATGAATGGCGACTGTAGAACGCAAAAGCCGAATCCCGGACATTTTGGGCGATCTTTAAATCCCTGGCAAACTCATCACGTAGGCTAGCCTTGTTGTTTGTTTTCAACTGCGCTCCCTTACCGGTAGGCGTGGCCTCCTAAGGCAGCGAAGCAAGTGCATTCTGGGAGTTGTTGTCTTTCATCCACATAAGCCAAAAATACATTTTCTGGCTTTTCTCAGTTTAGCTCCAAATTCAAAAATTTCTTCACATTTCTTCTACTTAAATTACCTATTTTAAATACACATTCATCTTCCCAGAGGTGAAGTATTCCTTTAATCACAATGACTTCAGAATAGACTAATATTTTGTTATGGAATATTGCTGTTTATTTTAAATTATATATCAGCATACATCTTTTTTTTTCATTTGCAAAAATAGCTTCCCCTTCCTTTTTCAGCGACATCTCTTCTCTTCTCTGATGACGTGTTTACTGCCGTATGTCAGGATCAACCTGTCCCTCACATGACATCACAGCAATAGCAAACCACAACCATCCACCCAATCAATTCCTGATGGACAAAATCAAGTCCCGTCCTATATTTTTTTTCATTTTTGAGAAGCCGTTTCACAAGGATATATGTCACAATAGTGAAGAAAAAATATTGCGACTTCCGTTTCAAGTTGCACAACAATCTCACATACCAAAAAATATAGTGCTGCACTATTTAAATGATTTACAATAAATAAAAAAACATAAAAACAATTAAGTAATTGTAATTAGGCTCATTATAGATCGTCTTATTCACAAAACTCAACACTTTCGCAGTTGTTGAACTATTATGGCCTGCAAAAACCATGTAATTTAATTTAAAAGGAGTGTTTGGATATTTTTGCTATTGTTCATGGAAGTAGTGATTCATCAAATGAAGGAGAGAGCGTTATAATCTAGTCTAGCATTAGTCTTCTCCTTTTCAAAGAACAAATTGAATAGTCTCAATCACAGTGATGGAGTGATGCTGTATAGTTGAATAAATGTAGTTTGAAAATATGATGTTATGATTTGAATTAGATAGATGCTAATAGTTAATAATCAACTGTACCATGTTTTTTTTTAGTACAGCAGTTTTTTTACCTGTTTTGTGTTCAGGACATAATTCTGTGACCTAATTTGCATAATTAATTTAGTAAATCAGACTTTAAATTAACACAGACAGCACATACAAATAAATGACACTATCAGCAAGCACAACTCACTCTTAGTGAAACCTCCCAGAGAGAGACCATCACCTTTCAGACTGGATCCATCTGTTGTAAGAGGACTGTGTCTGCTCAAACTAGGGCGAAACACTGCGAGAGCTCAGCTAATATATTTCAGTCTTTTTGAAGAGTGCCACTCCAATACATGACCTGTTTGCATGCAGAGTCTCTGTGATCCTCGCCATTTCTCTCTTTGTGTTGCTATGAGAAGCTTTCCTATTTGTTCTTTTTTAGTCCAGGTTAAGTAACAAGATGCACAGAGGCTATTGTGTGTATGGTAGTATGAATGTGCCTGTGTGTCTCTAAATACAAAGCAAATGTTAAAACATCCCTCATAATCCGACTGTTGTCTTAGATTTATATGGCAAGTGTGTCAACTTTGCCAAAATGCACCATAATTGGTGCTAATTTGTTTTGCGTAACTTGGTGTTCTATGAAGTACCATGTAGGGGTGGAAAGTATGATCAAAGTATTACGTAATGTTATGAGGTATAAATCACATTGTCATGTTTTTACAGGAAGTTCAATGAAAAAAGGTTTATAGTTATATATAGTTATATAGTTATAGTATAGTTATGTAGTTTGATTTTTCTATTTACCGTTCAAAAGTTTGTAGTCAGATTGTAAATTTGACATCTATGTAGCAGGTATTCAAAAAGTTATTCTAGATATTATAAACAGTTAAGTTACCGCAGTCCCAAATGAATCCTACAGAACAGACTAAACAGCCATTGAGGCACTTAAAAAGCTTAAGTCTGCTTTAGAAATAGAGCTCTGTATGGTTCTGGCAGGCAGCTCGTGTCAATGAAGTGAGGTGGTTGGGCTCAGAGCAGGTAGTAATGCAAGCGGACGCCCACATGAGAGAGAGAGAGATAGAGAGAGAGAGAGAGAGAGAGAGAGAGAGAGAGAGAGAGATGCTGCTGCTTCTTCTGCTGGAGGCTTTCACTGCGCCACATTCTCCCCAAACATGTCCTGCCAAACACATGACCTCTCCACACTGATTGAGACTGCATATGTGTGTGTTTGCATGTCAAAGAGGCACCGAGAGCATCATGTAAAAAAGAAAAAGTGAGTCAGAGAGCTGAGAGAGAGAGAGAAAAAAAGGGAATATATCGGCAGTGCCCGACAGGGACATATTTCACTGTGGAACAGAGAGAAAAATCATTAGAGGGCAAACCCACGACACCTGCCCCGTGACACTTCCTCCATCCATCACCGCAGGCCACAACTGGCCCTCCATCACCTCTATCTCTCCATCTCTATCTGCTCATCTCTCTTAGCCACAAATCTGCACCTTCCATCCTATCCCTTCCTCTGTTTCATTTGCTCTGCTGTAATGTCATTACGGCCCACCTCAATTCAATTGGACGCAATTTAAATGGAAAGCTTTGTTTTAAAAAAAAGTGAAATTGCCATTGATAGCCATGCGTTTTGCCATAAGTAAACTATGCTCGTCCCTAAGGGATGTAATCAAAGCTTGTGTTGCGCAAATGCATTTGTTGTCTATCTTCTCATCGTCTGTGTTTTCGGTTGTTCTGCTTCAGTCGAACCCTGTTGGCTCATGCATTATTTACCCGCAATTGAATTTTGATGAGCACAAACTCCCCGTCCACCTCACGCATTTGGTGCTGCAGCTGATGTACAGACAGATCAATGTATAGGAGATTGTGCTACTAGTCGATGTGTTGTTTGCGATGTAGTTTGAGCATATGTGTGCAGATTTATTTATTTTATGGCTTTTGCAGCTGCTTCTTGTCAAGAAGCATTTTTCACTTTAGAGGAGACTAGGCTAGTTGTCACAAGGGCTGTACTGTATGTCAGTTAGCTACTATAAGGTTTGAAGTCAGATTTTCCATTGCACAAATGCTTGTTTACTCTAGCAGTGGTTTTGTATGTTGCATTCAAACATCTGTTTCCAAATCAGAAGGCTGCATTTATTTGATCAAAAAACAGTAAAACAGTAATAGTGTGAAATATTATTATAATTTTGTATTTATTTTTTAAAACAGTAATATATTTATGATGGCAAAGCTGAATTTTCAGCATTATGACTATATTAGGATTCTCTGATTAACAGAAACAATTTGAAATATAAACCTTTTGTAACATTCTAAATCTCTATCCTATCATTTTTTATCAATTTAATGCAATCCTTTCTGAATAAAAGTATACATATATTTTTTTATTAATGTATTAATACATTTATTTTGGACAAAACAACTTTTTAAATATATTATACAATAAATATTAATTCATTAACATTAATGCATTAGATATCATGAACAAACAATGCAATTTTTTTCAGCAATTATTAATCAAGGCTAGTGATAATTTATAAATATAGAATTGTTCATTGATATGTAATGTGTATTAATAATACATTTATAGTTAAACAACTCAATGTAAAATTTCAAATTAATGTTAGCATAAATGCTGTAAATTATACATAATGCATTAACTAACATTAATGAATTGAACCTTATTATAAAATGTCACCAATATGTTTGTCACCTTTTAGAATTTTGCTGTTTTAACAATCTATTTGTTTTACAATGTAAAATGCACTGGAACGTTTATAAATAGCCTTTTATTTGCTATTTAATGTTGCTTAGTGTGACTCTTTGACTAGTGTTGGATGTGCTATGCACACAGTTGCATTGCAGTTTTCTCTGACTGTATTACTCTTTTTTGGTTTGTTTATTAAAGTACTGTTGCTAGTTGATCTGCTATGCTGGCTTTATCTTCTTTGTGAACCTGAGAACGTTACAGAGCACTAAACCGCAAAAGGATTGTAAGATGGATTATGCAGCAGATACCATCCACCTTGAAGATCAGCTCCTGTCTGTCACACACCTCAACGGCACTACATTTCCCAGCATTCCTAATGATTCCCAACTGCACTCAATCAGCCATCACCTGATCACCTGCACCTGCACGTCATCATCACTGTGTATTTAAATTCCTCCTTGTGTTCACTTCTTTGTCTGGTATTGTTTGTGTTTAGCACACTGTCTCGCATTTTTGGCTCTTTGTTATAACTTGTTTGATTCATCTTCATCTTCATCTTCATCTTCAGTGGATATCAGCGTTACAGAATACCAGACCGTCAAAATGGACCATGCAGTTAAGTTTGCTGCTGTGGCCCAGAGGGGCCACAATTTCTACCGTTCTACACAAGTTCTGCCATCTCGCTGTCACGTCTCCTTTTGATGACGAGACCCTCAAATCCCTATTCTGGATCGGTGCCTACTACTACCATCCTCTAGACCCCCCAGACACTACAGGACTAGGATGGAGAGAGCCCATCATTAGGTGTCTGGAGAGTGTCTACCCCCGGTCCAGACTGCAGCCAGAGTCTCGTCCCGCTGAGACCACCCTTCCAGAGCTTCTTCACGTCATGCCTGCCCAGCCAAAGACTGTTCCTGTCATGCCTGCCCAGCCAGATGCCTGCCGTGCCTGTGTCTTTGGACAAGATGGCCGCCACGCCTGAGTCAGCTCTGGAAGATGCAGCACTGATTGTAGTGGCCACAGCTCTTTTGTGCGTGTGGGTAGCACACACATCAGCCACACTGCCTGAGCCCTCGGCAATGATGGCCGCTGCCTCACAGCCTGAGCTCTCGACAAAGATGGCCGCCGCCTCACCGCCTGAGCCCTCAACAAAGATGTCCACCGCCTCACCGCCTGAGCCCTCGACAAAGATGTCCACCGCCTCACCGCCTGAGCCCTCGACAAAGATGTCCACCGCCTCACCGCCTGAGCCCTCGACAAAGATGTCCAACGCCTCACCGCCTCACCGCCTCACCGCCTGAGCCCTCGACAAAGATGTCCACCGCCTCACCGCCTGAGCCCTCGACAAAGATGTCCACCACCTCACCGCCTGAGCCCTCGGCAAAGATGGCCGCCGACGCCAAACCACCTGAGCCCTTAGCCCAGTCTGATCAGGTGTATGTCAATTCGTACATCCGCCCCCGTGGGAGATTTGGTGGTGCTGAATGAAATTGGGTGGTCACCCCCGTCCTCTGAAATCGGAATTCAGTCTACCTCAGTCTTGAGTGATAAATTACCTGATGTCTTCTTGTGCCCAATTCCTTCCTCTGGTTCTATCCGGCATCCAAGTTTCCTCATTTCCACTGGTTCTGCCTAGCCCAAAGTCTTCATCTCCACCGGTCCCACCCAGCTCCAAGTCTTCTTTGCCACTAGTTCTGCCCAGCACCAAGTTTCCTTCCTCAATGATGGTCTCATCTAGCCTCTCACTCCCTCTTCTTCCAAGAAAGCTGTCCAGTTTGTTAGTGTCGGCTCCACTGGTTTTGTCCGGCCCTTCGGCTCCTTCACCGACTCAGCCCAGCTATGCTGCAACGCCTCTGCCCATCATTGTCCCCAGCTCTGCCTTGGTGTAATGGTCCCCTGCCTCTGCCTTGGGCCTGAATATGCACTGCAAATTTTCGTTGCAGTTTTCTCTGACTGTATTATTCTCTTTTGGTGTGTTTATGAAAGTACAGCTGTTAGTTAATCTGCTAAACTTCCTTCATCTAAGTGAACCTGAGAACATTGCCAACATGCCCCACTTTTTGTGCATGATGTTATATTAAAAGGTCAACACTTATTTATTTTTTTACCAATAATGTATAATTGGTTCTTTATAGTCAAGACTTCAAAATAAATCAGAAATTGATTTACCCTAAGAAACATTTACAGTAAAAGGTGTGATAACTAGACCCGATCTCCCCTATTGGGTTGTTGTTTAATATGATTCTTTGTAGATGCATGAAAAGGTCATAATGTTATATAATAGCTTCATCAGGTGAACATGTAGACTACTTTTTTTGACTTTCCAGCATATGGTGTTATCCATTACCTTACAGAACATGAAACAGTTCTCCTATGGCTTTAAACTCATTTTGGAAGGGTTTACGTGTGTAGATATGTGCATGAGTGTGTGTGTGTGTGTGTGCAGGTGTGTAATGCTTAAGGGTTTCTGCTAGAGAGTGAATGTGAAGGTAAGATATGGTAAAGTAGCTGTAATTCTGGCCCCACCGGTGACCCTCCCACAGTCATTCTCTCTCTTTCTTCTCTCATTCTTTAAATCTCCTACATTTCCTGTTCTTTTCATTCCCTATCTCTGAAAGGATTTAGAGATTTGCTCCTTTAAATATCCAGCCCTCCTAAACGCTGGGCCTCTGGACTCTCTGTCAGACAATGCCTCAACCTGCTCGGAGACACCTGACCATCACTCTTTTCTTGTCTTACATGTAATCAACCATTCATAAAAGATCCATCATTAATAGTGCCAGGTTAGAGAGATGGGTTCAAGAGAGGATACTGGGAGTGGAACAGAGGAGATAAATAATGGAGGAAGAATGAGAATTTAGGGAGGTAATTTTAAGCTGCCTCATCCCGTGTTGTCCTCAGGGGGAATGCCCGGGTCTGACAGAATTGGGCTGCGGAAGAAGAATGGGCCAGATTTTAATAAAGGGGCAGGAACAGGGCAATGTTTGAATAACTAAGACTGTCATTGAAAATATATTTAAGTCCAGATATGTTCAGTAATGCTTTAGCTCTGTTCCAAAACCTAGTGAACTGTCTAGACACTGGACAATATGAATGCAGTTAAAAATTATTGGAGGTATAATTATGCCTTCTAAGATGCCTTATTTTGCCATATAATGAGGCAGCATTGCAAGTCTCCTTCACAGAGAAGGCAGTCCCAAAATCCAAGTGAGCTCTTTTTACAAGTCGGAATCTTGTAATTACAGTAAATCAGACCTTTATCTAATTAGCTTAGCTACATGCTAACATTAAACTAATAAAATGAATCAGTCGCATCTTCCACGTACTTCACATGAAAAAGCATTATTGTTATGACTTAAAGGGGAACTTGGCAACTATTTCAACTTAAGAAAAACGTTTAAAAATCCTTTGGATGGTAAAATAACCTGTTCTGGTGAAAATGGGGACCACCACTCCCTCTAACGTTCCCAGGCGGAAAAACAACCTACGTCCCGGTAAGTTGAAAATAGGAAGTCTCGTGAGAAGTGAGAACGAGCGAGAAACACAAACTGCTTTACGGCAATTCGACATAAACACACACGCCGTTTTCATCAGCAGGTTTTCACCTGCTCTTTCGCTCTCACTCTCACTATCTAAAATGTAATAAATGTTATATTTATTTACCTATTTGATTTCATAGGTGTATTCCCAACATGCTTCAAGGTCACAAATTCATGATATCTCTCAAGGTTCCTCATTTTGATAAATAATTGGAAGCAACACTGTATCCTTCATGGATAAGGTAATCCCAGAATCCAATTGAGCGTAATAATAATAATAATAATCATAAACAACATTTACAGAAAAAAATATTGAAAGGAAATTGCCAATATTGTTCAGTAATTGCCAATGATATTTCATCTAATATTGTATATATTATTCATTTTCTTTGCTGTTATTAGAGTATTTAGTGAGATTAACATGTCTGTCATGCAGAACACACTCTTATATATTAAGGTTCTATGACATCGCTATGAAAACCCCTCTTTTGGAACCTTTATTTTTAGGAATGCAGGAGTAAATTTTTACTCAGCTTTGGGAAATGTTTTTCCCATTTTTTTTGTATTTATAGGCCATGAACTGAACAAACCAACTCTGATAAGATTTGCAACATTACACCCTTTGATTGAAAGCAAAAAGCAATGGGGACTATTGAGGACAATTTGTGTATGTTTAACTATTAACAAGTTAAATTGCTGGCTTGAAATCAGAGCACTGTTTCTTGATAAAGGTTCTGTTAGTATGTTGTCCGTGTAGACCAGTGCTAAAAAAAAAAAAATCCAAAGGGGTTTGTTTCAGCTGCTCTTCTCCTGTGCTGTACTATGAAACCACAATCAATAGCAATCTAAAGTGTTTTGTTTCCTTGGTGTGGTGTATCTTTTTATGAATGATATGTGTGTATGGTTTTAGTTAAATTCTCATTAAAGTGAGCTAAGTGACAGCCTTCTTATGGAAAACAAAGAAAGAGATTAAAGTGCCCCTATTATGATATTACCTTTCATGTAGTGTGTAATATAGCTGTTTATGAATGTAAAAGGTCTGCAAAGTTTCAAAGATTAAAGTATTTAACAAATGGAGTCTACCAAAAAAAAGAACTGATTCTTAACTGCCTGAAACGAGTCGTCTGTAATTCCAGTCTTGCCTTCTGCTCAAACCTGTGTAGGTTTGTAACAAATCTGCGTAATGCCAGCCTATGGTCTCCATTGGCTGCCCGCGAACAACGTCTACTTTGACCAGCTGCTACACTATAGTTGCAGCTGAAACATGGAAGAGTTTGGTTTGTGTTGTCAACATGTCGAGAAGACTGTGTTTTCTGTGTTGTGAAAGCTAACCACTTTTCATTCACTTCCAAAGGATGAGGACTTGAATTGATACGGTAAAATCGATGCCTTTACTGTTCGTATCACTGTGTTCAAGGAAGCTGAGGAAGCTAAGATATGGTAATGGCCGTTTAATTTCCAACATGCACTGTAAGCGGTAGACCAATTACAGCAGACTGGGCCATCTGACCAATCAGAGCAGGGTAGGCTCTCGGAAAGGAGGGGTTTAGAGAGACCGAGTGTTTTTTCTTTTTTAGCGCAATTTTCCACCGGACAAAATTGCGATTGTTAACTCATGATTTCTGTTCTGTCTGTGCGCACCAATCTTGCACTTCTATCTACTCCTCAACCAGACCACCTAGAGACTTCGGGTTTTCGGCATTATGTTAAGGAAGGTCTAATCTCGGGAACGCACAAAAAAAAATCCAGGAAAAGATTTACTATCTCTTAGTGTTGTGATCCCATGACGTCAGAAAATTGCGCTAAAACACTCACTGAGTTTTTATTACTTGTTTTTCTTTCTTTGGATACATGTAAATCTATTGTAGGAGACATTTAAACATTTAAAACAGCATAATAGGGACATTTTAATAAATATATTCTTTGTTGTCATTGTTTTAAAAATGCCAAAAGAGTCTGTAGTAAAGGTTATCAGCTTTTTTATAAAAACAATAGAAGTCTGTGCTATGTCCTCATTTAGATGCTAAATAAACGTGTGTATGTGTGTGTTCTGTAGTGCATGACCTCGTATGAGTAATCAACATATTAATCAGTCTCTTCTGAGGCAGTGGTGCCTGTTTTTAAAATAGCAGAGGGCTGCCAATGACAGAAATGTGTGCACTTATGGATTTAAATATGTTGCGTTCTGTATCATTATGCGTAAACATGTCTATATAAATATGCACATTTGTTCTGTGTGTATTTGTGTCAACCTTTGACCAACAGGTGTGTGTGTGTGTGAGTGTATCTGTTGACAGTGGTTGAGTGGGAGTGCAGGGCCGCCCGAGGGGATCAGTCTGTTCTCCGGATGAGGACTGACAGTCAAAGAAAATGAAGAGAGGCAGGCCATTCACCTAGACATTACCCTCAGCTGCCCAGGGCTATGAGTGAGTGGGAAGTGAGGGTGTGTGTATGGATTGTTGCAAGTGCCAGGTTTATTGTTTATTGTTTGTTGAGGTCCCCATTAGCTGTTGCCTAGCGACCACTATCCGGCTGCCCCGTGCATCTGCATGATGAGGAGTGTCTTTGGGGATCTCTCAATGCATCTGTGTGTGTTTGTGTGTTTGTATGTGTGTGTGTGTGTGTGTGTGTGTGTGTGGCATGTGGCTGAATAATACAGTGATGTGTGAAATGTTGGAGGTGTATGCTAAATTCTGGAAGTTAGTTGCAACAGCAAGAGAGTGACATGTTTACTGGCGCGAGGGCGGGCCAATCTGTCACTCACATGAGATCACAGCCAGAGCAAACCACAATGATCCAATGATCAACCTGTTCCCGATGGACAAAATCAAGTCCCGCCCTACATTTTTGTTTTCTTCAAGTTTTTTCTTGTTTTACGCAGATATACGTCACAATAGGGAATAAAATATTATTACGACTATCACAAGGGACGGATTTACTAAACAGGGCAAATTAGCGTGATAGCGCAATTCCCGAAAAATATTTTTGAAATCGACAATAAAGCTGCCATAATTTTGAGTTTTTTCTATATGATGTTGCAGCAATTAGGTGAGACAAGCCATAGCTCTCGGAAATATCAGAGTTTAGAAGTTGTAATTATGAGTTCTACAAGGAAGTGAGCTCTTTTTACAAGTCGTGATCTTGTAATTACAGTAATTCAGACAATTCAGCGCAATTCCAAAAAAAAAAAAAACGCAGATGGGAGTGGAAAGTTCCACGCGTGATCTACTGACAATGCGTAAATTAAAGAAAACGGACGCAGACGGATCATTTCCATGATGACCAACGCAATCTACCAAGAGCAGCGCAAATTAGCGTCTGGTTAAAGACATGCTTTTGTTTTGGGCCGGTAATAAATGGTGCAAAAAACAGTAAATTGACGAGCGCAAACCTTAGTAAATCACTTTGCGTGATAAATACAATACAATTTGCATCTGAAAGGGAAATAAATGCATATGCAATAAGGCCAGCGACTTTTCAGCGTTTATTCTCACTGCTTGTCTGTAGTAAATCCTGACAGTAGATTTGAATGCCAAAGGAAGGTTAGTTAGCGAGTTAAATGTAACTGTCACTGTGTTTTTGTTCATTATTATTTAAATATTTATTAATTTAGTACTTTCTTATTTTTTTTTATTTTTGCTATTTGTTTTGTAATGTAGTTTATATTTTAAACCATTTTTTTGCATGTGGTGTATTGCGTACTGTATATTCATAGCTACTTTTATGTAGTCTTTACACTCTGTTTGGTAAGATCTGAAATGACGTTTTTTTAATTTTTTTATTAATGTAGACTTTTTTTGATGAATTGATTCATTAAGAAAGAAAAATGATTACAGTTATAATCTGATTTGTACATTAAACTGGGATATAAGAGAGTATTTTAACAGAATGAAGGACACAGTGGATTTTACATTCACATCAACAATTTGTTCATGCTGTTTCATTAGGGATGGACCAATATGGAATTTATAGTCCGATAAAAAAAAATAAAAAAAATGTAATTTTAATTAACAAGCATACTTTAAAGCTTAGAATCTGGACTTAACAATGCTCCTACCTACTGGCTCATGAATTTGTTAACTAATTAGAAGTGTTCAGTTTCATAATTTATGAAATATGAATGTAGTTGGTGAAAAAATACAGATTGGTGTCATGTAGTGTTAAAAACATATCAACTCGTAGAGTACAACACTCATATTTGTTTTACATTTAAATTATGATGAATTTATAAAATGTATAATATATTTATAAAACCATTAGAAGCACATCTAGGGCATTCACACAGGATGTGTTCTTGCATTCAAACAGCAAACCGAAACACTTTAGAGTCGCACTTTAGTTTGGAGAACACATATTCTCTACTATCTATGACTTTTACCTCAATAAACTCCTAATTTTCTGCTTATTAATAGTTAGGAATGTAGTTGTTGTAGTAGTTAAGTTTACGTAGAATTAAGACATGTAGAAAAGGGTCATACAGAATAAAGCATTAATATGTGCTTTATAAGTACTTATAAACCAATATCCTAGTAATATTCATGCTAATAAACAACTAATTCATAGTGAGAATTGGACCCTCAACTAAAATGTTACCCACTTTAGATTACTTTTCCTTCATTAATGAATAACTACACAGGAACAAATGTGTAACGTAATATTAACTCTTTCTCCACCAGTGTTTTTTTTTTTTTTTGTCTCAAAAAAAAGATTTGTCTCATAAATGGCGGGGAAAGAGTTAACATTCTAGTAACTGCTATTAACTAATAAGAAACTCTGATTAACGGATTAGTAAGTAATAGAGCTCAGTTGAATGTGGTAGTTCACTATTAGCTAATCAGTAAATCATTTTTTTTTCAACGAAGAGCTACTATATACAGCCTCATAATTAATGTGAATAATGCAGAATGTATAATTAATTCTAAAGTGCAGATCATGATAAGCCACTAATAATAACTCAAGTATTACAAAATCCTACAGAAGGAATTACTAATTATTTAGAACAGTATTCTAAAGTGAACAGCATGGTAACTCCATAATAATGACTTAAGTCATTGTAAGCTTTTGAGGTTTTTGTAAGGTTTTCGATAGTAATTCGGATTTGGTAACACTTGAGTTACTACTAGTGGGTTACCATGATCTTCATGTTAGAATTCTGATCCAAATAAGAAGGGTGTATTAACACTTAGGTCATTAGTATCCAAAACCTTACATCGGAATTAAATAGAGCTTAAGCAGTGTTTTAATACCGGATTCATAAAAATGCGGCATTCATGGTGCAAGACACTGAAAAAGCTGCAAGATTCAGTGGAGTGGTCTTCATTTTAAGCTGTGTAAAATGTAGATGCGTTTTACAACATCAGTTTTTCTTTATTCCTTCCATCCAGGCAAAGATGGAAGAGAGAGAGAGAGAGAGAGAGAGAGAGAGAGAGAGAGAGAGAGAGAGAGAGAGAGAGAGAGAGAGAGAGAGAGAGAGAGAGAGAGGGGAAGTGTGGCGTTGCTATAGTAACAGACCCCTGGCATATGGCATAGTTTCTGTCCATTGTCCTCATCTCCTCCACTCTTTCTTTGAGGATCCTCATTGTCACCATTATGTGTGTAAGTGAGTGTGTGAGCGTTTGTGGGTTTATGTGATCGTGTAACCCTCAAAGCTGCTCCTCCTGATGGGCCTCCCTCGGTGATGCAGCGCTTTGCTTCTCCTGCATGTGTATGAGTGTGGGATGTGCACATGTTTGTATGCTCGGCATATGTCTGATCAGCCGTCTGATTGGCTGCCAGATTCAGAGGAGAGAGGAAGCGTTGCATCATAAGACCAACAAAGAAGGACAAAAAGTGGCGAAGCATCATAGATGTTTTTGATGAGTCTTTTGAGTATGATGCAATAAAAATGAATTTAGAGCGACTATACGTTTTTAACATTTATGTCAGTTTTCATAAATCAGTTCATGGTGAAGATATCGGTATTTCAATATATTTATTAGAAAAATGTATTACATTAAAATTCTGGATGATAACAATAATCTGATAATTATTTTTACATTCTGGCCTATAAATAATAAATATGGAAGCTTGTTGCCATCACGAAAAAAAAAAAAAAAAAGATAATTGCAAACTTTTTATCTCACAATTATGATATTCTTTTTCTTGCAATTCCAAGTTTATATCTCACAATTCAAATAAAGTAAGAATTGTGAGATATAAATCCGGAATTGCGAGAAATAATGTTGAATGAATGAATTCTGATTTTATATCTCCCAATTCTGACTTTATTTGAATTGTGAGATATAAACTTGATTCTAACTTGATTTTTTGCAATTCCGGATTTATAACTCGCAATTCTGACTTTTTTATCAGAATCGTGAGAGATAAATGCATAATTGCGAGTTATAAAAGATAGAAACACAATTGAGAGAAAAAAAATCAGAATTGTGAGCCGAAACAAGCTTCCAAAGAAAAAAAACTATTTTGTCCAAAAATAAATAAAATCACTAAAAACTAAAAATCAAAAGTTTTAAATGCTACAGGTGAATTTAGTGATCAAAAACATTATAATGTACAGTATGAAAAATAGAAATCATTTTGCAGTCTTATTAAATTATTTGTGTTTTAAAGATTATGTGAGTGTAGAAGAAAACCTGTTGCACTAGTTTTGATGGCAAACGCTGCTGGTCCTTGTGTGACTTGAATTATTCGTTTAAGACTTTCATCTTTTGATTGGCTCTTTTGTGACTTGTGTGTTGCTGCAGAACAAACAAACAAACAAACACACACATAATCATTGGTTAATATGCTCAGATCTTTTATAGAATAGAAATGTAGACGTTTTTACTAACAGGTGCTGCTGAAGGCTGAATATCAGAATGTTAATGCTATGAAGGGGTTGAGGGTCAGTATACCTTGATCCTACAGTACTTCCATCATAGTAGTTTGCATGATTCATTCTTGCTTAAAAAAGAAAATGAGGTGTCCTTTTTATATAAAAATTGATTTATCAGCAGTGTTGAGTGGAGGTTGGTAGTATGACCAAACTCTTATATCATAGTCTGAGTAATTATATATCGTTTTCCAGTGATTTACGGTTATTTATTTGCTGAAAATTCAACAGAAAATGGTTTCAGAGAGATAAAAGATACTTAATTTCATTTGATAATTTTTTCTTATTATTTTGGACATGATGGATGCAAATCCGAACATCAGATTATTCATTAACGAATGGGAAATCTGGCATCAGTGCAAAAACAGCTGCTTCACATTATAACACTAGAGTTTAAGTTTTGTTAAGTTTTTCCTCATCTTGACATATCTGGGACACCTGCTGCTCTGGACTACACCATTCAAAAGTAAGTTCATAACTTTAAGATAACCTTGCCAGAATGTTATCCAAAGTTCTGAAAACATTCCCTGTTACCTGGGAGGATGGTGTTAAAATCAGATTTATGAGCCATGTCATGCCACTGGTGCCCTTGCAGAAAGTGTTTTTTTTTTTTTTGATGGCTGCTCTGCATTAATCGATGAGACGTCCCTTTGGAGATCTTCCCGTCCCTCTGTGAGGACTGCATGAAGTCCTGGAATCCCTACTGTAGTCTCAAGACGGGACAGCGAGGCTGTGGAGAAGGGACAGAATGGGGTCAGAACAGGGATTGGCATGTGTTGCAGGTGCAGGGATGGATTGTGACCTTGGTGACAATAACTAATAGTTATGCCATAGCCGAATAGAATTGATCGACAATGAATTTCATGATCCATTCATGAAATACTGGCATAAAGTTGGCTTGACGTTTGATATTTGCAAGTTTAGGGACCGTCTCATACGACATTGGTATACAGGTTTCTAACTTCAATAGCATTTGAAGAGAATGACTTACAGTCATAAAACCAACAGTAATGTGTTAATGTAGGTGTCAGGCATGATGCACACCTTTTAGATTTTTGATATTAAAATAAATATGAGCTCATGCGGTAGTCAAAAAATGCCAATAATTACAAATGATTTGACAGTTTACTTTGTTAAATATCAAAACTCTAAAAGGTGTGCAACATGCCTGACACCGACATAAACACTTTACAGTTGGTTTTATGACTAAGTCATTCTCTTCAAATGCTTTTGAAGTTAGAAACCTGTATTCCAATGTCGTGTGTAACTTTAGAGAGACGGTCCCTAAACTTGCAAATATCAAACGTTCAATGTCAAGCCAACTTTATGCCAGTATTTCACTGGGAAACACTTAGCATGAAACTTTGCGCATTACGTTCATATTCTGAGACCATCTGCTTGCCTGTAGCCTATATAGTATAGCCTACATTCCCAATAAGATGAGAGTTTGGTCTTTTATATCACTGTATTAGTCCATTAAGGGGAATCCTGAGGGAACCCCCAGTGCAGCACAGCAGGAAACTAAACAACTAAGAGATTAGTCTACTACCTCAGATGTAACGTTTGATCTGTACGTCAGCATCGGGGAATAATGTTTAAATCCAGCTAGAATCTAGAGAAAGCTGCTTACATGTACAAAAGTAACCGTGAAGACTTACATGTAAATGTAAATGACGTAAATGTAAACACAGCTTTTGTGTCTTTATCAGCTTTTCCATATATAGCTACTGGCCCTGATAATCATCACAAATTCTTACCGCTTGCTTCCTTTCTGTAAATCAGTTTTTATGAATGAATGACTCTCTCACCCGTTGCTCTAGTCTTCGTTAACAGCCGATGTGAAATGTTGAATTTTCTGTCGAGTTTGAACCACTGAATTTGTGGAAGCAAATTTGTAAAGCGAAATAAAATGGACTGAAAATAGTCTGTCGGATATTATAGGTTGTATTTTTAAACAGAAGGAACATTTTGGAAGTGTACAACAGAAAATGGAACTTCTGCAGTCTCAAAATTATTCAGCCCCCTGAATAGAATCCCTCACAACAGCACACATCTGCAAAATAAAGTGTTCTCTCAAGCACACCTGATGCAGCTAATCAAGGGCTGCATTAGTTGCACCAGGTTTGCTTGAGCTAGAACACATGAAATATCTGAAATGGCTAGGTTTGTTAAGTGCATTAAATGTATCAGTAAAAACATTTAGAATGTAAAAAAAAAAAAAATTCTGTTTTAATTAAATGCTGTTCTTTTGAACTTTCAATTCATCAAAGAACCCTAACAAAATGTATCATGGATTCCATAAAAGTATGAAGCAGCACAACTGTTTTCAACATTTCAACAAAATGTTTCCTGAACATCAAATCAGCATATTAGAATGATTTCTGAAGGATCGTGTGACACTGAAGACTGGAGTAATGTTGCTGGAAATTCAGCTTTGCCATCACAGGAATAAATGACATTTTAAAGTAAAATAGAAATTTGCCATTTCACTGTATTACTGTTTTACTGTACTTGTGACCAAATACATACAACCTTGTTAAGCTAAAGAGAATTCTTAAAAAAAAAAACTTACCAACTGCCAACCTTTTTTTTAATCACATTCGGCTTATTATTTGATGTTTGTCAAGAGCATTGGGCTAAAATATCACATCAATTCTGCAGAGATGCTGCATTATTATCAGTATTATCAGTATTTTGGCAATTAATATAGCAGCTAAAAAAATAAGTCATGTGTCAGTGTTTGAAAATATTCTGTTATTAGCATAAATCATGCTTATTATTTTTTATAGAATCTATATATTTAGTAAACCTGAACTGGTTCAGCAGTGGAGAAAGCAGAAGATGCAACAGTCTAATTGTTGCTCTGGCGACGGTGGGCAGGCACGTGCTTCAGGTGGCGCGGCGCTTTCTCCTCTCGGAACAAATTACACTGTGCTGACAGTTCTGGTTCACGGTGGCTCTCTGGTGGGAAGGCAGACACAGATTGTAACCATGACAAGGCACCTGTGCAAGGATCAGGACTTCATCCGGTTTCAGAGGACGAAGCTTTGTTTTTCTAACTTGCGTTTTATAGTTTATTGCTTCCCGCTGTAATATCTGTAGGGTTTTCTAAACGGTGAAACTAAATTATGCTCTGCTCTGTTTGATGTACTAACCTGATTACTGCGTCTACTTTAAGACAGATCATTAAAGCTAACTGTGGCGTTGATTCCGGATCCCCACAGGGCAGTTGTGCCATCGTGTAAAGCTTCAAAGGCCAGAGAAACGCATACAAGAAGTCACATCTGAGAAATCTAGTAGAAATCTGTTGAATTCATTAGACACATGGAGAAAAAAGACTAGGTGTGAAAAAGAGAAACAGACCATATATGGAATAATAACAAGCTATTCTTATCATTTATACAAAACTATGCATACTGTGCACAGTATGCATGAAATACAGTATATGTATGGTGGACTATACTTTCCAGTGTGTGTGAACACATATTATCCTACAATGCATTGCTCTTGAATTGACCTTCCATTTCCAGTGCATTGTCTGAACAGGAATTAGTAATTATGTTTTTTAAAAGGTGAAGTGTATATATATAACAGGTTTTCAGAACACTTAGCTGCCATTGGGTGAACAAACAGATACAGTAGCACTGTGCTACAGTAAATATATTATTTCACTTACTATTTTATTATGCATTATACAGTATACTGTGCATAATTCCATAAGAAGTAAGCTAGCATTCCATTTCAAGCATAGCTATATTCCTCCCTTATAAACTGAATATGTTTTCTGTCTTTTCATTTTCTTATTTTCCCCTGGGAGTAGAAGAGTGGCAGGTGGGACAGGAAATGTTTTCTGGGCAATCACCAGCTCAGGACAGATGGTGGTGGTGATTCATTCGGCAGATTTCTGAAGACACATTGGAGTAGCGCACGGCTTGATATTCTATCATTTCATGCAATGTGATGTGATTTATGTGAAGCGATTACGGTCTATGGCAGACTAAACTGGTTAAGAACATCTGCAACTTTGGCATTGTGAAGTGCAGTTCTGCTGAAAGTCAGGTTATGTAGATGTGTGGGTTTTTGACAAAGTGTGGTCTGCAGCAGCATATTTTTCAAGGAGACTGATGTCTTAAGAGATGAGCAGAACCCTCCACCTCCTAAACCCCACCCTCCACTGCATGCACACGCTCAGAAGAAAGCTGAACAAAACATGCAACCTTTGACTGGGGATTCTGCAGTAAACCATGTGCGCTATCTGATTTGTAAGTGTTGAAGCTTTTATGTCTGAAAAGAATGAACAGTTCACATGCCGTCCTTCAGAACGGCTGAGGATGTGCACGTAACTCACGTGTTGCATGCGTAGGTGATTCTACAGCTTATTTAGAGGGACTTAAGCCCAAGTCTTTCATCTCGGCCCCCCTAGAAATCAGCGATTAACTCTGAGCGATTAGCTGCCAGCACACAAATCTTTTTGATGGCCTCAGCCCTCTTAAGTCTGTGATGATGTAATCTCTTTTTACTTTTGCTGAAAACAGTGACTTCTGTCATTTTCGGTTATTTCACTTAGAATTCTCCCCTTATCATCAAAAAAGTTCTTACATAAAGTAGTATTGCACAAGTAAAATCTATTATTGTCATTAACCCTTTCGCATGTACAATCACACTGGTGTTATCAGTCTAGGCTGGTCCCTGGAGCGTACGATCACACCGGTGGGATTAGAACGGTCAGTGCATCACGTGATCAACTGCTAAATTCAAATGTGCTTTCACACATTGGCTGGTGCTGAGACAGAGACAGATGCGCTCAGAATATTTTAAACTTACGTTTGGAAGGGTTATGTTTTGTGGCCTGTGTGCTTTTTATTTCATGGCAACCAAAGTCGGCATGAAATGGAAGTTGCAATAGTTTTTTCTTAGCTATTGTGATTAGGGTTGTTTATGGTTGCTAAAAAAACACAGGTGTGTATTAACTATTTTACTACCGCTTCAATCATACAACTATGTAGAATGTAGAATTATTTTGTTTGTAATAAAATTTTCTTGATCCATTCATTTTAGAGGGTGGATCGACATCTTCCTTTTTTTGTGTATTGTATGCACCTGGGCCTAATTTGGGTTTTGGATGTGCACACATATTTACATATTTACAAATAGTGGGGCTCTTGAGTCTAAAGTAATCCTGATTTGTGGCCTCTTACTTTCCCAAAGTTGACAAAGGCATACATGCAGGTGAGGGTGAGAAACATCCGTCATTGGAAAGAGATGCTTTTGGAGAAGAGAGTTCTGAAACTGTCCGTCAGAAAATGCTGACTTTCCAAACTTAGAATGGATTTTTTTTTTTTTCAGACAGCAGCCTTCATACTTAAACCGCCCGCAGCTACAACAACTCTTTAATTTCTCATTATTAAGTCCTCAACAGTGCAGAGCTAACAGCAGCCTAACCAAGCTGAACATCTCCCACAGGATCACCAGATGTCTTCTGTGCACACACACACATACATACACACACACACACACACACACACGCTGACAGGAAGTCACAGTGCTGAGATGATGCTAATGAGTGAATTTCCGCCTGGTAACTGTGTTTATGCTCTGAGTGAAGGGTCACCTTCCTAATGAGAACAACCACACAGGCCTTCTGAAACCGCTTTCATGCTTACCGTGTGTTCCAAAAATAAGTTGCACCTGACTATACGCTGTACCTTTTCAAAATTGCATTGTGGACAAGTCGCATCAATGTATGTTAGTCACATTTTATTATTACATTCAGTAATAATGCAGATTACCAGTAAATAAAATGAAACATTTACAAACATTATAAACATGTATTTTGGATTCCCTCACTGCACCACACATTAAGTTTAATGGTGTATAAAAAAAATATATATATAGTTTTTTTTTTTTTTTTTTTTTTTTAGGTGTAAGTAAAACTAAGATGATTGGAGTATGTTTTAAAAGAAAGTACTATATTGACAGAAAGTACTATATTGACCACCCAATGACCAGCTTTGAGTAGCTAATGGCCTGCTCTGACCAGATAATATCCAGAGGGCCTATGAACTCCCCCCTAAAAGGTCTTTCTACTTTAAAATTTCACATTTAATTGAATGTGTTATTTGCCATATCTTTGTAATTATTTGTTAAATTTATCAGAAATTTTAGATTGAATATTGTTTTTACACCTTTTTTTCTCAGTGTACCTTTCTCAATTGGTTAGAAAGAATTGTATATGTGTGTGTGTGTGTGTGTGTGTGTGTGTGTGTGTGTATATATATATATTCATCAATGTATTTTATAACAATACAAAGAGCAATGTGGAATGTTCCCTTTTATTTGTTGTTGTTATGTGTTTTTTGTTTTGTTTTTTACTAAATATTCAGATTTTATCCAATGATTGTGCACTCATGCTTTTTCTAGAATAACTTTTGTTGCTGAATTAACCATTAACAAAATTTATAATGGTATTTTTTTCAAATAATTGAGCAAGTGAATATATCGGAATTGAAATCAGCCAATAATTGCTCGTTAAAATCAGTATAGGTATCGGCCCAAAGAAATCCTATCGGTGCATCTCTAGTTAGAATACAAATGTGTATGTTTTGTGAATGTGTTGCTGTATTTGTCATTAATTAGTCATATTAATTAAAACATAATTATCTCTTTCCCCACCATTTTCTTTTTTAATTTTCCATTATGACACAATGCTTCCCCTCCATTGATGGAATTGTCAGGCAATCCAAATGTTCACTGTTTTACGGTAGGGGGTGCTATATGCATCTTGTGAACGAGTACAGAATCTTTGGATCAAAACATAGCCGAAAAAGAAGCAGAAACTGGCTATAAAAGCTAATGCACATGTAAAATAATGCGATCATCAAACATTTAATAGCATATAAATCAAAACTGCCTAACGTTACTGAATTAAATGTCGACTCAGGAAGAGGTACAAGACTGTGGGGGTGTCGATGGACTTGATCTACAGTAATCCATCTATGTTTTGATCATTGTTCTGAATCCAATCCGGACATAGTATTTAATAAAAATGTGTTTTCTCAGCTTTTTGTTTAAAATGTTTTTTTTTTTTTTTTTTTTTTAATGAAACTTACCCACATTCAAGTGTTGTTAAAAAAAAGAATGCATGAAGCTAGACTTTTTTAAGCAGAGGCTCTCCATGGAATGCTCTCCAGCTTTGATCTTCTGTGGTTTTACCATCTTTATCGCTCCCTTGAGAGATATATGGTTGTGGTGGGTGAAGGTGTAGTACATTGATCACAAGGGCTACAGATCACAAAGACTTACTGCCCACTCGGTTTGCACAGATCCCCAGAGGTCAATGTGTAAAAAACTGACCATCACTCTTCATGTGTTGAGGTCCAGTAACCTTGAATGTGTGTATGCCAATCATGCAAGAAACAATGATTCTGCTATAGATTTACAGGAAAAGCACTCACAAAAATGTGTGTGTGTCGGTGGGAGTGTGCACACTTAGGTCTGAACAAAGGATTTGAAAGTAAAAATACCATTCAAAATCTTCATGACCAAATTGATTTTTAGCAGTAACCTATAGGCCTTTCAATACAGCCCAACCATGAGATGTAGGGTTGTTAAATGATGCTATATGCTTCAATACTAAACTCTGAAGTAGGAGCAACCAATCAGAGAAGTCGTTACCATGGATATAGGAAATGCACCCCAGAGCAGTGAGTTATTGCTGTTAGCTAATAGCTATATGCTATTTGTTAGCTAGTAAAGTCTTAAGCTGGTTGTAGCTGTGTTTTGGAACATGGTAACTGTTTTCTAGCTGGTTGATAACTGTTCTAAGATTTGCGGTTCATTTGCTGGATGTAGATCCCTATGATTGTGGATGGTATTGCGCCAGAAACCATCTATATGCTCACGCACAAACTTTTAAGGAATATCACATAATCAGTTAACCAAATGATCACATTAACCAGGTTAGGTCAGAGCTAGCCATTAGCTACTCAGAGCTGGTCATTGGATGGGTGACCAGTTACTGTGTTCCAAAAGCAGGTCTGACCAGTTTAATCAGGAATGATCAGCTGGTAGATAGTCTGTTGCTGGTTCAAGGTGATTTACCAGCGTGCACTAGCTAATGACCAGCTTAGATCAGCTATAAACCAGCTACTATATTCTATAGCTGTTTTTTTTTTCCCAACAGGGGTCTTACCTGGGATAAGCTCAAAAGTGTTTTATAGGATGAAAATACATAAAAAATTCACCAAACCCCAGGCTGATTTGATTACATCTTCCAAAATGCTTTTTGGGACAAGTGAATCATGTTTTCTTTTTTATAGGTACACAGTATTGTGCCTTTCTTTTCTTTTTTGTTAAGTATTTTATTTTGTCTCAGTAATATATATCTTTTTCCCTTCCAATTTTCAAATTCTATTTAGCCTTTTTAATCAGATCTTGTAATGTGATTCATCCCAAAGCTTCTTGTTTTGTGATGACTTTGTTGATTTTTTATTTATTTTATTTTTTAATGAAAAGGAATGGGAGATGTGTATGTTCGAAAATCAAATAAATGCAGCCTTGATGAGCATAAGAGACTTCGGTTACACTTACAGTAAGAAAGTAGGCCTACTGGTAATATGCGGTAACTACATGGGTTAAGGTTAGGTTTAGGGGTATGTTCAGGGTTAGTAACAAGTTATAACCCAGTTATTGTAATTGCTATTATAAGTACATAGTATGTACATGTACACGTCACTCATTAGCAAAATTCCTACCAATTTCACCTGTGAGATTGCTGGCTCTCACATCAAACCATCTAGTACTGTTAAAAATCTTGTCGCAATGTTTGACTCCTCTTTCTCTTTCCAGGCTCATATTAAATCTATCACCAAATCAGCATTCTTTCATCTATGTCGCATCGCCCAGCTCCGTCCCTTCATCAGTATCAAAGAAGCTGAAAATGTCATCCATGCATTTGTCACATTACGTCTTGATTACTGTAATGTCCTTTTCATTGGTCTATCTGCTAGCTCCATTTCCAGAATGGAATACATTCAAAACTCTGCTGCTAGATTACTTACCCACACCAAGTGTTCTGCCCATATCACCCCAATTTTGTACGATCTTCACTGGCTTCCAGTGGCTTATCGTATTAAATTCAAAATCCTCCTGCTCACTTTTAAATCTCTGAACAGCTTGGCTCCCCCCATCTTTGTAACCTGCTCCACCCCTACACCCCGACTCGCTCTTTACGATCCTCTGACTCTAGCCTTCTCGTTGTCCCTCGGCATCGCCTAGCTTCAATGGGGGGCAGATCATTCAGTGTTGTTGCACCCAAACTATGGAACTCTCTCCCCCGATCACTCTGTTGTGTTAATACTATTTCTGAATTTAAAACTATGCTCAAAACTCACTTATTTTCTGAATGTTACCATTCTTAAGTTGTACTACATTTTGTTGTGTCTGATTGTATTCTGCTGTATGCTGCCCCATCTACCTAATTCTCCTTTACTGTACTTTTACTCTCACCTACCTACTGTTGTTTTGTTTGTTATCTTTGTCCATTGCCATTATTGTTGCTTGTTCATTGTAAAGCACCCTTGAGCCCTGAAGAGGCGCTATATAAATAAAACTTATTATTATTATTATTATTATGGGGAACAGGACTGTAAAATAAAGTGCTAACGAGACTTTTAAAAACATGAAAAAAACAGACCACAAACTTTTGAAAGTTATAACATGTTGTTTTCTAGAAATTCAATGGGGAAAAAAAAAGTTTCTAAATAAATGGAAAAAGCATAATAATAATCAATAATCAAGTGAATCAAATATTTTACAATTGACTTAATTTTGTCATCATTTTCTCTTTTTATCTGGAACCAAAAGACAGTTATTCATAACAAATGAATGATAATTCTCACATATTATATACATACACATACCACCAGTTTAAAAAAAAGACTCAAAACAGTATAAATATTAGTAAGTATGTAAAAGCGCTGTATTTTTTAGTAAAGTTACATGCTGCAGTTCTGTTAGGACAGGAAGTGCTGAGGTAAGGTTGTGTCCCAGGTCTTTAATAATTCACTGGTGCGTTGCCTGGTGTTAAGCACTGTTAATGACTCTAATCTTCACCCTGTGGATGCTGTAATTGCCTGTTACAGCCGGGCCAATATGTGTCCAGCACAGCGGATGGCCCCTCTATCTACTTACTCACTTTAAAAAGCACTGATGGGGAAATAATTTCATTTATTTGGATGTACCCATGGATGTCTTTGCATTGGCATGTTATATATGAACTACATTAGCCTCCATTCATCACTGTGCACTTTGCATTATTCAGTCTATTCTATCGCATTGGTAATCTCTAATAATGATATTTCTGGCTAGTGTTTGACAAGTATAGGTTTTTCGGTGGCTTATCCAAATATCTAGACAAGATCTCTATCTGCTGATAGTATTGTTTATTAGCACCCTTCCTCCTCTGTTTTACATTGCGAGGACGTGCCTTCCGTGAGGGGGGTGTTGTGTCACAGATATGTTTAGTTTCATTGGTTCTTTTCTGTTTGACTGTGTTCCATTTGCTTGTTTGTTGCCATGGTTCCTTTAGTTACACACCTGTTTTTGTTCCAGTTAATTATCTTAGTCTGTGTATTCAACCCCATGAGGCCAGATTTAAGGTACGTTTACACGACAACGATATGCTTACAATGGAGAAGTTTTTCCTTTGAGTTTTCCGTGGACAGATGACACATTTTCTCAAAACGATTTACACGAGTTTGCCATTTACACAGGTCCGCGAAAACGACTAAAAACACTGTATTCTGCTGCCAGCCCATTAGATGGTGATGAAACACTATAGATTGAACACGTAATATGCATGTGCCTGATGTCATCGTCTTCAGAGATTTGTGGTTTTGTTGTTTACACGGAGACCGTTTTCAAAAAAAAAAATTCAAAAGTTTGCATTTTCAGGCACCCAAAATGCAACTGTCGTGTAAACGAACGGCTAATTCTTCACTGTGTATCTATAGTAAATCCTGAGAGTAATTTTTTTAATGCCAAAAGATGGTTTGTGCTGGTGCAAGCTGTTAGTAAATTAGTACTGGCCCTTAGTTTCCTTTGTTCATTGTTCGGTCTCATTTGAATTTACGTGGTTGTTGAGATATTTTTAGATATAAGCTGAGATGTATTTGGAGATATTGATATAGCCTATAAACTGGCTTGCTGATGAGTGATGGAAGCAGGACTTTTATTTTGACAGTGCTAAGAATATCAGTGCCCTGAGTGCAGATGCACAAGGACCTCTTATTCTCCGTCTTCATTAATTTACTCTCTTTTTTTAACAGTCCTGTCCAATGTAAATTATTCAACAGATAAGTTAAATAAAGAAATTGAACGGTATATGAAAAAGTACTATATCATTTCCCTTTCTGTTATTGGTAATATAAAGGCAAAGGTTACTTTCTCAAGTTTTTTACAGGGACATCACTTCTTCAATGTCTAAAGAACAAAAGTTCTAAAACACAAATTTGTTTGTTCAGCTTTTTGCACATCAACTTGAAAGGTTATGACAGACATCACAGGCTTGATGAATCTCGTAGATCAGGTCTGCTGGATGACTTCAGATGAGCGAGTGACGCCGGCTGCTGACTTTTACTTTTGCTTAGAGGTGATAGTGCGTCAGAAGCTGTCAGCAAGGCCTCTTTCATGAGAGTTATTTATAAAAATGCTGATAATGACTGTTATAACAGCTTCAGGTGTGGCTGAGTATGCATCTTGTTTTGTGTAAATGAAAATGACGTTTTGACTTCTGATGTTTTCTGCTCAGCTCAGTTTTTCTTGCTTGCTTTCTACTCTTCCAAGCTGCTGTCAACTTACTGCTAGGTTGTGTAACTTCTGACAGCCCGACTGTCTCTCTCTTTCTATCTCTCTCCTATGGGACCGAGTGTCCGGCGGTGGTGCGTTTGCATTGTTTGTGCCGTGGGTGACGAACGGGGCTCCATGGGACTTACGGGTCTGACAGCGGGGAGTCCCACAGTCTGCTTTTGTCTGCCCCTCCTCCTGTCCCTCCTCTGCCCTCCGGTCCCATACAGTGCCCCCGTTGGCCGGCCCAGGCACTGGCAGGCCCAAATATAGCAGCAGAACAGAAGAGCGTGGCGTGAGTCCCCCTCTCCAGCACCTGCAGCTCATAGTTATTGACAAGCACTGCACAGGCCTGTCAATCAACCTCCAGCACCAGGGGATTGAGTGGCTGAGAAAGACTGTCATTTAGCCAAACTGCTCAGGGCATGCACCCTTTCAATATGTGCGAGTCCATACGTGTGTGTGCACTGGGTTATTTCCATAGAACTGTTTCGAAATGGTAGGATTGATCAACTAGTCATACAAAAATAGACATTTTTGCTTCTAAATAATGTTTTTTTTTTTTTTTTTTTTTTTTTTTTTTTGGGTGTTTCAAAAGGAATGAATAGGTTCATCCAGAAATGTTAATTCTGTCGACCTCACCCGTACGTATTCGTACGTTTTTTCAAAAAGAGTCATCAGGAAGGACCACCCCTAACCACGCCCCTAAACCTCACTGGAGCCTAGACAAATTGTATGAAAACTCAGGAGTGATGAACATAAAACAACAAAATTGGACCCCATTGACTTTCATTATATGGACAAAAAACTCATATTACATATTATCGCATATTACTTTACACAATTCTATGTTATGACCTTAAAACACTTTTACCACAGTCCATGATTTCTAAACTAATACAGTGTAACATTTCAATTACATGACCGGCTCCATTTGTATTTGGCTGAAACGGGAATTTTTTTCGCCAAAAAAAAGGGCCAAAATCATTTATTTAACACTTCTCCAATGTCACCTTATGACTTTGTGCTTACAGTGTGGATAATCTAACTCACTGGACATTTCACTTTAAAACTTCCATAAAAAAATATTGCTTTAAGAGGTTTACCCCTCTTGTCGCAGTGTGTTTTAGCATTTTGCATGCTGACAGAGTGTTGTGCTGTAAATGCTCAATTCTTCAGCTGCTCAAACCGTCTCAGATATGTTGCATCTTTAAATTCATCTGTTTTAAAGCACAACTGCTATTAAGGATTTTTGAAAATGACCTTACATGTAGTGTGTAACATAGCTCTACGTGAATGAAAACATCCTGCAAAGTTTAAAATCTGAAAGTGCACTGTATATAAAGTTATTGTCTTTCAAAAGTAAGAGTCGACTCTGAGTCAATACAATTAATCGTTTTTCAAACGAGTCATACGCAGTTTCGTTGTGACGTCAAGACGAAACATTAGCATATTGCCCGCCCACTTATTGCGCGCAGACACCAGGGAAAACTTGAACCTCAAACCAGCAGCTGATTACTACTGGATAGCATCATGTCGAGAAGACGCTGTGCTCTACAATGTGAAGGTAAAACCATTTTTTTTTTCACTGCCCAAGGAGGAGCATGCGAAGAATCAGTGGTTAAAATTAATCTTTACCACGATATCACAGCAGTATAATCCTAAACTTTTGCTGTGTTCCCTTTATTTTACTGACGACTGCTTCTCAAATCTCAGAGTTCAATGCAGGATTCACAAACCGCTTGAAAGATGGTGTTCAAAATACTTCGTTTTGAGTTTTATATTGTGTAGGTCTCCTGCTAACTGGCTAACTCACGTTATCACTGTCTTACTGAAATCCTTCTGCTAATCAGTTTTATTACCTAAAACAGATTGTCTGTCGTTCTCACTACTTTGAGGAAAGATTAAGCATGGAGCAAGATTTGTTTTACTAACGTTTATGTTACATCAATCATTCACGCTAGAGCTCGGCTAATGTTTACATTGCATATGTGCACTGTTATTGATACAGCTTCCACGTGTTCACCGCAATATATTAGAAAAATACTCGGTAAATAAATTAGTACAAATAAAATAATGGATTTGTTGATGGACATGCACTTGTTAATGCTGAATTACAGTTGCAACATCTCATAATGTACCTCAAACAGAGTAGTGTATCACTGAGAAACATCCTGCTCGAGTTGTCCTTGCGATGGAGGTTCGGGTTGAATGAATAGTTCTTCCAATGTTTCATCATCGGACTCGCGCTCGCATTGATATGGTAAAATCGACGTCATTGTTCGTTACTGTGTTTAGTTTATGGTGTAGGAAGCCTCAGGACACGCAGAGATGACGTTGTTATGGCAATGGGCGTTTTTGTTTTCGACGTGCGCACTGTACGCGGTAAACCAATCACAACAGACTGAGCTGTCTGGCCAATCAGAGCGGAGTAGCTCGCGGAAAGGTGGGATTTAGAGAGATTGTTTCATCTGACGAGTCGCTTGAGAATCTTTGGAAATGTGGTGATGTGCAAATATATATTATGAGGAAATGAAACAGTTTTTTGACCTTTGATGCATGTAAACCTGTTGTAGGAGACTCCAAAACAACATTAGGAAACTAAAAGTATAAAAATAGCATAAAAAAGGGCACTTTAAAGCTCCTCTTTTATAACAAATGTGATGCATTCAACAGTAAATTTCAAGATAATTACTGAGGAAACCAAGAAACAAATTGTCTGCTGTAAGCAATGCTCCTGTTATTACATAATCAGCAGGTCTCTGTTTTTTTTTTTTTTTTTTTTTTTTTTTTTTGTGAGAACGTACTCGGTTACTAACGTAACCTCGGTTCTCTCTAGAAGAGGGAACGAGTACTGCATCTTAGCTAAGACGCTATGGGAAAAGACCTCTTTTCACGAAATACTGAAGCCAAAAAATTATCCTTAATTTTGTATTATTGTAAAACGCGTTGCAGCAACACGCGGCCATAGGCGAGACGGCTCGCTCGCTCATTGGCTGCTCTGCGGCAACTGCATTAGCCTATCGAGCGAGGCCTGAAGTGACGTCAGGCCAATGAGGGTGCTTCGCGCCCTCTGTGCCACTTCCCGCCGAAAGGGGTGTGGCTTACCCCTATAAAGGGAGCTCGAGAAGGCTGATCCACTAATTTTTCATCGCCGAAGCGAACCAGAGTGGATCGCACGCACGGCAGGGAACGCAGTACTCGTTCCCTCTTCTAGAGAGAACCGAGGTTACGTTAGTAACCGAGTACGTTCTCTTACGAGAGGTCTCTCGTACTGCGTCTTAGCTAAGATGCTATGGGAACCCATTGTAAAACGCCGTGCGTGCTGGGATCAGACACTAATAAACCTGGAAGCGAAGCCCAGGATTTAAAGTGCACAATCACCAGAGGGACTCACAGAGAGTCCTGGAACAGGAAGGGGGGGGGGGGGGGGTTCCCTCTGTCCCACATATAGCAGCGTCCTTAGACGCGATAACGTGACATCACATAGACAAGGCGGGTAGCCTGACTAATGTGGGAAATGCGGGTCTTACGCCATACTGCCCATAGTATATTAGTCGGCTGCGCACAGCGCTCACGATCTCAGCGTCGTAATCAGACAGAACTGATTCGTTAGACCGACAGTAGCTTAGCCTGCAAGGCGGGAACCTCAAGGTTATAAAACCTTATGAATGTAGACGGCGAGGCCCAGCCCGCCGCCATACATATGTCCTGTAAGGAAATCCCGCTAGACCAAGCCCACAGAGAGGAGACACCTCTCGTGGAGTGCGCTTTGACACCCAACGGGCACTGTAAGCCCTTGGCAGTGTAAGCCAGCGCTATGGCGTCAACTATCCATCTGGATAGGCTTTTTCTCGAAACAGCCAGTCCCTTGGAACGTCCACTGAACGAGACAAATAGCTGCTCAGTCTGTCGAAAAACAGACGAGCGAGACACATAAGCTCTTAGTGCCCTAACTGGACAAAGAACGCTTGTGTCTCCTTCCTCGCCCGACAACGGCAGGGCGGACAGGGAAATGACCTGAGCCCGAAACGGTGTGTTGAGGAGCCAGCAAAAACACTGTTTTGAAAGACAGATGTTTGAGGCTATTTGTTTGGATGGGCTCGAAAGGATCACCTTCCATGGCTTCCAAAACCGTAGAGAGGTCCCACATAGGGACTGAAGGGGGCCTGGGAGGATTCAGCCCCCTAGCTCCCCTGAGGAAGCGGATGACTAAATCGTTCCTTCATATTGAATGACCGAGCGTTGCGTTATAGAACGCTGCGATAGCCGCCACATAGACTTTGAGCGTGGAAGGGGCTCTGCCCTTATCCAACAGCTCTTGCAGGAAGGAGAGGACCTCCGTCACCCTACAGTCGGAGGGTGAGAAACCCCGAGCTGTGCACCAGCTGGAGAATACCGACCACTTTGAGGCATAGAGACGTCTGGTAGACGGAGCTCTAGCCTGAGTGATAGTGTTTAGCACTCCCACTGAGAGATCAGCGGGTACCCGTTAAACGCCCACACGTGGAGGGACCACAATTCCGGGTGAGGGTGCCAAATCGAACCCCTGGCCTGAGAGAGGAGGCCCCTCCTCAAATGGCACTGGCCATGGGGCAGTGTCTGCTAACTGCATCAGAACTGGGAACCAAGGTTGGTTCTCCCAGAACGGTGCTACAAGCAGCACTGAGCATTTCGTTTCCCTGATCCGTTCTATCACCTGAGGCAGGAGTGAGACGAGGGGAAAGCATAGAGCGGACAGCGCGGCCACGTTTGGGACGATTTATGCAGGACACCACAGACATATTGTCCGAGCGGACTAGGACGTGGTGTCCTTTTATTTGGGGACAAAAACGCGTCAGCACGTTGTCCACTGCCAGCATTTCTAGGCAGTTGATATGTTGGAGCTTCTCCAGTTCTGATCACTGGCCAAATAACGGTTTGCCCCCGAGCAGCGCTCCCCATCCCGAGGTGGAGGCGTCTGTCGACACCATTTTCACTCTCGAGGAAGTCCCCAGGCTTACACCTGACTGGTACCAGTCGCTTGCTTTCCAAGGTTTCAGAGCTGTAACACAACTCTGATTGACCTTGAGACGGAGCTGACCGGAAGCCCACGCTCTGCGCGGTACTCGCGCCATCAACCAGAACTGCAGAGGACGCATGCGGAGCAGGCCCAGCTGGAGAACTGCTGATGCTGAGGCCATAAGACCGAGCATCCGTTGAAACATTTTGAGCGTGATGGTCGCGCCGCAGCGGAAAGAGCTCGCTGCGCGCTGAATGCCTAGCACGCGCTGTGGTGACAGACGCGCTATCATAGACTGTGAGTCCAGAACTGTGACCAGAAAACAATATCGTTTGACTGGGGTTCAGAGAGCTCTTCGCCCAGTTGATTCTGAGACCGATATTCTCGAGGTGATCGAGTAAAATGTGCCTGTGCTCCACGAGCTCTGATCGTGATTGAGCTAGAATCAGCCAGTCGTCCAAATAGTTCAGCACTCGCATGCCTCGGAGTCTGAGAGGCGCGAGCGCTGCGTCCATGCACCTCGTAAATGTACGGGGCGCTAGGGACAGGCCGAACGGCAGGACTGTGTACTGGTATGCCTGGCCCTCGAAGGCGAATCTCAAGTATCGCCTGTGACGTGACGCTATTTGTATTTGAAAATACGCGTCCTTCAGATCTATCGACAAACCAGTCTCCTCGGCGAAAATGCGTGAGGATTTTTCTGGTCGTGAGCATTTTGAAACTGCGTTTCGCTAATGCTTTGTTCAGCTGTCTTAGATCCAGTATGGGTCTGAGACCCCCGTCTTTTTTGGGAACCAGGAAGTATCTGCTGTACAGCCCCCCTTCGCTTTGAGCTTGAGATAAAGGCTCTATAGCCCCTTTGCTCATCAGTTTTGATATTTCTGCACGAAGTAGGTGTGCTACTTCCGAATTCACCGTAGTTTCGACTCACGCTGTGAAGCGGCGAGGACGGCGACAAAACTGTAGCGAGTAGCCTCTCTTTATAATGTCTAGCACCCAATCCGAAACCCCTGGAAGCGCTGCCCATGCATCTGCATGGTAGGCTAAAGGTTGGATGCCAAGCGCGCTCTGGTCGCTGGGCGACAGAAGTGCTTCGGTGTGCTGTAACATAGGCGTCATGCCTGTGACATCTGAGGCGGGGAGTGCGCTGATCACAGCGGGCAGAATGCTCGCGCTCGAACCCGCTACGGCGCTTAACCGAGTGAGGGAGGGCTGAGCGAGTCCCGTAGGACTCATGATGTCTATGAGTAAGTGTGGGCGCGGTGGAGCGGGCACATTTACTGCTGCGGGCGCGCTGTCTGCCTGAGCAGAGCGAGCGCGCACAGGTTTTGTTTCACAGAAACCGTGGCATTTGCAGAACATAGTGTTCATGGGCACTGAGGCAGTGGGCACGTTTACTATGTTGAATGCGCGATCGACCTGAGTCGATTCTATGAGCGCGGGCCCTGTGAAGGGCTGTGCTTGTGCGTAGGGATGGGCACTGGACAGTGGGCATCTGCTCTACACTTGAAGCACCATCGCCGTGGCCGGGATTTTTTTTTTTTTTTTTGAAGCGCGCTCTGCTCGTTTGGCGGCAGAGGCGCTTTAGCGCGCTGATAACAGCGGGCAGACTGCCCGCGCTCGACCCTGCTGCGGTGCTTAACGGAGCGAGGGAGGGCTGGGCGAGTCCCGTGGGACATATAATGTCTGTGAGTGAAAATGGGCGTGGAGAGCGGGCACATTCACTGCAGTGAGCGCACTGTCTGCCTGAGCAGAGCGAATGCACACAGGTTTCGTTTACAGAAAACATGAGACATGCAGAACATGGTGTTTGCCATGTTGTGTGCGCGATCGACCTGAGTCGAATTTATGAGCGCGGGCCCTATGTGAAGGGCTTTGCTTGTGTGCAGGGATGGGCACTAGGCAGTGGGCATCTTCTCTACACATATAGCACCATCGGCCGTGGCCGGGACACCAGAAAATACATCCCATGTGATTTATCTGGGTATCCGTAAAAGGCTTTTGTGTGCAGGCAAGCGGGCTTGTACACTGCAGAATACACTGGAACAGTCACATTTCTTGGAACTGAACGAGCGACGGGCTTCGGTGGAAGTCCGGCCACGGTGGGGCTCGGACACTGGCGCTTTCCTAGGCGTGCTAGGATGGCTTTGTGCTTCACCGTAAACCCTGGCCGTGGCCCACGCGGAGCGGGGTGGCGGCTAGTTGAGCGCGGGTTGTACCACGTGCTCGTCGGCTGCAAAATACACATCTGCAGTGGCCTCTCAGGGCACTGACAGAGTGATTTGCATTTGGCGGCAAAAATATTTTCTGCCGGCGGACCCGGGTCGACCGCGCGAAAGCCTGGGAATCTACCACTGGGCCACAGTGAAGACATATAGGCATTCAGTCAGCGCGGGTATTATCCGCACTGGCGTTTGTTGCACCATAGGCAATCGGCTCGGAGTGAGGGCGGCGCCGTCAGCGAGCGCGAGAGCTGCATGATCCTCTCGGAAAGGGGGGGCGTCTTGAAAAAGACACCCAGCTCTTTTAGTGTTAAATGGTACATACACATACACAAAACACAGCTTAGAGAAGGATATAGGCGCCGGATAGCGCAGCTGGAAAGGCGGTGGAAGGCGGCGTGGGCCAGCAGCTTCTAGAGTGGCTCGTCCCGCTGAAGGTGCTTTCTCAGACGGCGCGCGGCTTCTTCCTGTGATCCAGCGATGCGTGAGCTTCGCTGAAGAGATGAAAAATTAGTGGATCAGCCTTCTCGAGCTCCCTTTATAGGGGTAAGCCACACCCCTTTCGGCGGGAAGTGGCACAGAGGGCGCGAAGCACCCTCATTGGCCTGACGTCACTTCAGGCCTCGCTCGATAGGCTAATGCAGTTGCCGCAGAGCAGCCAATGAGCGAGCGAGCCGTCTCGCCTATGGCCGCGTGTTGCTGCAACGCGTTTTACAATAATACAAAATTAAGGATAATTTTTTGGCTTCAGTATTTCGTGAAAAGAGGTCTTTTCCCATAGCGTCTTAGCTAAGACGCAGTACGAGAGACCTCTCGTAAGAGAACTACATGTAGTTTTGCGCAGTGAAGGGATAGATATTTGCTGACTATCTTTCAGTTGCTCTCTTGAAATGCTGTGCTTTCGTTCATTGCTTTTGGGCTGTTGTTTTAAGCTCTGGTCTATGATCACATACAGATGGACATCTTTTGGCCATTGTGTCTCATCTATCACTGTGTTTCTGTGTGGTTGCTTTTGCTTTTTTTTTTTGGACAGAACGCCAAGTCAAAAATGTCTAATTATTCAGAGCTTCCTTAAGACTGACTAAGCGACTAGACAGCCAGTCAATTTAGTTTAGCACATCTGTACTTTTCATACACAACTGTGTTAAATTTGACTGTAGCTCTCTCCTTCGCCATCATTCTCATTAGATATTGGGCTTTGGTTTCATTTTTTTCATCACTCCGTCCATCGCTGCTCTGTGGGGAACTGATTGGATCTGTGTGGATTCAGCATCATTTGCCTGCTGAACACTGAGAATCCAGCTTGATAATTTGGCAGAAATTGTGGCATGATGAACTTGGCTGTTTCATTGGGCCTCTCATTGTGATGTAACACAGTGAGCACATGTATAATCAGGTGATAATTAATGATCGGTCTTGGTTAATATGACAGCCTGGAAACACTAATTCTGTTCCAGGAGCAAGGCTTCATTAGATCCAAGGCTGGTCCACCCAGAATGATCCTGATATTGCACTGATTACATTCATATTCCTGATTATCGACTTCAGATTATATCAGATTTCATACATTCCATATTTTTATCTCAACAGCTTCACTGTTTATATCATCACAAAATGTAAACTATATTACCTATATTGCCATGTTATAAACTATATTAACTTTACCCGCATACATACAGCATACTGATGTATAGTGATATACATATAGCAAATCTAAAATGCTTGTTTGTTTGTTTATCTGTTTTGTTGTTATGTTATGTCATGTAATGTCAAAAGCAACTATTAGTTATGAAGATATTAAGATCTTATAAACATTAACATCATGATATTATGTAAAGCTGATTTGAAATAATGTGAAAAGCATTATACAAATTAAACTGACTTCACAAAAAATTACACAATTTTCATTATAAAAGGGGAAAGAAAAAGAAAAATGAATTGAAAATGAACTGTTAACTTTAGGCTACTGGATAATGCAGCATCAAAATAATGATTCCAATGAATATATGGAAATATTTCTATGGAATCTAAAGGTTAAAAAAATGTGAATGCAAACAAAAAATATTAGAAGTGGATTTATTCAAAATAAGTAAATATACATGATTTTTTGTTTTTGTTTAAAAAACAATAGAAATTAATTTCCATCAAACATTCTTGAGCCTTTTTGTTGTGAACCTGAAGGTTGTAGTTTAATAATTCATTAATATATATGGATTTTCTATTAAAGTGGGTTACTTCTCAGTCTCACACAAATCTATTGTATGAATTCTTCTTTTTGAATATTTTATGTGTGTGTTTATTTTTATTTTTTTTAGCTGTTTAAAAAGGTCTGTATCATACAAATTCCTTTTGGCTGCATACATCCATGCCAGCATATTTATGGTGTATACTTGTGCTGTTATTGGTATTGTAGGCTAAATAAAGAGGTACATTTCATAAAATTCATGTTGAAATTAGAGGGTAGGCACACAGTAGACTGACCCCATTTCACCAAGGTCCACCCACTGGATATTTCTGACCTCAACACTGATACATTTACATGACGTCTGGAGTGGACCGCGACATATTGCCCAAAGGAACGAGCAAGTGGGTGTTTTTATGCATTTTTATGCTGAATGCCGCTATGTAGCAGCTGCACTACAGTGTTTGTGTGCCGCATTTACATCAGTGAAATGTCAGAATTGAACCCGCTCATTACCTGGACAGCACTGTTTTAGTGTGTGTCATGACCTGTGGGATACACTTACATTAACAACAGAGGAGTGAAGTCACTCACATCTCAAAGAAAAATGGATGTGCAGGAACATCTTAGACAGTTGCATCAAGACTTTCTCATAAACATACTCATAAACAAACACATTAGGCTTTCTGTGAAAGTGTGTCTGCCATAGACAGAAAGTTCACAGGCGTGTAGAGAGAGGAAACTTGATATATCAGGAGATACCAACCTCTGCGGCTCTATCATTGCATAAAACAATGATCAACTTGAATCATGTGTGCCTTGAATTACATTATAGCCTTGATGTCACTGAATCAGCTTCTGAGCTTTACGACAGTCGGCCACTGTTTTGCGGATACCATAGAAATGAATGAGAACTGCTGCAAACTAATACCTGCACGTTGCAAAATTGTCTTGACTTCCGCATCATTTAAAACAGCTTTGTTTTTTTATTCAAATATAGCTCACTCCAAAATAAACATTTAATGGCAAAAACATTGAAGATTAAACATAGAAGACAGTTATTTAAGCAATAAGCCATTTTCTTAAGAAAGTAGTTTATTCATCATACCGAAGCAACTCCTCCACAGCATTTTGTTTCCTTGCCAGTGTAGCACAGCATTATGCCTTTTTTATTTTTTTCTTTCTTTATTTTTTTGCTAACGTTGGAGGCTCGCCTTAAAGCGACTGCTTCATGGAAAGTTCTTACCGCTGAATAAAATAGATGTGCTTGGCAAGTTCATTTTCCTTTCTATATTTTTCACTTCCCAAGTTTTTTTTAGGACTGGAATAACAAAATATCAGTGTATCAGTGTATTATTATTATTAGGAATCCACTGATATTAAAATTCTAGCCGATATGATAAGTGATAATAATTTTATGACCATTAACCGATAAATGGCAGATATTAATATTTCATACTATTTTGTCTAAATACATTAAAAATAAAACACACAAAAAAAATAAACCACTTGCTACAAGTGAATTTATAACATTATAATGTATAGTATGAAAAAAATATTCATTTTCACCATTAAATAAAATTGGACAATTCTTATTTTATAATATGAAATGATTCAGTGTTTATTATAAATTATTTATCCATGCACATCATTATTATTTTTTAATAATAAAATATTTTTTATTATTTTATTATTTTTTGGCACTATTCGACTTGCGTACGGCCGTCTGCCGTCTTACACGAACGCATCGCTTCCCTTCAGAAGGCCTTTATTAACCCCCGGAGACACGTTGAGCACTTTAATCATGAAGTTGATGGACTTCCAAAGACATACAGCCATTCACTCCCATTATCAAGCTTGGAAGATCCAGGGCATTTTTTTATATAACTCTGATTGTATTCGTCTGAAAGAAGATTGTCATATACAAGTAGGATGGCTTCAGGGTGAGTAAATCATGGGCTAATTTAAATTTGTGGGTGAACTATCCCTTTAAATGAGCCATTCCTATAGCTCAAACAGTAGAGTATGGCGCTAACAACTCCAAAGTCAATTTTTGATTCCCAGGGAAGGTAATGATTTGATTCATGAACTAATGAAATGTATACCTTGAATGCTTTGGATAAAAGTGTTTGCCTATTGCATAAATGTAAATGTCCTAGTAAATCGGAGGTTTTATGCTTACCAGCCCCGACCCCATGAAATTTAGTTGGTGCACTGATGCTTTGTGGAGTTTGTTTTGACACGTGAGACACTTCAGGACACTTCAGATGCAGAATGAAATGGTATGTTCAACGCAATCTCACAGCAATTGACTAATTGCTGGCTAATTCGTACTAATTTGTACGACCTCACTCATACGTTTTCGAACAGTTTGTCTAGACTCCATTGATGGGTAGGTTTAGGGGCGGGGTTAGGTGTGGTCCTTCCTGATGACGCTTGAAAAATCGTACGAATCCGTACGAGTGAGGTCGTATGAATTTGTACGAATTAGCCATCTCGTAGAATAAGCACATATTGCTGTGATTTCGGGTTGGTATGTTGTACAGGACATTACCGTACTTGTTATCAAATCATTATAAAGTAATTAATATGAGTTTATATCCGGCTGGTTGCTTTTATGCAGTTGTTATGCAGCGAAGTCAAAGCTAAAGACATGATAAAGCAAATGACAGAAACATTAGATAATATTAGATCATCAAGAATTGTTAGATAATCAAGTGTTCTAAAATAGAAGCAAATAGTGAGAATATACATACAACAAATGTGTCTAATTTCAATGCTATGGCATTTGTGTAGATATTTAAGATCTTCAAGCATAACTGTTTGGATTAATATGAAATGGTAACACTTTACGATAAGTTTCCATTTGTAATATTAACTGAGGTTAAGACAAGTAATAATTATTTAATAATAAGTATGAAATTATTTAATTTCAACATTTACTTGATTTTTACATTTTAAAGTTGTTTCTCTTAACATTAGTTAATTAACTGTATGAATGATCAAGGTATAGTTAATATATTAATAGTACATTTTCATGGTTTAGTACTGTTTTAATTTTTTTCAGAACTATTTTATGTATTATGTTTGTTTTTATTCAGTATCAATTTCAAAAACTATTGTTTTTTTAATCGGTTATCAGCAAGCATGGGCCAACCTAGTTATCGTTATCTGTAAAATCCACTGTCAGTCTACCTCAATATATTAAAACCTCAAATATTTTCTGATATGCTGCAATACCAGCTTGTCGGATTGTGTCGGGTTACGACACGGTGTAAGGGGCAAACAAGAACATAAGGCACAAAAGAAGGTCTTTGTGGAGATTCAGGCTTCGATCTATTCTAAATATTCCCAGCCACACGCAGCCTTTACTTAGAACAATGCCAGATGAGCATTTAATATTTCATAAGCTAATTAAAGCTCAGGCTTTAGGGCGCTGAAGAACATGTGACTGTGTGCGCTGTTAGAGATACAGTCCGGTGTCTCCAAGCGTTCCCTGTTAGATGTCCTCATGGGCGTATATGCCAACGAAATTCAGCCCTCAAGGAAATCATGAAAATATCAAAGGATTATTTCAGTCCTTCCCTAGAGAGAGCTTGTGTATACATAGCTGTGTCAAAGGTTATTTCAGTCTGTCTCCAAAGGGCGTTCAGAGAGAAAAAGAGAGATCGAGGCAGACAGACAGAGAGGGAGAGAAAACATATGTCAGGTGGAGTGCAATCACTTCGGTATTATCATATGAAAGACCTCCTGTCTCTGTGCATGGATCGAGCTGCAGCGGGGTTGTATTAGGTGACTAGGCTTTTATAATCCCCCTGACATATTTACATGCAGATCTGATGGGCTGAGTACCTGCGAATTGTGGGGCGGTCGTGGACTTCATGTTGCTCGCTGGAACCTGGTGGGAAACCCAGATTCACGCTGGGGAGTTTTCATAAAGCTGCATGTAGAAGGAGCGCGTAAATATCACTTTGGAAATAAAGCCCCCTGCAGGGATGAGAGCTATAAACTTAAAGTTGATTGCCAGGTAATCATAGATTTGCACACACTATTTGTATATTCACTTGGATGTAAACGAGGCAAGTCACGACACAATGTGTTATTTAACTTGCAACTGGTTGCCAGCGGGAAGATCTGTAACTACAGCCTTCTCGTTGTGCTGTTTGGGAGGAGGCTATAAATTGATATTGTCCATACATAATTTTTTTTTTTTTCCTTATTTTGTGCCTGATGTGGTACAACTTCCTTTGCTCTACAGTGGAAATGTTGCACAGCCCCCTAAAACGTATTTTCTAATGTACTAGCCTATATTTATTTTACTGCCAAATTATGTTATAGCAACTTGCTAAGCTACATGCTAATTATCGTTTGAATTTGTTTAACAAGTTACATTAGTTAAACTCAAGTTACAGTTTTGAAAAAGTAGTTAGGTACACTACAAGCTGCGGTACAAACAAAAAGTAAAGCTGTATATTGAAATTATTTAAGGGGGCAAGGTGATTTCATCAATAAAAAACCTTTAGCCAATGTTATAATTTATAATATCTGATCTGAGCGATGTCTTTGCTCAATATCAATGAGAGGATTTGAATGAATAAATAAGCAGATTTAACAAAAATATCAATTAGGATGGATGACAGTGTCAGACTATCAGAAACAGTAAATGTACACTGACTACATTAAAATCATCCTAATTTACTTAACCAAGCAACAGAAAACGTAGCAGATAGGTCAGGGACTCAAATTAAAAATCATATGTTTTGATCAAATGAATTGTCATCTTAATAAAAAATAAATAAAAATAAACTATATGAGGGTGAGGACCATTTAGGATTTAGTCAGATTTATCAACGCTACTGTATGTATGAGAGTGGACATTTATGATGATTGATTCAATAGAATGAATCAGTCTTTGTAATAAAAAAAAAAAAAAGAAAAGAAATGAGAAAGAGAGAGACCATTTTGGATGAACTGATTCACCACAATGAATCAGACAATGTGTAAGAGTAAGGACCATTTAGGATGAACTGATTCACAAGAATAAATCAGTATTTATGATGCCACTAAAATAAGAGAGGGGGATAAACTGATTTACCATAATGAATCAGATTTCCCAGTGTTATGTATGAGTGTAAGGACCTTTTAGGATAAACTGATTCACTAGAATGAATCAGCCGGAACGTGTACTTCATTCTGAGACACATTGTCTATCTACACACACACACACACACACACACACACACACACACACACACACACACACACACACACACACACACACACACACACACATAGTTAAAGCACTCTCCATCTTATTTGTGTTTTATGGTCAATTTTAATTGTTTGGCTTTTCAACAGCGCAAAGCTTTTGCATATTATGTGCTCATTCTAGAATAGCTCAAAAGTGCTGTGGCAATGTAGAAGGCAGACATAATATGAAAAGTTCTTATGAGGCAGAGAGCATGAGGGATCAAAAAAGAAATAAAATAATGCCCAAGATTTGTGAGGGGAGGAACTATGGAGTTAATTTTGTGCCATAATTAAACAAACAAATCCAGCATTTTGCAAACAAACTCGATCTGCTTTGCAAAGGAAAACTCGACTCGCAAACACACAGAAAGCAATGTGCAAGTACGAAGGTCAATTTGAGCGAAAATGCTGTGGAGTAACAAATATGTATTGTGTTTTACAAATATATATATAAATGAGCCTAGATAATATTTCACAAATGAATACAAACCATCCTATTGTATGTAAAATTTGAACAAATACCAAATCTAGTTCATACAAATGCATATATGTCTGTTATGATTGTGAGCACTTGGCTTTTTATGAGATCTCTCGGCTCGATTTTCTCACAAACGCAGTTGAGCAACTTCCTCTTCTAAAACAGTAGATGGGATAGGGGATAGGGGAATCTGTAAGCTAAAAGCTCTGCCATCATATGTTGTTGTTTTTTAAAAAAAAATCTACATTGGACGCGTGTGAAATGACCAAATTAGTGATTATGTCTACACTGAACGAGTCTATTTCTTTCGTTCTCCAAACGAAAACGTTCCATTTAACTGAAAGGAGGGTTTAATTTTTCTGTCCACAATAATAATTTGGGCACTGCATACGTCACAGGCAAGTTAAGAAACAATTGTATATTGTTTGTTTTGTTCATTAATTATTTTATTACATTGACAGTTGAGCTGACTGAATTCCAACTAAATAACTAAATAAACAAATTGGGCCGAGAGGCTGAGACCCTTTCAAGAAGTAGACAAAAAGGGGTAATCAGTGGACAGGTACAGAGTGAAAGATATTTTTATCATGTGTTATGTTTTTTCCTTATTATATTTCAGGTTATTAATGGGAATTAAGTACCACCCTTTCTAGAACATTACAGCCTTGTATTCCAGATTACATTTTGTATAAACCATTTACAAGTTTTCATTATTGTTAATTCAAATTGTAATAACTATCTGTCTCTGTCTGTCCATTGATCTCCCAGGTGGTTTGCATTATGATGGAGCGGCTTCATTCTCAGCACATTCTTAGTCGGCAACCTCTGGACTATTTGTGACCTGATCCAGCAAAATGAGTCACGAAATGCTCCGAATTTCAAAACTGAGATTTTGGTATTAATGGAAAGAGGAGACCATAAGCTTACAAATGATATCCTAGTCAAGGTATCCAAAGTCATACCTTGAATGGTTGTAAAGATATACACATTTGAATTATGGTCGTCTGCCCTCTTTTTCCAATTGAAAACCTGAGAAAATCACGTTTTTTGTTGATATCTTTCAAAATCCATTGCATTTAAAGAGATAAACTATTTATTTTACAGCTTAATTTGACCAAATACATTAATATATATATATATAAATGCTATTAAACCAGGCTGAAGCGCAAATTATTTTAAAGTTTTTATTTGAATAAATAATTTAAAAGGCATTTTTACAAAAATTTACTAAAATCAGAAAGATTGAACAGAGGTGCTACATTTTTGCTTGAGAGAGAGGGTGTGTGTGTTTGTGTGTGTGTGTGTGTGTGTGTGTGTGTGTGTGTGTGTGTGTGTGTGTGTGTGTGTGTGTGTGTGTGTGTGAGAGAGAGAGAGAGAAAGTGAGAGAGGCAGAGAGACAAGGAAACAGAACAAATAATGTTAGCCTATGCAATCATATCTTTGTGTAGGCTAGTTGACAATAACAGTGTAACAAATTCATAACGGAGATACCAACAGTTAAATATTGGGTGAAAATAAATCAAACACATTGCAATGGATTCTACTTGCAGATAAATACACTCACACAATAATTGCACTCACTCACATCCATACACAATAAATACCACAGGGCTGTCACTTTCGCTGTCGCTGTCATCAGAGGATGACACGCCTCCAGATCCAAAAAAATCACTGACTAGCCTTAGAGAGACTAGCTTCTTGCAGAGCTTAGGATAGAAGCCTCCAGTGAGTTCAACAGGTTTGGCGACTTTTTGGCGACTTTGCTCTATTTGACAGCAACATTTCTCAAATTAATAATATTTAATCTTTCTGAGGAGATCTGCTAGCTTGTTTACACAGAGCACTGCGAGTCTGACAGGAGGATGGCTGGACCAATCGCGTGTCGGTCAGTCGAAACAGGGCTTCCCATTGACAAATGATTAGCGTTTGTGTACATTTCTAAGCTTTTTGATTGGTTCTATACAATGTGTAACACCATATTTGGAGAGCAGAGATAGTAACGTTTCAGGAGATACCCGGGAAATGCTCAGAGGTGACGAGATGAGTTGAGAAAAGCAATGTTCATTTCCATCGAATTTAGTAAAAATTTGTAAAATTTAATAGTCATTTACATACTCAATTATCTGGACTACGAAACTTTGGGAGATTATTTTTGAATGTCTGTTCTTTGAAATTAGCAACAAAAAAAAAAAAATCTATTATTTCATTGTTTTTCCACATAATCGGCCCATATCTTAAAATGGAACGTTGCGACTTCTAACTCATTTCGCCAGAGCGGGTCACATTTACAGTTCATATGCACACAGGAGATGGTGTTGTTTAGTGCATTTTCTGATCAGATTTCTCTTCCTGAGAGTATTGTTGATGGTCTCACAGATTTGTACAGATTAGTAACTGAGAAAAAATCAAATCAAGTCGTGGAAGTGTTATTTTGGACAGAAAACCCCTCTCAATTAAATGAAATGTTCTCATTAATTTTTGGAGAACAAAAGAAATAGACTCGTTCAGTGTAGATAATCACAAATTTAGTCAATTCTCACGCGTTCCGGTGTAGAGAAAATGTAAAAAACAACACATGATGGCAGAGCTTTCAGCTTATAGATTCCCCTATCCTAGAGAGAGAGTGAAGTGCTACTGCCAATGTGAATTTCTGTCTATATATGTTACAAATAGTGTTATTTGACATTATTTGTTCTAAACATTTTGCAAAAGAAAACCTCAAAAAGGTTAATTATAGATACAGTAAGACAGAAACTCACCTGTTCACCTCTCATTTTCGTCAGCTGTAGGCAAAGGCAAGCACGCGTTTCAAATCAGTGCTTCTCCAGGGAGACTAGGGCTAAATTCATCCCCAAGCTTAGTGCCATCTACTGTTTTAGAAGAGGAAGTTTCTCAAATGCATTTGTGAGAAAATCTTCCTGGACACATTTGTGAGAAAATCAAGCTGGGAGATCTCATGAAAAGCCAAGTGTCTCACAATCATAACAGACAGCTATGCATTTGTATGCACTAAATTTGGTATTTGTTCAAATTTTACATGCAATAGGATGGTTTGTATTGATTTGTGAAATATTATCTAGGCTCATACAATACATATTTGTTACTCCACAGCATTTTCGCTCAAATTGACCTTTGTACTTGCACATTGCTTTCTGTTTGTTTGCGAGTCGAGTTTTCCTTTGCAAAGCAGATCGAGTTTGTTTGCAAAATGCTGGATTTGTTTGTTTAATTATGGCACAAAATTAACTCCATAATGAACGCTCAAAGAAAAGCTATGGAAGGAAGCAAAACACACAGACTATGTCCACAGGACTCAGTGTGCAAATTAATTAGAAGTCTTACAGATAAACACAGTCCCAGTAGCACTTTGGCCTCTTTTATTAATTACTTTTTTTTTTTTTTTTTTTTTTTGGCTATTCTAGAAGTCTAAATCTATTTCTCTCTTGCACTGATAAGGGACAATGATAGATAAAAGGAGTGGTGAAATGATGGAGCAGGTGGTCACCTCGTGCAGTATACAACACATATTCACAACCTGTACAAAGTCAACGAGACCTGCAGGTGTCAACATCCATCTGATAATACATTGTGCAGTATGAAAGCTGAGGGTGGTGTGGCATAGTGGTTAACAGTCTGGGTTCAAACCCTGTAAAGGGTGATCTATGTTCTATCTCTATTGTGCCCTTGGAAAGTAAGTTTGCTTTAGGTGGATTTTCTCATTAGTAGCTATATGTTCTAACCAGGTGCAATGTGATATTGTTATATTGTTACACTCATGAAACTGTACATATATGTACATCATATCAGTATAAAGTATGACGTTTAATAGACTTGGAAAATGTTGCACAAGTCTACTTTTATTTGACTTTTATGAAAATGTTATGGTGTTATTGGAAAGTAACTAATGACACAATTTTAATTTTAGGGGGAACTATCCCTCACGTTGTTCCAAACCTGTATGTTTCTGTCCTCTGCTGAACACAAAAGAAGAATGAATTTTTAAAGAATGTTGGTAACCAGACAGTTGATGGGGCCCATTGACTTCCATAGTAGAAAAGAAACCATGGAAGTCAGTGGGAGGCGTCAACAGTTTTTTTTTTTTTTTTTTTTTTTTTTTTGGTAACTTCACATACCTATCAAACATAAGCTGAATAATCTAAAGCGATTGCTGAAGTCTTTCATCAAGGACTTTAGTATGACTGCAGACCAGCCAGTCTCGCACACTATTACACACATCACAACACAAGCTACAGGTGAGTCTGGTGCACTTGTTTTTGGCTTCTCACCTCTGTGTGTGAGCTGTTATTGTTACCATAGTGTGTCTGCCTCCTCCTGTTCGAATCATGTACTGAGCTAATGCTGTTTGGCTTTTCAACAACGCAAAGCTTTTGCATATTACATGCTCTAGAATAGCTCAAAAGTGCTGTGGCAATGTAGAAGGCAGACATAATATGAAAAGATGTAGCATGCTGCAGGTTATTTTTCCATTTGCTGCCCATTAGCAAATTGCTATCTACCCTGCATACACAATTTAAACATTAGATGGGCTCAATGCAAAGTGATTTTTTTTTCTTAATCAAATGTGCATAATGCCTGCACTTACAGTATGTCACTCCTGTAATGCTGGGGTGTTGTGGGTAGTTGCCAAGGTGTTGCTATGCAGTTTGTGTTCCTACGCTGCATCTGAAATCGAATGCTTCCCTACAGTATGCGAAAAACAGTACGCCAACCGAGTAGTATGTCCGAATAATATAAAACAAGTTAAAAGAGGGCAGGAAATTATGGGATGAGAGGTAAAGCGTCATTTTGTGAGTTATATTTGGACATGCGTCACATGTCGGAGCACATACACTGACCACTATATCTGCAAACACAGCCTTTATCGATCACTAGTCTGTATGCTCTGATGAATAATAACTCAACAAAATTCAGCACTGCACAATGAAATGCCTGGAAACAGAGGCACACATCTTCATGACTGTTGTAATTAGCTGAAGCAGGTTCCTCACACATCATGACTCAAGATCTTTTTATAGTCAGTGGCCATGGCGCTAATTCATCTCTTCCCACCTGAGATCTCTTCTGTCTTCCCACTCGGTTACTGTAAAACACCTTTCATGAGTGTTTTGCAGCACACAATGAGAGAAATGGAGGAGTGAAGGAGAAAAATATTGTATTATTAGATTGCATTACTAATGGGTGTAAAGCACATAGCTGTGACTTTATTCACAGTATAGCAGTTTTGAGAGCCTGGTTGCTTTCATGGAAGTGTTACTATTTTATAAATATATTAGGCATTTTACTCCCTGGCCAGTGTTATTTTAGTATTATGTATCTAATAGTATCATTAATTTGAATTGTTTTTTATTTTTATTTTTAGATTTTCAGTTGTCATAAGTTATTGTGTTAAATGCTTTCATCATTTTTATTAGCTTTTGGGTTTTTTTAATAAATCAATTTCTGTTTATTTGTTTTTATTAGTTTTAGCAATTGTAATACTTCAACTTAAAATTCTTTATTTCAGTTATATTTCTAATTTGTTTTCAAATTTCATTTAAGTTGTGTTTAAATGTATATTTTCATCTAATATTTATATTTTATTTAACTTTATTTTAATTAACAATGTTAACAATTTAACATTTCTTTGATCATTTATTTGTTTCTTTCATATTTGGAAGCTTGTTTCCACTACAGAATAAAACAATAAAATATATATAAAAAAAGTAATTAGTGTCTCACAATTAAGACTTTTATCTTGCAGAAATGCGAGAAATAGTCATGATTGAGATAAAATAGAACTATAATATATATTTAGCAATTGCCAAAAAAAAAGTCTGATTTTGAAGTTTCGAGTTATATTGTGAGTTATAAAGTCCAACTCTTAGAACAAATGCAAGTTTATATCTTGCAATTCTGACTTTATAACTCGCAGTTGTGACTATTTCTCGCATTTCTGACTTCATTACTCGGAATTGTGAGTTTATATATCGCAGTTCTGTGAAAAAAAGTCAGAGTTGCAAGATATAAACTCACAATTACGAGAATAAAGGTCAGAATTCTGAGATGAATGTCGCAATTACCTTTTATATTTTTCATTCAGTGGCGAAAACAAGCTTCCTTACCTTCATGTCATTCCAAACTGACTTTCTTTCATTGGGAGAAGATATTTTTAATCGTTTAATTTCTTATTAGACTTTTATTTTCATCAGTCTTACCCCGTTTTTTACCTTTTTAATGAATCAAGATGCTGTGGATCATGTGATTGCATCACGTGGCTCAATTGAATCCTTTGTCCACTGCAGCAAGATCTCCTGACCTCTGTGAAGGACACTGAGCTCTGTTGCATCACACTAAAGCTCAGCTTGGGAAATGTCGTTTTTTTTTTTTGTGCAGGGGCAGATGATGGACGTTTATTAGGTCAAGCAGACATTTATTGGGTGATTTGCAGTGTGTTGGGGTCTGCAGCAGGGAGTGTGTGAGCCGAGCTCGGCAGGAAAGACCACGATAGGGTGCTGAGATGGAACCAGCGAGAGACTGCTTAGCAACCGCAGGCAGCCCCAATGTGTCACTCACCAAGAAATCATGAATGAGTTACGATGAAGGTAGTGCGCACACACTTACACACACGCTCGTTCCTCCTTTCAATCATCTCTATGCGCACACAAACCTACAAGCAATCACTCAAGTGGGAAATCTGCTCATTTATCAATTCATAAATGCACATATACACAAGCAGATAGGTGTGAGCTAATAGAAACTGTGAAAATTGCTTATGCTATAGATACAGTGCTATATGCATTATGTAATGTGTGAAGATGTTTGAACACAAACATATATCCATTCGGAATCAAGTAATCTCAGTCTATATGACATGAGAACAGTGAAATAGGCCTGATAGGATCATGGACAGCATTTTTTTTTTACATGTAGATATGTAACAAACTCACCGTATAATGATGTATAGTTATAAAAGCTAAATAAATAGCTTAAAAAGCTTAAAGCTTCACAGATTTTTGTAGGATCTGAACGCCTGTGTTAGCTTTTAAACGGAAGGACTCGCCATAGGTTTTTATACTGTACAAACATCTAACGCTAACCCTACTCCTAAACCTACCCATTACAGAAAATCACATTTTCAAAAAACATCACAGTACAATTTATAGGCTGTTTTCCTCAAGCACAAGGATTTTTGGATATTGACATCTTTGCGGGGACATTTTGTCCCCATAATTTAAGGTTTACCAGGCCACACACACACAAAACAAGAAAATAGCATTTTATTTGAAGGACAGTGAAAGAGGCAAAAGAGTCAGATCTGAACCTCTGCAATCATTCTAGTTTCATTCTGTCGCAACACACATATCAGCACCAACAGGGCTCTCACAGTGATGACATGTGGCTTGTGATCATCACTTCTATGCTCATGAGCAAACTCGTCTGTGTGTGCAGAGCTTGCAGAAAGCTTCACAGATTTCTGTAGAATCTGAACGACTGCCATTCAGAAAATACTACACATTCTTGCATGTTTCATTAAATATTTTATCATATTTCATTAGGCTCTTGGTTACCAACAACACTGCAGTACTCTTCATATAGCCATGTTTAAATCCATTCCACACAACCCAAATCCAGAATCCAGTTCTGGACCTTTTTTCCCCCTCTTTGCCCGTGATTTGTTTTGGTAGATCACTTCCTAAACACCATAATGTCAAAACCAAATAATGAATATAAAAAAGCTCTTTAATGCTGGGTTCAGACTACACAATATTAGCCCGATTTTGGCACAATTCGTTTGATGTAGAATCTCATGGTAATTTGCAAGAATCTATCATTTTATCTTGTATAGTGTGTCATAGTAGATGACAACCGATGCGTCTGCGACGCAATGTCACGACAGGAAAGTACCTTTAGCTGGGACTTGAACTTGTGCTGTCTGAGGTGCAGTTGTGTCTTGATATCGATGTGCTGCCCACAAGGCTATGGCTCTGACAGAGGATTCTCTAAGCTCAGGATACTAAGTGGTGATTATATTATATGTCTCACATCGGCTTTGTCTTAAGATGTCTTTAATTTTATTTTAGGAGAAACATGTTAAATTATATATATATATATATATATATGAAGAGTTCAGATGCAAAAGCCTCTAAGTGCCATCTGAAATTTTATTCTTGAATGATCATTTTTATCAAGCTTGTATATTTAAGTTCAGTAATTTCACTTAAATAGCAATGAAAATGACCTATTAATTGTCATTTAAGTGAAACTACTGAACTTAAATATACAAGCTTGATAAAAATGATCATTCTAGAAGAAAATTTCAGATGGCACTTAGAGGCTTTTGCATCTGAATTTTCTTCTTAGCTAGAGACACTGGATCGCTCACATTTGTCTCCTCTAAAGTTTAGAAGAGATCTCAACAACATCACACACTGTGCTCAGATTTTTCTCCTTAGCTAGATACACTGAATATTCTATATTCTCTTATTGTGTGTCAGCAATTAAGAGTAACGTTAACCTTATTTCTGTATAACTTCACTCTTAATATAGGCTTAAACTTTGAATTTATGGCTTTTTTTTTTTTTTTTTTTGTGCCTTTCAAGTACTTGACTTGTTGCACAATCTGTAAAGTTGTTCAGGTCTCTTCTAAACTTTAAAAGAGACAAATTTGAGAGCTACAGTTTCTCTAGCTGAAAAGAAAAATCTGAGCCTATGTTTGATGTTGTTGAGTTCTTGTCTGAAACTTTGGAGGAGACAATTATGAGACCAACAGGGTCTTTAGTTTAAGAGAAAAATCTGAGCACAGTATGTGATGTTGTTGAGATCTCTTCTGAGTCTTTAGAGGAGACAAAGGTGAGTGATCCATTTTTTCTAGCTAAAGAGAAATATCTGAGCACAATAGCTCTAACAAATTTTAGAGGAGTCAAACGTGAGACCACCAATATCTCTAGCTAAGGAGAAAAATATGAGCAGAGTATTATTGCTGAGATCTCTTCTAAACTTTAGAGGAGACAAATGTGAGGGATCCAGTATATCTAGCTAAGGAGAAAATGATGAGCACAGTGTGTGATGTTTGTTGAGATCTCTTCTAAACTTTATAGGAGACCGTTGTGAGGGTGTTAGAGTTTTTGTCTCAGGAGACAAGTGTGAGAAGCAGGAGACTCAAGCAAAAGTCTCCATTTGATGTTAAAGTAAACTCATTTTTGTCTAGGAGAAACATTTGAGATGTTACAGAGATCTCATTTTTGATTTTTCTTTCCTCTGGGCTAGCATGTTTAAAAAAAATCGGTTCTCTACGACGGGTCCGTCACGTCTGTGACATTAACCAATAGGTCCACAGAAGCTCTTCCATACACAGCTTTCAAATATGGCAAAACAAAAGAGAGATGATTGTATTGGTACTGCTAGGTAGAATTATGCAAGTGGAGAAAAGGGTTGTGGAACTATGGCAACTATACTCCTACCTATATGGTGTTTCCTCAAGGAATTACTATGACAGATTGAAAGATGATAAATGTTGTATTGCGAACGATAGTGGATGCACTTCAGCAACCCGGTGAGTACTGAATTAGCATTAGGCTAGTGAATTAGCATTAGGCTAGTGCAACCATTGTTTATTTATATTTTTGTGAAGTCTAGTTCCGCCTTCTTGATGACTTCAAGCACGTCGTTAAAGATGGCTAGCGATGATTGGTCAGAAAGCAACATGTAGTCTTGTTTCTTGTCCACAGCACAACAGTCAAAATCGCATTATCTGACACAGTGACTATAGTAACAGACACAAATATTGTGTAGTCTGAACCCGGCATAAATGTTTTAATGTACTTGCTTGGCAGTCAGTTTGGATATTCTTTCTGGTTCTGTCTGCCAAGTTGAAAAGTCTGACCTTGATTTTTGCATTGTGGAGGCCAGTGCCATCATCAAATAGGGGACACTAATTGAACAGAGATCTGTCGGGTTCCAGTGATCAGGAAACATGATATGCTTAACGTTTTACAGCACATGACCTTTTTCCACAAAAGGTCTGGCATTTAAAAGTCAGAAAGGCCAAGGAAGGAAGAGAGAATGAGACATTGCAATAATCTTTCAACAGCCTTAAAGAACAAACTGTCAATGATGCAAAACATAAAGGATTACACAGACAAGTAAGTCTCTGAATTGCTCTGTCATTATCACACAATCAGTAACTTTCTTAAATGCACACAAACACGTGCAGGCACACATGATTGCACTGTTGATTTAGCTTTAATGGGGTGCATTTCAAATGACTGTCGGTCTATCACATGAGCGCTATTATTGATAAGCTGTAAACACCTAAGAACTACTGCAGCTGCTACTCACCCATGTCTCGATGTGATGACCTCATCTTCTGTTGCTCGTCTTTCTTCTGCTTTAAACCTACTAAGCTGCTTACCCAGACGGCTTTTGGCCGTGTTTTAAATGCAAAGTCTCAAAATATTTTGATACCTTCTAAGTTCTAATTTGCATTTACCGTGCATGAGTAAGACAATCCCGTAAGCAACAAGCTCAGTGACACAAGTGCTATCCAAGTAGTTCAATAGAGCTAACATACACAGCAAAAAAAAAAAAAAGAAAAAAAAAAGTGCCTGTATTTAAATAGACAAATGATTAAGAGTCTATGTTTGGATAATTATTGCAGTCATTATTATGTGTATCGCATGTTATATGTTTGGCAACAACTCTTTTAACCCTAATTGTTGGAGTGTGTAGCTTTTCATTTCTCAAACAACCATGTAGAAAGACACATCATGGCCATATATTTCAATGACAGACAATATCAAGATTCATCAGGCTCAAATTGTGAATGAGTGGATGGAAGGGAGCATGAAGAATTATTTTTTACACATAAATTGGCACCTCTGAGTCTAAATTAATTGAAAGTCCTTGGGTTGTGCTGAAGTAGATTTTATAGAGTGCTTGACTCTTGCATTGCCAATACAAGATCTTGACCAAAAATGCATGCACCTCTTGGTGGAAATAAAGAGCTGGAATTTTTATTTTGTAAAAGTATATTGTAGTGTATCAGTGTAAATTGTAGGACATACTTTTAAAAAATTTAATCAGACTGTGTTTGCTATGAGGATTTTGTGCTTAGACTACTGTAACATCAACCTAAATTTACCATTAGAACCTAAAACCCTAAATAGTAATTTCAGATATAACATTCAAGTGAAAAATAAAATCTGCAATGTCTGATAAACCTCAGAAAATTAACATTTAAAATGAAAGCAAAACACCTCACTTGCACATTACAAGCTACAAGCTAAGCTAACTAGCTAAAGCTATTTATGCTGAGAGAATGAGTAGCTCATGTCTAGATGAAAAATCCTGTGAAAAGTCTTGCAAGATTTAAATTTGGCATTTGTATACTACTGTTTATTTGGACTCACGCAAGTTCCAGAATAAGTTTATGTTTCCCATCTAGACAAAATTGATGCCAGGGAGCCTCAGGAAGCATGTGAATTTATTCTTATGGCAACCAAATACTGAGGATGAAAAGGAAACAAAGTTATTTGTTTTGTGAATTGTGAGGACACTGACTTGTGAAACAGGTTAGAACACTATTCATGTTGACAGCTAGTCATCTCACTAGGTTTTGAGACAAAGCCTTTGTGATCCCTTAAATCCCTATCGACTGACCCTTTAGCTCTGTGAGCTATGGCGTGCTGTTTTTGATTACTTGTGTGCATTCATTCATTCCTGTATCCACTCATACATGCAGCATGATTTATTAGTATTGATTATTCTATCTTCTCCTTTTTATTGGAGATGAAATATGTGAGCCATAACAAACATGGATGCGCAACCCTGTCTGAGCAGACTAAACTTGTCAGCTACACAGATATCAAAGACATTAATGTGAAATCAATGAAATTCACGTTGGTTCCCGTTTTGATTTTACAAATTAAACATTTAATTAACATTCTCATGGTCGATTTCATTTTGACATTTACATAATGGAATAAAGTCAAGTTCACATTCCAGCTTAGTATAGCCAAGCACCGCCAATTTAGACAGGAAGAGACCATCTGATTGACATGTAAAGCTTCCACTCACTGTTTTTTTTTTTTTGCCTTTGCCTGCCATAGACCTTATTCACAGCAGCACCATCTAGACTTGTAGTCAAGACCGCCTAAACCGAGACCAAGACACTACCAAGACCAGAGGGTATCGAGACCAAGACAAGACCAAGACCAAGACAGACCAAGTCAAGACCAAGACCAAGTCGAGACCAAGACCGAGACCAAGTCGAGACCGGAGGGGGAAAAAAAAAACCAGACTAGTGTTGAACCTAAGCAATAACTATGAATTCAAGAACAGCAGCATACTAGGGTTCAGCCGCAGTTTACATTCAATACATATTAGACGGTATTACTTCAACTACACAGGCAGAACTATACAGAGACAGACCATGTCATGTGTGTGACTGTGAGCTCACTGTAAATGTTTTTGCAGACTGGGTGAGATCAACTATGTGTAGCAATTGCATGACGGCTGTTACTGCACTATTAGAGGATTGAGACTCCCTTAACTTTTGTGTACTGTTGAGGACTGACATGACTGGTACTGACTGGTTCATCTGACAAAACATCAAACATCTCCAACACCATGCATCTTGCTCCTCCAACAACTGTCTAAAGAATGAGAAATATGTAACCAATTGAAATTATACTTAATGTGCAGATGAAATTGTAACATCAAATTAAAGATACACAATTATAAACTTGGATTAGGCCTAATGTTTAGTCAACAACACAACGGAGATATGCAGATCATATTTAAAATACCATTTATTTATTCTAACACCACCATCTTAAATACAATACTGTAATCAAACAACACACACACACACACACACACACACACACACACACACACACACACTCACACACACACAGAAATCAAGTGATCAAAGCACTAGCGGCGCCAGGATTTTGATTGTAGGTGGGCCTCCAGAAAACTGGATGGGCCAGTTAAAATAAGCCACAAAAAAAAAAAAAAAAAAACGGGTTCCCCTTCATCTCCGTTTCAGCGCTTTTCTGCGGCACTGAGGACAGCGACTCACTAGCCTACCTGAATTTAATGCGTAGCCTATAGTTAGCATAGGTTTAAAAAAAAAAAAAAAAACTTAAACCGGATTTTTTTGTTGCTTTTTTTAATACAATTACAATTTCATTTAATTTATTGTTTAATAAAATTATAAGCCTAATATTTTTAGTTTATTAACAGCAACAACAGCTGTAAAGATGAACTTGACGATCGCCATCTCCGTATAGTGAACGTGCCTATAGAGAGAAATGCACATCATGGATTACATAATCAGAGAGTAGCCTATTTATTTTCGTTTTAAATTGTTAAAAAGACATTTCAAGCTTTCTTATGATATATTTCATGTCTGTGAGGCATACGCTGAGTTTCGCTAAGTTAGGATGAGATGCGCTCCTTCACGAGCAATGCAAGTGACCGCGTGGGCGCCTCCATGATTATATTGTCTCTGCTATAGCCTATTTGCTTCTTATTTATTAAATCCAGGCATTTAGTTGATAAAAAAATGATTAAAATTAAGATACAATTTATACAAAACGAAATTCACTTAAAAAAAGGCTTTCTACAAAACAAAAAGTGGTCAAAATCATGTCTGACCCACATCTCTCGATATATTGCGCAGCTATCTTACTCGTGCGGTTCACTTTTCATAATCAACATAGATGAAAAAATAACATTATAATATTTTAACAAATATTAAACTAAATGAGCTTATTTAATGGCTACAACACATTTAGTAGGCATACAGACTCTCTATTTGTACAAATTGCTGCACATTCATTTTATTCTGAATTTTGCACGCATATGTTGAAAGGCATTTGTTTGTGCATGCATAGTAAAACATATCTGCAACCAGGGCCGGCGAGTGCACTTCTGCCGCTCTAGGCGAAAAACAATTGTGCCGCCCCTAGGGCTGGTCCGAATACCATTTTTTGAACATCGAATATTCGAAGCTTCGGAGAGAGGGTGCTGAACATATTCTTCTCTCTAATAAAGGCAGGAATCTTTATGTGTCTGTCTGTCTGTTTGCATTTTGATTATTTCGAGAACCGTTCATCCAATCGACTTCACAAGGGAGTGCAGTGTTGCATTTGGTGCAAATTGCAACATATATCAAATTCACTGATAATTATGCAAATTCACAATGGTAGCGCCGCGGCTGGATCAAAGTGCTCGTTGCCGCTGCGATCAGTGGCGCGGATACAGTGTTTTCTCGTGTGGCTCGGGCACACGCCGCACTGTCTTCACTCGGACGCGCGCTTCAATCCATTCCATTGCGGATAATAATGTTGCATTATCGAACGTTGTGTCGTCGTGGATATTGTAGTATTGTATTGCTAAACCCCCCGACCACTATGTCGGTCTGAGACAGCGAGACCTAGACAAGACCGAGAGGTCCGAGACCAAGACAAGACCAAGACCAAAGACCGTCAAGGCCGTGACAAGACCGAAACCACGTAAAAGTGGTCTCGAGGCTGGTCTCGAGACCAAGACCGGTCTCGAGACATACATCACTAGCACCATCTTTGATTCGTAATGGGAACGGAAGCAAGGATGTTAAGGATACACATGCTCCTCTGAAGTGGGTTGTACTATTATTTTTGTTTTCTTTCTGATTGCTCTGCTGACGAGACACTGCAAAAATAACTTTCCAATAAATTTCAGTAGACAAACTACAGACAACATGAGCTGTGAAAAATTATAAGTGATTTAGGAGCCTATCCCTCTATCCCTCACAGCCTCGCTTTCATACCTGTCATAGCGCTGCTCTGAATAAGGTCTATTAAGGGGGTTATATTTAGCCCCATTTGGATGGTAGGGTACAACTGTTTTCACACAAAATATGTTGCTCCATAAATGTTCAATACAAACATATATATTTTTTCCTGTAATCATATACTATGGGAATAGTGAAAAGCAATTTTTTTCTTAAGGTGTGCCCCGTTGTACCCTAATTGTTTCTCACAGGGGCGTAAGGTAATTTACCGTCCAAATGCAGAATGACTGTTTTCTCCCACCACCAATGCAAAACCCCCTGGTTGAATTACCTACTGTTTTTGACAAACACCAAGGTCGTGTGGAAATGCAACTTTCATTCGAATTCAAGCAGCATTTTTCCAGGTTCATAGGATCAAAGAACTCTCTCCTCCACCATGAATATCGCCATCTGAATGTACGAGTTTTATCACTGGCACGGCACGGCACGTGCAAATTTATTTAGACTATTTTGAAACTATTACCATCCAAATAGGGCTCTTGAAAACCCAGTGTGCACTTACAAGCCAGCCAATCAAATAAGAGCTTGCCGAATTGAGGTCTCCCACCAGGCCTTTGTTTCTGGCATTACAACAAGAGACTGAACCTCGGCTGAAAATGACCTGATAATTATGGCAGTCAAACAGGGTTGCTTGTCCTTTTAATAAACCAGCCAAATCTTCTCTCCTATTATCATGACCCAACACAATCCTCTCATATGTACCTCTCACAGTTGTCCTCCTCTTCTAACGGCCACTTACCGGCGTTACTTCGTAATGACCCCTATCAAAGCAGCGTGTCCACGGTCCATTAATGGTCTGAGTCACTCTCTCATGTACAACTCTGAAAGCCTCAAATGACCCTCTCGCCAGGAGCAAACACCAAACATTGTGTCGATTTCCCCTGCATTCTTGTCAGACTTTTGTTTTTTTATGGGTTTGTGATGGTGGGTGTGAAATGAGCATGCTGGAGCACAGATCAGATGGCAGCTTGTTTTACACAAGGATCAGTTAGTTTGGAAATGAATAGGTTGAAAGCCGGAATCACACTTTGTGCTCTGATAATGAAAGGTGTGATGTATCATATATCAGAATGCTTTATGGCCCGCCTAATGGCACACAACGGAGACACACACATATGACTGTGGAAAGTATGCTGCGTGCAGAGTAAACGATGATGAGGAATTTAGATACTGTGATGAGAACAACAAAAAAGTGTAGGAAGAAAAAGCCTCAAGAAAGTGTAGGAAGACAAATTGAGGTAGAATGTAAAAGAGGGGATGAAAACATTTATTTCACACCCACTCTCCCTCTCTGTACAGTCCACACCATCAAATATTTACAGTGTCTGATACTGTCTTAATATCAACTGAGCAAAACTAAAGAACCAGCAGAAACGGAGCTGAAGCTGGCCTGGTGTATAGCTTTTATTCATGCTGAAGCAGCATATATATTTTTTGTCCTCTTCATTTCAGTAAAACCAAAATAATGATCCTCTTCATTTCAGAGAAACCAACATAATGATCAACATGAATAAATTATAAACCCTCTGAGAAATTAACTGGTTACTATAACCACCGTAAAATGTCTGTTCTCTGTAAGATCCCAGGCTGACAAAATGCAGTCATTTCATTCTTTGTGTTGTTCTTGAAACTCTGACCAGGTGAATTTGTGGTCCGAATGAGAGGGAGAATGTGATTGGCTGGAAGTAAAGACTGATTGATTTAGGAAGTGAAGACTGTAGCGTAATCTGTTTAGGAATTGAATACTGTAATCTAATTGATTTAGATGTGAGCAAGGCTTTTAAAAGGGCTGTGTCTCTGTATGTTTGATATATATATATATATATATATATATATATATATATATATATATATATATATATATTTTACATAACACTGGTACAACATAAAATGATCCATTTATTTTAGCATTTTTATATAATATTATAGTTTTTATTAGGGACCAAGCACCGAAGGTGCGTAGGCACCTATTGTATCCGTTGTCATTCTTCTTATTATTATTATTCCATTCCTTCTTCTTCTTCCACTCTTGAGTCTATGGCAGTCCATAGAACCGCTTATTTAAGTTATGAAATTTGGCACACAGATAGAGGACAGTCTGAACTGTCACCAGAGCAAATTTGGAGTATATCGCTTTAGCGCCACCAACTGTCCAAAGTTGCACTCACATTTAAGCTAATAAGTTTTGAACCGTAAGGGGATAGAAACAATACTTTTTTTCCACTGATCATTATCCTCATCATTATCTTAAGGCCTCCACCAGCTCAGCCTGGGTCTAAGTTGTTAGGCTCTCTATGAACCATCTTGGTCACTGCTCTTGAACCAGAGCATTGTTAGGCCTCCTCTTGCTTTAGAGAGTCGTTCTATTAGAGGCCTCCGCTCTTCTGAGCTTATTGGGGTAGACTGCTATCCCTGCTATTTAGAAACTTCCTTGACAGGAATAGGACGTACTGTATTCGTCCTATGAGCTCAGCCATAGGGTAAGTGGTTAGGCTCTCTGTGAGCCTCCTTGGCTACTGCGATCGTCATCAGGCCTCCTCTCAGTAGAGAGAGTTATCTTTATTGAGGCCTCAGCTCTCTTGAGTTCAGCTAGGATAATGATTGCGATTGGTAGGCTCTCTGTGAGCCTCCTTGGCTACTGCAAGCGTTGATGGGCCTCCTCTCAGTAGAGAGAGTTATCTTTATTGAGGCCTCAGCTCTCTTGAGTTCAGCTAGGATATTGATTGCGATTGGTAGGCTCTCTGTGAGCCTCCTTGGCTACTGCAAGCGTTGATGGGCCTCCTCTTGCGAGAGAGAGTTATCTTTACTGAGGCCTCCACTCTCTTGAGCTCCACTAAGATAGCGATTGCGAGTGGTAGGCTCTCTGTGAGCCTCCTTGGCTACTGCGATCGTCATCAGGCCTCCTCTCAGTAGAGAGTTATCTTTACTGAGGCCTCCACTCTCTTGAGCTTCACTAAGATAGCGATTGCAAGTGGTAGGCTCTCTGTGAGCCTCCTTGGCTACTGCGATCGTCATCAGGCCTCCTCTCAGTAGAGAGAGTTATCTTTACTGAGGCCTCCACTCTCTTGAGCTTCACTAAGATAGCGATTGCGAGTGGTAGGCTCTCTGTGAGCCTCCTTGGCTACTGCGATCGTCATCAGGCCTCCTCTCAGTAGAGAAAGTTATCTTTACTGAGGCCTCCACTCTCTTGAGCTCCACTAAGATAGCGATTGCGAGTGGTAGGCTCTCTGTGAACCTCCTTGCAAGATGTCCTGAGCATAGGGAGTTGTTAGGTCTTCTCTCGAGTTAGAGAGTCGTCAAACTGTGGCCTCCGCTCCTAGAGCTCGGCTTGGCGGTAAGGTAGTATGCTAGACCGTTAGGCTCTCTGGGAGCCTCCTTGGCTACTGACCTCGTGTGGAGTGTTGCTAGGCCTCCTCTAATTATGAGAGTCATTGTATTGAGGCCTCCACTGTGCGGAGCTTCACGGGCCAGTTGGACTGATATTTAGCTCTTTCTGAGCTTTCTTGGTATTGCCCTTAGGTTAGAGTAGCCTAGGCCTCTTGTTTGAGGCCTCCACTTTTCAGGCCTGAACTGCCTGAACAGAAGTCCTGATTGTTAGGCTCTCTGTGAGCCTCCTTGGACGCTGGCCTGAACATAAACATCATTAGGCTTCCTTTCTTTAGAATCCCGTTGAGGCCTCCTTTCTTGAGAAGCTCCAGTCTATGATCGTGCTGCTGGTCTGCCTTAGGGATGATTATATATACCCTTGGTCGCACCGGTAACATCATATGATGTATATTACAATGTTATGATGAACTATATGCCTTTCTTCACCAACGTTCTGAGAAATCTGATTTTTAGAAGGCAGCTGTCCAACCCTGAGATGGCGAAAAGGATCATGGTTTGTGTAACATTAGCAACACAATATTAGCTGTTTTAAAGCATAGTCAAGCGAAAGGCTAATCATATAGATTACCGTTAAGTGTCCGTTTCAGTTTCTGGTTCAAACATGGCTGAATTAAATCAGTATTTTCACTTGATACTGTGCAGCGTTTGCTACAGTAAAGTTGATCTCGGATCTCTAATCTCTGAGCTTGTGTGAGTGGAGGTGGGGGTAGGGCTGGGTACCGAGTTCGATACTTTTTAGGTACCGACCGAATTGCCTCGATACTATCGAGTATCGAAAAATTACTTCTTGTTCGGTACCAGATTTCGATACCTAAGGGGTTAACTCGTCAACGTCAGTGCTCAAACAAATACATATTAAATGCACAACGGCACATCTAAAGTCGCTCACGCACATACACGCAAACTCTACACACATGAGACGCGCGGAACTCTCCGCGCACACACACACAAACTCTCTACGCACATACTCATATGAGACGCGAGCACACGCACAAACTTGCGTACATACTCAATGAGACGCGAGCGCACACACACACAAACTCTCCGCGCACATACTCATATGAGACGCGAGCACACACACACAATACCCTAAAGATGTGGAATAGTCGATCAAAAGTGTTGCTACATTTCTCCAGGCTCGATGCCAACAGCGCACGATGCAGTATTTGCGGTAAAATAATTGCTGCAAAGACCGGTACCACGACAAATATGATGAAGACCTTGACAGTGCACGGAGCAGAAAGTTGCTCCGTCTTCGACTGGTAGATGACAGGATTTAAATTGCAATAATGACCTACTGAATGTACACTGCCGTTCAAAAATGTGTAATGTTACAAAAGATTTCTGTTTCAAATAAATGCTGTTCATTTGAATTTTTTTATTCATCAAAGAATCATGAAAAAATGTATCATAGTTTCCAAAATATTAAGCAGCAAACTGTTTTCATATTTCTGTAGTATCATGTGACACTGAAGTAATGATTTTGAAAATTCAGCTTTGACATCACAGGAATAAATTACATTTTGAAATATATTCAAATAAGATTTTAATACTATTTCACAATGTTACAAGTTTTGCTGTATTTTTGATCAAACAAATTCAGCTTTGGTGAGGATGAGCTCTTTATAAAAAAAACTGAAAAAAATAAAACCAAAGTTCCCTATCGTCCGGTCACTACGACGTACGTCGTGGTGAACGACGAATAGGAATCTCGCTAGAGAGGCCAATCTACTTCGAGTGAAACTAAACGAGCCAATGCATATTGGCGTGCAATCATTTGCATCAGCTGTGCAGCCTCGCAGCGCGGGTATTTAACGAGCAGCTGGTGCGATTGCACTTCAGCTTTTTGCTTCGGAGCCGAGCGTTTCGATGCTGTTTAATCTACTGAGTGATCAAACAACGAGCAAGCTCTTCAAGATGATCTCTCGTGTCTGGTGCGGGCGATACAGCGCAGCAGCGGGGTCGACTTTCTTTTTCTCTCTCTTTTTGTTTTTGTGTTTCTGACTGAGCAAAACAAAAAAGCTGTTTTCACAGCTGGTAACGGTGCGCCAAGAGCGCTGAATAGCCGTTCTTATGGCTGGTAAGACCGCCGTGAAGAGAGACAGCGCACGTCAGGTTGCATATTCCTGTCTGTGTCCGCTGCGACCGTTCCCCTGCGTGCTTCAGTACCTAGGAGAGTATTTCCCTGAAAGAGCTTACATGGGTGTGAGTGGCGTCTTTCTAAAGATGACATTCCACCCGTGTGTTTCTGGTTGCGGTCGTTTCCTGTCCTCACTGACGGCCACGATCACTGTCTCGCATGCCTGGGAAACATGTGAGACTGTGTTCGTGGGTGGTTCATGTTCTCGCACGGGAACATGACCACGTCGGCACGCCGGTCAACTCTTCTTTCTCCGGAAAGTTGAGTCCCCTCTGTTGTTGGCCAGCCGCTGCTGTGTGTAAAAGCACAGCTGCAGGTCTGCTCGACACTCTGGGGGACCATGAGCGAGAGCGTTCGCGGGGAAAACCCGACGGATCTCTCGCTCCTCAGCGTGTCGTGTGCCGTCGAGCTGCCGGGCTGCAGCGCGGGTTGTCACGGCAACCCAGCGTTCGCTCGGCGCTCTAGGTGCGCGGTCTCCTTGTCTATTCTCTGTTGTAGCGCCCTCCCTGGTGGCCACCAGGAGAGGTCTACTTCAGTAAAATGGCTTGGGTGATCTGAGAGCTGAGGGCTTCTCCTTCGGGGAACCAACCCCCTAGGGCCCCTCCCTCTCTAGCGCATCACAAGCTGTGCAGCTTCTGGATGAGATTGCTGGTCCTTCAAAATTGGAGGAACCTAGCGTTTCATTCAGGGCTCCAGCTGAGGGCAGATGTCGATTGCTGCATCGGAGAGAGGGCCTGTTTGTTCTGGAAATGAGGGTATGCTGAGTTCCCACTGTAATAGTGTGTGTGCTTATGCTGAATCAGATTCAGAACTGACAGCCATGCTTTCCCGGGTCTTTCTCGGATGTGCATTGAAAACTTAGGAGTATGGAGCTATATTGGTGCCAAAATATGGAACGCCAAAAGTGCCAAATTCTGTTAAGTTTTCACCTCTCTCGCTACCCTCGTTGGTGGGGTGGCTGTGCCTCTGGCGAGCCACCTCTGCCCTGCATGCGAGGCCAAGGCACTCTTATTGCACGAGGGTAGTTCTGAGCCGGAGTTGAGCTGCACTTGTCGACTGACCGTGTTCAAGTCACAGCGCAGGCCCTCGGCCAGACGATGTCCACCTTGGTGGTCCAGAAGCGCCCCTGGCTGTCCTTGCAGAGGTGCGAGACGTCGTCAAAGTACGCTTTCTCGATGCTCCCATCTCACAAGGTGGCCTTTTCGGCGACACTGTTGAGAATTGGCCCAGCAGTTCTCCGCAGTCAGCAGCAGACTGAAGTGCTTCCCCGACGTACCACCAGAGTGCCTCGTGGGCTGCCCCTCAGTCTACTTGTCGCCAAGGGTGTCATCCCCTGCAAAAAATAAATAAATAAAAATAAAAATAAAAACACTCCGACACAGCCTGCTCTACTGTGTCCGCTGCAGGAGGATGACACCGCCCGTCTCAGCCACTGTTTAAGTGGTCGGTGAAACAATCACCCTTGAGATGGGTGACCCGGAGATGGGTGGAGCTGCTCTTTTCCGGTGGAGGGCCGGGGAACGAATCTTTTTGAGTGTTCCACCACTGGAGTCACAGTGGTACCCAAATTCTCAAAAAAAAAAAAAAAAAAAGAGAGCAGTTCTTCTATCCCTGGGTCTGAAGAGGGCCAGGAGAGCAGTGGGAGGACAGAATCCTCACCACTCTCATCCGCCTCTTCTATCGCCAGCAGGCAACAGTGTGCGGTTCGAGAATGCAACCAAGCCGCCTCCTGCACCTCCTGCCTCGTGGAATCAGGTAAGTGTTGCACAGCACACTCAGACTCCGCTACGGGCCGCCTCCCAGAGAGAGCCTTCCGAGCCGAGCCCCTGTCTTCCACCTCGCTGCCCCACTCCGGGTAAGCCTATGGTCCCTTTGGTCCCGCTTGTACGGTCTCTGCGAGCCTGGCTAGCGCTCCCCAGTCCGTCTTGCTGGCTTATTCGGACCATCAGGCTCGGCTATGCGATTCAGTTCGCCCGGCGTCCCCCAAGTTTCGGGCCATCCACTCCACTACAGTGAGAGCAGCCGATGCCCATGTCTTGCGCGTGGAGATCGCAGTCCTACTGGCGAAGGACGCGATAGAGCCGGTCCCTCCAGCCGATATGAGGTCAGGGCACTACAGTCCCTACTTCATTGTACCCAAGATAGGTGGTGGGTTACGACCGATCTTGGATCAGTGAGTTTTGAATTGGAGCCTTCACAAGCTACCGTTCAAAATGCTCACGCAGAAACGCATTTTCGAATGCATCCGTCCCCGAGATTGGTTTGCAGCGATCGACCTGATGGACACGTACTTTCATGTCTCGATTCTTCCTCGACACAGGCCGTTCTGCGCCTTGCGTTCGAGGGTCGAGCATATCAGTACAAGGTCCTGCCCTTCGGCCTGTCCCTGTCTACCCGTGTCTTCACGAAAGTCACAGAGGGGGCCCTTGTTCCCATGAGAGAACAGGGCGTTCGCATCCTCAACTATCTTGATGACTGGCTCATACTAGCACACTCTCGAGATCAGTTATGCGAACACAGGGACCTCGTGCTCAGGCACCTCAGCCAGCTGGGCCTTCAGGTCGACTGGGAAAAGAGCAAACTCGCCTCCGTGCAGAGGTTCTCTTTTCTCGGTATGGAGTTGGATTCGGTCGTTCAGACAGCGCGCCTCACAGAGCAGCGCACTCGGTCGGTGTTGAACTGCTTGAACACGTTCTAAGGCAGGACAGCGGTCCCACTGAAATAATTTCAGAGGCTCCTGGGGCATATGGCAGCGGCAGCAGCGGTAACTCCGCTCGGCCTGCTCCATATGAGACCGCTTCAGCACTGGCTTCACGGCCGAGTCCCGAGATGGGCGTGGCATCTCGGCACTCACCGGGTGGCAATCACTCCGGAGTGCCGACAGACCTTCAGTCCGTGGTCAGACCCCTCGTTCCTTCGGGCAGGAGTCCCCTTGGAACAGGTGTCCAGGCATGCTGTGGTTTTCACAGATGCCTCTGCCACGGGCTGGGGTGCCACGTACAACGGGCATGCAGTGTCAGGGGTGTGGACGGGCCCCCAACTGCATTGGCACATCAACTGCCTCGAGTTGCTAGCAGTACGTCTCGCTCTGAGCCGCCTGAAAAGGCCGCTACAGGGCAGAGACGTGCTGGTCCGTACGGACAACACTGCGACCGTTGCGTACATCAACCGTCAAGGTGGTCTACGCTCCCGTCGCATGTCGCAACTCGCCCGCCATCTCCTCCTTTGGAGTCAGAAGCATCTGAGGTCGCTTCGAGCCATGTATGTCCCCGGTGTGCTCAACCGTGTGGCCGACGAGCTATCACGAGCTGTGCTCCCGGGAGAATGGCGACTCCACCCCCAGGCGGTTCAGCTGATCTGGAGAGAGTTCGGAGAGGCTCAGGTAGACCTGTTTGCCTCCTCAGAGACCTCCCACTGCCGGTTGTTTTACTCCCTGACCGAGGGAACACTCGGCACGGATGCACTGGCACACAGCTGGCCCCGGGGCCTCCGCAAATATGCATTTCCCCCAGTGAGCCTACTTGCACAGACCCTGTGCAAAGTCAGGGAGGACGAGGAGCAAGTCCTTCTGGTGGCTCCCTATTGGCCCACCCGGACTTGGTTCCCAGAACTCATGCTCCTCGTGACAGTCCCTCCCTGGCCCATTCCTCTGAGGAAGGATCTTCTGACTCAGAGACGGGGCACCCTTTGGCACCCGCGTCCGGACCTCTGGAAACTCCATGTCTGCTCCCTGACGGGACGCGGAGGTTCTAGGTGACTTACCCCCAGAGGTACTTAACACCATCACTTCTGCGCTAGCGCCGTCTACGAGACGTGCGTACGCCTTGAAGTGGAACCTGTTCGTCGAGTGGTGTTCCTCCCACAGAGAGGACCCCCGAGGATGTTCGATAGGGTCAGTGCTTTCCTTCTTGCAGCAAGGGTTGGAGCGAAGGCTGTCTCCCTCCACCCTTAAAGTACATGCTGCTGCTATTTCAGCATATCATGACCACATAGATGGCAAAACAGTTGGGAAGCACGACCTGGTCGTCAGGTTCCTTAGGGGGGCGAGACGATTAAATCCTCCTCGTCCCCCCTCCATACCCTCTTGGGACCTTTCCCTGGTGCTCCGAGCACTTCAGGATGCTCCCTTTGAGCCTTTGCAGTCAGCAGACTTAAAGCTTCTCTCCTTGAAGACTTTGCTGCTGATTGCACTGGCCTCGATCAAGAGGGTAGGGGACCTGCAAGCTTTTTCGGTCGACGAATCGTGCCTAGAGTTCGGGCCGGGTGACAACCATGTTGTACTGAGACCCCGGCCTGGCTATGTGCCCAAGGTTCCTACCACTCCCTTTAGAGATCAGGTAGTGAACCTGCAAGCGCTGCCCCTGGAGGAGGCAGACCCAGCCCTGGCTTTGCTCTGTCCCGTTCGCGCTCTGCGTATGTACGTGGACAGAACCCAAAGCGTCAGGACCTCAGACCAGCTCTTTGTCTGTTACGGAGGCCAGCAGAAGGGAAAGGCTGTCTCCAAGCAGAGGATGGCCCACTGGATAGTGGATGCCATCGCCTTGGCTTACGAAGCTCAAGGCGTGCCCTGCCCGCTCAGGTTGCATGCACACTCCACGAGAGGCGTTGCATCCTCCTGGACGCTGGCACGTGGCTCCTCGCTAACAGATATCTGTAGAGCTGCGGGCTGGGCGACACCTAACACGTTCGCTAGATACTATAGCCTACGTGTAGAGCCCGTGTCCTCCCATGTTCTCACCCTAAATGGGTAGAAACACTGAGAGTACCGGCTCTGTCGGCTTGCTGCACCCTACTGTGCACCCTTATTGCTCCAGAGTCAAAACCTGTCGAGTCCTCCAAACACCCTCGGCCCGGACGTGGCGGAGCGTCCGGTGCCAGGCCTTTACCCGCTGAATCCTTGAGAACCGGGTCTAGGCTGGGTCCCATATGTGTGACCCTACAGGGATCCCATATGTGTATATCTTCCACGGCTGCTCCTAAACGGAAGCCCGTGTCTTTCCCTTGGGCTAAGTCACCCATTATTCATATGCAGTACAACCCTTGGGTTAGTCCATATGTGTTTTCCCACATAACTCTTCTTAAGAATGTGGTTCCCGCAGCGTTCCCCTCCCTCAGTTCGGGCACGCTTCCCAGTGTTATCCAATATATCACTGTATGGGTTATCACGGAACAACAGTGTGGATACTCTTGGTGTAAGCCCTCTCCTATCGTCCTTCCAGGCAAGAAGGTGTAGAGGCTTGCTCAGGGCGCTGGATGGGGTGCAGCAGCTGTGGCACTTTAGTAGGGATTCCTATTCGTCGTTCACCACGACGTACGTCGTAGTGACCGGACGATAGGGAACGTCTCGGTTACATATGGTAACCCTCGTTCCCTGAGGGAGGGAACGGAGACGTACGTCCCGTCGCCACATCTGCTGCGACCCGCCGGGGCAGCCAGCTCACCGGCTCGGCTCCTCAGCAAAAAACTGAAGTGCAATCGCACCAGCTGCTCGTTAAATACCCGCGCTGCGAGGCTGCACAGCTGATGCAAATGATTGCACGCCAATATGCATTGGCTCGTTTAGTTTCACTCGAAGTAGATTGGCCTCTCTAGCGAGATTCCTATTCGTCGTTCACCACGACGTACGTCTCCGTTCCCTCCCTCAGGGAACGAGGGTTACCATATGTAACCGAGACGTTTTTCTGAGGTAATGTGTTATGTAATCTTGTTAAAATGGATTTCAAAAATTGGTATCGAAAAAAGTATCGTTCAGGAACCGGTATCGAAATCAAGGTATCAGTATCGGTATTGGTATCGAAATTCTTTGAACGATACCCAGCCCTAGGTGGGGGTAATTTGCATATTCATTAATTTGCATATTCATTAATGTGCATATTACTACATGAAGCAAGGGTGTAGAGTTGTATTCAGTATATTTAAAGACATGAAGATTTAGTTTCACAGAAAAAAATAAAATAAAATAAAAACATTTAAATATGTCATTTTGGTGATCAAATATGAGTTTTAAGTTTATTGACTACAGGGGGATTAAAAATGTAAACATTCTGAAAGTTTTCTGTGATGGGTTTAGAGGATAGAAAATGTCATTAGCTCAGTATAAAAACCATTACGCCTATGAAATGTTCTCATAATGATAAGTGTACCAACATGTGTGTGTCCTTGTCAGTATTTATGTGTATGTGTCCTAGTGAATATGTATGTGTGTATGTCCTTGTGAGTGGGGTCATCTGCAAAACACTGCAGAGCTCAGTCTCACCTGCAATGCACCAGCCTAACGTACGCTTACCTGTAAATCACTTCATCAATCTCTCTCTCTCTCTCTCTCTCTCTCTCTCTCTCTCTCTCTCTCTCTCTCTCTCTCTCTCTCTCTCTCTCTGGCATTCACACACATATGGTGTATTTTTTTTTATTATTTCAATAAGTTTTTGCTCTTTCCTCTCCTGCAACAGCTGGTAGTTTTGCTCTCAATGGAATCGCCCTTTTGGCCGGTGAGCCCAGAGCTGCAGATGTATCGATCATGTTCATTCTTTACGCCCCCTGGGGGAGAGCGTGGGAGGGAAGGAAGGAGGGTGGTCTCTGTGAACGTGACCTGGGGTCTGTGACCATTCATGAAAAAGTCGGAAAAGAAACACATTGACGTCTTTCAGAAACTGGAAGCTTCCTGGCCATTTGAAGAGCCCAGCAGGATGCAGAGTAAGAAAAGCTACATAGAGACAAGTTTAAACTGAGTGACGCTGTGTGATTTTAGATAGGATCCCCTGTGCTGAATCAGCTTCATGTGGTCCATAAATTATAATAATAATTGACAGGTGATTGTACACATCAGGAACATGGCACTCATCCGTGATCAACTTGTCATGTCTGACTTTGCTGTTTCTCTCTCATGAATTTGCACTAATAATTTAAAAGGTCTATTTGGCCCTGTTTTATTTAACCTTCAGTATTTACTTAACCTCCAGTCTCAGATCCTTGACTAATTTGCATACTAACTTATATGCTTTACTATATAGGGCATGCTTTTATGTGTACAAATCATAGTGCATTGAAAACAGTTTGCCAGTTGTGCATCCAGTGGATTTAAAGTGTATGCCTAATGTATGTTCAGAATGGAATACTTAATGCATACTGTGCAGTATACACTGCATACTATTTTGAATAAAAAAAAAAAAAATAGGAAACAGTAGGCATTATTCCGTAATGAATTTAAATGTTGCAAATACTAATACCTACATTCTTGTCAGTTATCAATAAAAGCTTTCTTTCCAATAAAAAAAATGAGTCAAGAAAGAGATTGCATCTGATATTGCTTCCAATTCATCCGTCAAATGAAAGGTCAAGTTGAGTGCAGTGCATTGTGGGATACTGTATTTCACGCATTTCAAGCTCTGTTTTTTTTTCTTCTTTTTTCTCAGACATAGTAGGTCATCGGGGTGTTCTCTGTGCACACAGTGTACTGTACATATGTACATATACTGAATCAACTGTAAATGTGCATTCACGCCGTGTTGGAATTATCATAATTATGAGATTCACGTCCTAGTAGAGCTCGTAATCATAACTTGTAAATAAAATTTTCTGAGAGCTCCGACTTTGACGTTGAAGAGTCGTGTGGAAACAGCTTCCGCTGTTAAATGTAGTTAATCAGTTATTTCATACTATTTATGTTTAAAGGGACACTCCACCCATTTGCATTAAGCTTTGCATTGTTAGAAACCCAGTCATACTATTGAATGGTCGTGCAACACTCTCTCATTTTCCCCTGAGACGGGAGAAATCCGTTATTTACTTCTTACACTTCCTCCTACAATGACGCAAAAATCGTCATTTTGCGTCATTGTAGGAGGAAGTGTAAGAGGGGGGGATTTCTGTTGAGACTACAAGCACTAGTTCCTCATCTTTCCCAGGGGGCGGGACCCGCTCACGCTACAGACCTATTACAGATCAGTGGGTGGGACTTTACTCTCTGAAACTGAAAGCAATATCCTCCATCTTGTTTGAAGCTAAGCTAACAGGCGCTGTGGAGACAGATGTAAAGTTATGACAATAGCGGAGGAGAGTGCTCAATATGATATAGAAGAAGAGGATTTCGGAAGTCTGATGCTTGAATCAGGTGTTTGTGGCTACCTTTACAAGCCGCATTATAGCGAAGAGCAGCCGAGGCAGAAGACCTGCCTGCCGCGGACGAGGAGCCCGGACTGGCTCGAGTTAGGGCGGACTGGTGGCGCCGGTGATCTCACTATGCAACTACGAAACGCTACAAACACAGAGATAGAGTCCGTCTGCGGCAAAGAATTTCAACGATGACAATTTATCCTGGACGAAATCTCTGAATCAGACGAGGACACGGACGTTTGTGTTGAGAACTATCCTAGTTTCGCACCGCATATGTTCTGACTGAACATCCAGGTACCATGCAATAATTCACCTTTTCGAAAGAAATACAAACGAGGAGTAATGCACTAATGAGTTCGCCAACTAACTAGACATTTTGTGTGAAATGAATTTCAAGCTCTGGTGGTAGCTAGCCTTGTAGACGGAAGAGTGATTTCTCTAGCAGATATGCGCTTTCTGGATTAGTGGGAGTGGCTTGCGGAGCTGTGCAATGTGGTGCATTGTGGGAGTTGTTGTCTTTCATACAAATGCGTCCTGAAGTTATTTTTTGTCTTTCCTCGGTCACGAAGGCACCAAATTCAAAATTTATTTTACATTTCGACTACATATATGACCCACTTTAAATAAAAAACAATGTTCAAATGGGTGGAATGCCCCTTTAATTATTCCTAGAATTGACTACTGTTATTGTCTTAGAAACTAAATGATATACAATACAGTTTAATGTAGCTAGCACACAATGTTTTATGTCCTTCTAAATAATGATTTATTATTAGTTATTATTAGTAATTAGTTTTTTTTAATGAAGCATTTACATAATAACCATTACTTTATGTATTGTGGTTTTGTCTACTGATTACATAAAAATTTCGGCAGATTCATTTTTGGCGTTAATTGTGTTGCTATAGAAATGCAGAATTCTCAGAACGTGAACAGCTCCAACTAGAATGTCCTGGTATTTACGGTATTATTTGCAGTAATTACGAAATAGCCTGAAGGTAGTATAAGATTACTGTTATATGCTATTGTGAGTGTGGCCTATGTGTTCTTGCATGATTTTTGGCTAATAGGTATTGATCACATCCCCTTGTGCTACGCAAGTTTGTGATGTTTTTCTTGCCAGTTGTAGACAAAGTCATGAGGCTAAATGCTAAATCTGTTTTAGCTAGCTGCTAAAGGCAAGCTAAATTGTGTTCAAAATTAGCTTTAGCTTACAAGCAAACACATACAATACTCGACAAAGGGCTCTGTGAAATCCAGACATGATTGTTTGATGTCCTTTGTCCAGTACTGCATTTCATTATGGACCCTTTCTAGTAGCGTTGGTGATGCAGCAAACACTTCTGCATTGAGGAACATTCGTTTCAGATCATTTTTCAGGTCTCATATGTTCATATGTTTTTGTGTTTCTTAAACATGAAATACACATAGGCCTAATTGCCTTGCTAATACTTGCATAAACACATATAGCCTAGCACACTCCACCGTGGGTGAGCAGGTTAACCGCATATCTTCAGTGGGGTTTCAAGGGTCAATATATGCATGTAAGTCTTTAAATTAGGCTGAACTGAACAGGCAAGCACAAAACAAGAACAAATGATGACAAATGGCAGGGGACACCGCTGACAATGGCTGCTGGGATATAACCTCTGTCTATTGGCTGACCAAAGACAGGCTGAATTTAGATGGAAATCCCTTGTCTGATAAAGTATTGATCATTTTTACAGATCTGTGTAGCAAGGATAGATGACATCTTCAGCTTTCTCCCATGTGTCTTCATCTCAAGTCAGACACACTGCGATTTATGCTATTCAACAAATCTCAACTTATTGATTGTTTATATCATTGCATAATTTAAACTATATTATCAGCCAGCAAGATATTTAAAGCTGGTTATATAGAACATCCAACATTGCCTGCATACATACAGTATATGTTTGAGCCACGAGTTTTGCAGCCTCTCACCCACAGCAGCTTGTAAAAAACATAATAATGCAATGCCGCCATATTAAGCACAAAATGTGAGACTGACAACCATATTCTAGTGTTGTGTAAAAAACTAACTGTAATAATCCAGATACTTACGCTGCCGTCTCGCCATTTTTGTTGTAGGAGAGCCCCGGGATGTTTTCTTTTTCAGATGTTTTATTACCAAAGTTTGGGAGGAGCTCATTCAGTCCACAACTCAATTAGGGCAACAGGAGGTAAATATACACCAGACTTACCTCTGTCCCACAACAGTTTTCCAGCATCCCTCCAGCACCCCATCTCCTCCCTCCTAACTATTCCTATCCCAGCCTGGGTTGGGGGGGGGGGGGGGGGGGGGGTACTCTGGGTTCGCTAGAACTGTTCTTTTCTGTCATGCTGTTAGCACGCTTTATTAATTATTGCTTGATTTAGGATGTGGTGAATAGTGTAATGTAATCATACCGAAACATGGCGTTTGAGTTATTGTAATTGAGCTGTCAGCGTCCTCATGCTACATGTCATTCTCAAACAGGAAAACTGTGTATTTAAAGTGCAGCAACAGTAGAATCACTGACATTGCAGCTCAGGGGTTTATTTATGGGGCATATTTAGCTCTGATGTATGAGTGCGCCTTAGCCCATCTCCCCCTGGGCATGTTACAGGCAATTGAGTGGAAAAAAAAAAAGCAAAGAAATTACTTTTCTTGTTTAGTGCTGAAAAGCAGAACGAGTATAACAGAAGAGCACCAGCATACTGCATGACTGTTATATCAGCATGGTGATGATGACGGTTGACTGCTCTCATTTATGAGGACAGGAATGTTCATAAAGAAAAAGTGGCTAAGAAAATCAGAAGGAAGGGCACAACTGAATACGAAGCAATAGTGTTAGTGTTCAGATTGCCCGTTTCCTTTAGGTATTGCTAGTGATGTTTAGAAGACACATATTGAAACTTTCAAAGTAGAATGAAACCATATTATAACTTTCAGAACTCCCTACCCAGTCCAAAAAGATCATTCACTTACCATCATCCAAACGAGCATTAATTTCATTCTTTTGTGAAATGCACAAAAGCAATATCCTTGCCTATCTTTTCCAATACTGAATGAGGAAGCTCAAAAATGACCAAAGAAGCCCCATAAAGTATTACACAGGTCAATAGTATTTGTGTGCTATATTCCAAGTTCTCTGAAATCATTCAACCAACTGATGTCACTTTTCACTGATAATATTCCTCACCAGTGGGCTGGTAACTGTTGAACTCACAAACCACATCAAACCAATTTGTGCACTAATTCAGTCAAGTTTTGTGAACTGGAACGATAGATTAATTGAAAAAAGAACTAACTCAAAAGAGTGATTCACTTAAGAATCGGACAGCTTTCAGGATAGCGGGATTGGCAAGATTTTCTATGAACTTTCTGATGGCTTCAGAAAACTTATATTGTACTATATGAGTCTTATGGGGCACTTTTGAATACCCAGTTCTCATTCATTGTCATTTATATGGAAAAGAATTTTAATGTTCATTACATAGTAGCTAAAGACACCTAATATACAGTGGGACAGTACCTGTCAAAAGTTTGGAAACATTCTCTTATGCTCACCAAGGCTGCATTTATTTAATCTTTTAAACAAACTATTTAAAAGAACTGATGTAAATAAATGATTTATCATCACTAATGTGCTGGACTACAAACCTGTATTACTAATTTTAAATGCAAAGAGGGTGTTTATACAGGAGTCTTAAAAGCACTGCCAGAAAAATGGCCTGTTTGATTTAAAGGATCAAGAGCAAGTTGAACCATTGTGTGTATGATTGTATTTAATGTAAGGTCAAGTGTGTACTGACAGTTATTTGTTTAGTTAAGTGAAATAGAGTGTTGTGGTTTCACTGTGACTATTTGTTATCTGCTGCGGTCACAGTTTTGCTGTATGGGAGGGTTTTATGAGAGAATTACATGACCCACATCTTCATCTGCTTTAGAAGCAGCTCCTTTTCATAAATGGTAATATATGTAGAAATTATGAAGTGCACTGTTAATGAATGCAGATAGTGAAATGTAAACTCTTCACAGCTCTCATCAGACGGCTTCACTGTGTGTGAATTTCATTTTGATAAGTGTGTTTGTTTGAAGCACAGTGAATTGTGGGAGGACACCTGCAGGTGAATGTGATCACTTAAAACCCAATAAAGTGGAAGCAGATGCTAGTGAATGAGGTCTGAAATTGCAGCTATACAACAGCGTTTACATGTGGTGTAGTCTGTAGTGTATCTGGACTGATAAACTCCTGTCAATCATAATAGACCTACAGTACATCAGTCAAGCTGAGCTTGCTGCACTCATCGCAGAACCTGATTTCACCAAGTACAACATGTTCCTGGATCAATGGATAATTTATGGGGAGAGTTACATTTAGGGGTAGGGATATGGTTTGGACTAAATTTTTGGACAGGAATGTTGTTCCTGGATCAACAAAATACTGACCCAGGAACTCGTCTAACTCTGCAAGATCAGGACGTGCACCATCATCCACACCTTCACCATGACATCCAGAGCTGTAAACCATGTGCTGGCTCACACTCAGTCTTATTATACACACACTGACACATGTACACACAAAATCCCCCTAGCTCGCTGCCTGACCTGTTTATTCATGCTGTTCAGCGCTCCAAAGAGCAGTTGACATTCCCATCTCACCCTCTGCTCCATTGTGCATTCAGAGAGAGGTTTAGGATGGAGACCATGATTAGGATGGAGAAGACAGTGGTATGTACAATACAGTAACACAGTTGGACCAAAACACATTGATGACCTTTCTTAGCACTTTTAAATGGCCCATGTGATGCTTTTAAATATTTTCCTTTAGTGTGTAATGTATCTGTGCATGTGTGGGATCTGCAAAGTTACAAAGCTCATAGGGCCCTATTTTAACGATCTGAAACGCAAGTATCAAGCGCGAAACGCAAGTAACTTTGTGGGCGGGTCTTGGGCGCTGTTGCTATTATACCTGCGGGATAAATGACTCTTGCGCCTGACGCAAATCTAAAATGGGTTGGTCTGAAGTAGCTTCATTATTCATAGGCGTGGTTTGGGTGTAACGTGAAATAAACCAATCAGCAGAGCCGGACAGTAACGGAGTACATTTACTTGAGTACAGTACTTAAGTACAATTTTGAGGGATCTGTACTTTACTCGAGTATCATTTTTGGGGAGTACTCATGACTTTACTCAAGTACATTTGAGAGGCAAATATTGTACTCTTTACTCCGCTACATTTCTATCCATAACCGTGAGTACCCGTTACTTCTTCTAAAAAAATAATAAATAAAAAAAAAGGAAAAAAGAAAAAGCGAGCGACAGTGCGCGAGAGAGACTGAGTGTGTCTGCGCGCGCGACCGTCTCTCTCTCTCTCTGCTCGTTCTTTCAGTTAAACATGCACCCTGTCACAAGCGGCAGTTCATCTACTTTACTCACCGATCAAATAAGACTTGTTTGGCGGGACAAAAATTCACTTTGGCGGGCGCTAAAACAAGTTCAATGCAGGAAAATTCATGCGTGAATTTAACTGAGTAGTACATGACCATGCACTCGCACAAATGCGACCACATACAATTTGAACTCGCACATTCTCAATAAAATGGTCGCATATTTGGTCGCAGTCTGGAACCCTGTGATTTGATTGATGAAAAAAAGAGAAACTCACATGTACACACAATTGTTAGCTGAATTTTCTTTTCTGATATTACACATTAATGTAAGCTGAGCATTTGCGTTGATGTTCTTGAGTATGCGGTGTGTTTAACACAGATCGGGTTCAAATGTGGGTGCAAAAAATCCATTAAAACTCTAGCAGAGGTTTGTCAGAGCGTTGCCATTGTGCTATAAAATGTTAAATAAAGCAGCATGGTAAAAAGATGAAAATGACTTGATTTTACTTTCAATTTCTTTACATTCTCCAAGGTATTAACATTAACATTTTTCATAACTCCATGTAGGGCGTTTCTGTACATAAATGTAAGCACTATGGCAGTAGTAATGCAATATTTAGAAAATGTACTCTTGTACTCTTGGTACTCAAGTACTTTTAAAAACAAGTACTTCAGTACTTTTACTTAAGTAGACATCTGACTGTAGTACTTTTACTTGTACTTGAGTAAAATTTAGCAAGGGGTATCTGTACTTTTACTCAAGTAATGAAGCTGTGTACTCTGTCCGCCTCTGCCAATCAGAGCGTCTTCTCACATTCCCTTTAAGAGCAGGCGCGATTGTTCCATGGCGGATTGTTATAATAACGGCGGATTTGCCAGGCGCACGCCAGGAGCGGTTCACAGCCGAGGAGACCGACGTTCTCGTCAGGGCCGTAAAACACAGAGAAGTGACATTGGGGATGGAGAAACCCACCCAAATTAGCTTCGGTTAAACAGGCGTATAAAAATTTGGGTAAATGTGTAAGCTAGATTTATGCCTATTTTTTCACATCTTCATGGACACAACAATGATTTCCCTCGTGTGTTAATATTTTTCCTTGTAATAATGTATGGTTTTATAAAAATGAGAACTGTTGCGTCTGTGTGTAGATGAGATAAGCAAAGTGCATGCACGTTGTGCCCACGCTACATTGATTATGGCCAAGCATGCACCCTTAAAATAGCATATGAATAACATGGGCAACGCGTCACTGACTTTAGACTAGGTTTTTCCTGGTCAGTGGCGGAATTGTTTTCTAAACCTGCAAAATAGCACCAGGGAACGTTTGTGCCGGAACACGCCTCCTCTTTGCGCTGAACTGCCCCCGGGAGCGCAAGTTCATTTCCTAATTTACTGACGTGCGTCTGTGGAGGGAAAAGTCCGCTGTGAGCAGGTGCAAAATAGGAATGATACATGCGTCGGTGTACAAAGTCAATTGCGCTGGGTGCAAGATAGGGCCCCTAGTCTCCCACAAAGGGATTTATTCTATCTAACAGAGAACACTGCTCTAGACCTACCTAAAATGACTCAAATGAAATCCAGCTATTATGAAAGTAAACATCTATGTCCAGACATCTACGTCCAAAGTTCAGATGTTTTGAAAGCATCTACAGCAGTGGTTCTCAACCTTTTTTGGGACAGCGCCCCCTATCCATTATTCAAGTCTTCTCCCGTGGCCTCATGGAATAGTAAAGTGTCCATCGCATGCGCACTTCAGAATCTAGTAGCTTGAAGTAGTAGGCTACTGTAGGTCATCCGGGTACTTTTTGCCCACTCTTTTATGAGCACTGTGAATCGGACATACTTCTTTTGTCACATACAGAAGTATGAAGTATGCAATTTCGGTTACAGCCTTAATCTTGTTTCAGTTTAGTGTTTGGACTTTTAGTTTGTATCACCTTGTTTCCCTGTGTTGTGAATTTCCCCTTATAAACTTGACAAAACATATATTCTGAACACACACATATTCTGAACATTAACATCAATGTGAGGAGATGCAACTGTATTGGACATACTGTATAGCGCTGTTTTGTAAGTGTATGTGTGTGATTATGAATGTGAGTTTTATAACCATGCTTTTTCCTGGAAAATAATCAGACAGCCATGACGTGCATTTGTTCTCTCGCTCTGTTGCACACACACTAAGAAAACACTTCCATGAACTCTATCGTTCTCTCTATAACTGAATATGTATGGGCAGTATTCGGAGCAAAAGGTTATTTACACGGAGCACTGCGTCGGTAGGGCAGGATGCAAGGATGCCTTTCATCTCTGGGCATCTCTCTGGCTAATGGACCACTTTATGTGGAGATTTCACAGCATTTCATGTTTCTGTTTGATCAGTGGGTAGCAATGGACTTGTAAGACACATGAAAGTATGGGGATTAACTTAAAAAGGACTTCTTTTTTTATTGTATCTCATATTTAGATTTACTGTTGCACATTTAATACGGGTCAAGCTTGTTATTAAGACACTAATCAAATATTTTTACTTGCTAGACAGAAAATAAGAATCCCAGTTTTAAATGTTTGATCGCAGTGCTGTGATGTCCAAAGTAAAGGTCCACTGCAGGTTATTAGAGGAATATCATGGGTTGTTTTTATTTTAATTTAATTTAAAAGATTAAATCTGTCTGTGTACTGAATATGTGGCCCTGGTTGACCTTTGGAAATAAAGTTGAGCAAATAATGTGTTCCATCCAGCCTTGTCTCATTGTTAATATATACAGTTGGTATTAATATGTAGCATTTACCAGTACAAAACATACGTTTGGATAGATGCTGAAATGCTGTTAAAGTTGACAGCATTTTTGTTAATTTTCACAAAAATTTCATGGCCCCCAGAATATTTTTTTATGTGAATATCTGAACATGTAATATATCAAAAGAAAGAACAGACCCTCTGCTTTTTTAAAAAAAAAACTTTATTTTATTTATTTTTTACCAACACTTGAATGTGGGTAAGTTTCATGAACAAAATGCTGATAAAATCACGTTTCCCTATTGAGACTATGAAGACATTTTGGGGAATGCCCTCAATGTGACAGCACCTGAAGCACAGGTGCAACTTGTCCAATTTTGATTGGTGCTGCATCACCCCATGACATGTGACGGCGTAACTTGGAAGATACAAAGGGAGCTGGCAACACAACAGCGTCAGCTTTCTGATCGTCACCAAGCGCTCAATGTGTGTGAGTCCTATTTGGTGTTGTTATTATTAGAAATAGCGAGCGAGCAGCAATTTAAAAAGTATGTCCGGGATGGGAATACACAAGAATTTTGTGTGAGCTGCTTGGGAGCAGAGTGCGTACTGTCAGCTCTCGAAGGGGCTTACTGTGTGCATTGTGAACGGCTTCCTTTGAGGACCCTCAGCTCCCGCCTGGCTTTGTTTGATAAAAGCGGCCAGGTGTGCTTACCCTGCAGTGAAGGTCTCGGCGGCTTCACTTGTGGGGATCGCAGATGGAGCTAGCGGAGGAGTTTGAGACGGCTTCAGTCCTTTCTCAGCTCTCAACCGCTAGCTCCAGTGCTCAAACCCGGGATACAGAAGCCCGCTCGGCGGCTACTTCCTCCCCAAGTGAGAGCCTGATGTTGGGTTTGTCCATCTCGTTTGCAGCAGATCATAACAGCAAAAGGGTGTTCTACTAAGTACTATAGATGTTTGCCATGAAAGGGTTGAATAATTTTGAGACTGCAGAAGTCATTAAAAGTTGTATTTTGAGCTGAATTTAGGGAAACCACTTGAACATTTGTTGTGTTGAGCTTTTTCAAATAGTTTTGTTTGATTTGTTTATTGCAAACAGCTTATTTTGCCAACAAACCTGATTTGTAATGGGGGATGAATTTATTTTTTGATTACTACTGTATGGGACTCACAATGGGTTACAATGCTGGCACTGTTGTCTCCTGCACGTATCGAGTCGATTCTGGTAGCAGTGACAGGATCAAGCTAGGACAGCTCATCACTGTAAAACAGTTTCAGAGACTATTAGGGCTCATGGCCTGCTGAACATGAGACCTTTGCAGTGGTGTCTCAGGACCAGGGGTTTTACCCAAGGGGCTACCTGTTTCGCACGATCAGGTTTATGTGCAGATGCCTTTGTCCCTTGATCGTGTTGAAGAAGCCTTGGTTGCCTCCTCTGGTTCTCCCTCACACATCCAGCTCCGTTGGGGCTGGATGCCATGGTACAGCCATGGCCGAGGCTTCATCTGTACGCATTTCCTCCACTCGTTCTGCTTCTGGGTGTTTTAGAAAGAGTTCACCAGGACGTGATCCGTCTGCTTGTATCCCTGTTCTGGCCGTCCAGAGTATAGTTTTCAGACCTTGTAGCCCTCCTAGACAGTCTCCCGTGGGAGATTCCTGTCAGGGGGATCCTTCTGATGAAGGCCGGAGGCACAATATATCAACCCCGGCTGGAGATGTGGAAACTGTGGGTCTGGTACCTGAGGGGGATCAGCTCCTGAATGCAGGTCTCTCAGTGGAGGTTGTAAGACCATTCTCAATTCTAGAGCTCCCTCCACGAGGATACTTTGTGCCTTTAAGTGGAGAGTCTTCACTTTATGGAGCAGAAGTCGCCTGTTGGACCCAGTTAACTGCACAGTGGCTTCAGTGCTGGAGTTCCTTTAAGACCGTTTTTCTGCCTGTCTTTTCCAGTCCACATTTAAGGTGTATGTGGCTGCCATAGCTGCCTTCCATGTGCTGTTAGGTGGTGGATCCCTGGGGAAGCACCACCTAATAACTTGTTTGCTTCGTGGTACTCTGAGGATGATGCTTACGGCTCAGGTTAGAGTCCCGGCATGGGATCTAGCCATGGTTCCAGAAGGGATGTCCCTGGCACCCGTCGAGTCCTTGGACTCTGCATCTGACAAATGCTTGCTTAAAAAATTGCGTTCTTGCTGACAATTAAGAGTTGGAGATTTACAAGTTTTGTCAGTTGCCTCCTCCTGTCTAGAATTTTCTCCAGGAGGGGTGAAAGCTATTTTTCACCCAAGGCCTGGTTATGTACCTAAAGTACCCACTAATGTCCATAGTCCTCACTACCTAAAGTACCCACTAATGTTCCTGGTCCATAGTCCTTCAGGCCTTTCATCCTCCTCCTCATGTGTTGGTGGAACAGGAGAAGCTACAGTTACTCTGCCCTGCTAGGGCCCTTGAGGTTTATGTCCAGAAGACCTCTCAGTGGAGAAAAACTGACCAGTTGCTGGAATGCTTTGGGCCCCCCTAGAAGGTCTGCCCAGCCACCAAACAGACTATAAGCAGGTGGATTGTGGAAGCTTTTTCTATGGCTCACGATGCGCACGGTCTGCCTTTGCCTGTTCTAGTCAGAGCATATTCCACACAGAGTATGGCGTCATCTAAAGCTTTACTGTCAGGGACATCCCTCCAAGAAATATGTGATGTGGAACATCTTTATAAGGTTTTATAGCTTGGCCCTGCCAGCTACTCCGAGTTCTCACGTGCTTGTGTTCTGAGTTGTGCCTGAGCAGACTAGTTGCACATGTGCTTCAGGCGCTGTCACGGTGTGCCCTGTTCCCCAAAGTGGATTCATACAATGCAGTTTCTTTGTAACAAATTAAATGATCTGGGAAGAAGGAGGTAGGAACCGTTTAACGTTTAACAACTTTAATTTCAAAATAAACTAACACAATACTAAAGTAAAGTGGCAGCCCCTCACAGACAACTGCCGCACACACATAAACAAAACATAACGTAAATTTCCCAGGCCTTGTCCTCTCTCGTCTCCTCTCCCGATCTCCTTCCGTGAGTCTCGAGACTTGTGTGGTGAGCAGGTGATGCTCGTTAGCAATTGCGCTGCCGGCTTCACTCATTCCCACGGCTCTCGGCCTCATTCTGCTTCCCACAGTTTTGTTCCCTTTTCAGGGAACCATGGTTACATGGAATAAAAATAAAAGCTTTTTATTAACCCTTTCGCACGTACGATCACACCGGTGTGATCAGTCTAGGCTGGTCCCTGGAGCGTACGATCACACCGGTGTGATTAGAACGGTCAGTGCATAATGTGATCAACTGCTAAATTCAAATGTGCTTTCGCGCGTTGGCTGGCGCTGAGCCAGAGACAGGCGCGCTCAGAGCTGTCATATATCACAACCTTTCAGTGTCATAATGTTTATTTTAGGTTTCAGACATATAAGTACTAAAAAAGTACTGTGGCGCAATGGATAAGACACATGCCTTTGGTGTGAGAGACCCGGGTTCGAATCCACTGTGAGACACCAATGTGTCCCTGAGCAAGACACTTAACCCCTAGTTGCTCCAGAGGCGTGCGACCTCTGACATATATAGCAATTGTAAGTCGCTTTGGATAAAAGCGTCAGCTAAATGAATAAATGTAAATGTAAATTTAGAGTTTGTAAAATACACACTGATGTCAAAGGAAGAGGCAATAATAATCCTTTCCATTATAATTAGACACGTTTTATTCATATCAGATACACACTGTGTAAGTAACTTTAAAGTTTACTCTATTCTTCTCCCAGTTCACCAGCCACTTACTTTTATGTATTTCGGGAGAAGTGGATGAATTCGTAAATCCAACAGATCCGATTCTCTGAACTGCGTCTGCGGCACAAACTAAGATGGCGGCGCCCATCGCGCATACAGCTCAACTAACACGATCGTTATAAAGGTGTTTAAACAACAAAACACTTCCACTTGCATATATTTGACAATCGGAATATCAGATGTTTCATGCCATATCTAACACATTTGTGAATATTTTGAATAAAAAAGGAAAAATGACATAAAAGCAGATCATCATTCATTCAGCTCTGTTGTTGCTGCAGTGTGTCACGTGACAAGCAATGACGCGTCACCATGGAAACCATAAAGTGACACATTCTAAATAACGGTCGCCTTGGAAAACTCACGCTAGGGGGTCAGCCAGAATATTTTAAACTTACGTGTGAAAGGGTTAAAAGAAAATCGCACTGTTTTGAAAGAATAGCCATATTTTGAATGAATACAAGGTTATACTTTCAAATCAGTGTGATATTTGCATTATTTAATTAATATTTTTTTATTTGTATTCCTTGCCTTCTAGGCTTCTATTTCCGTCACCTCTATTGCAAGGGTTAGTGGAAACACAATATCAGAATCAAAATTATTGTTTGTTTTTATCGATAGCATTGCACGCATGTGCTTCACATTGAACATGACAATGAAAATAACCAGTAATGATGTTTCTGAAGACAACCCCTTTGATGGTTGAAGTTTTGGAACTGTGTGTTTCTGTGTAATAGCATCATGACTCTCCATTGTTTTATGTAGACATCTCGCAAAACACCTTTTTTTGGAGAAAAACAGAATGTATACAGAGATCAGAATTTAGGTTGATAAAACCCCAGCTAACTCCGTGGGCCTGTGGTGTTTGTGAGATGATACTCTCAGCTTCTCTGTACTATTGTTAGAGCTATGCTCTGAAATTGATTAAATGCCATTGACAGTGAGAGTGAGATGCACTCTTGCTCCACAGCTCTGACCTGGGGATGAAGGATGTGGACTGCAGGCGGTCTGCAGCTCACTGCTTTTCTTGGAAAGCACTGGAGGGTAAACATGAATGCTATAGTCCTACTATCCTCAGTTAAAGGTACATGCTGAGGAAGAGAAGAATCAATTTTAGAGTTTAGAAGAAACTAAATACCAAACAAAAATAATGTGCAGGAGGAGAATTATAGTTTAAAATTAATGTATAAATACTGTGTACAGTACATTGGTCATTTACAAATTAACAGAATAGTAGATTAGGTGCAATTAAATGTGATTATTTGGTTATTCAAATAAGGAAAATTCAGCTTTTATAAAAACACTTTTCACAGACACCACTGGAGAATTGGTTATTTTTGTCATTTTAAAATTGTAGGTACCTTTTCAACTTTCTTTAGTGTGTAATGTTGCTTTTTGGGCTTGGAAAAGGTCTGCAAAGTTACAAACCACAAAGTCACTGCAAAAAGGCAGTTATTCATAATATAACAAAGCACTGTTTCTGAACTCCCTGAAATGCCTCGATTGTAGTCTTGAGTTTTATTCTGGTAACGAACACGTCACAACATTCCTCATTAATATAATTCCCGCCTGAGGCATATGCAAAAAAAAGGGTCGAAGCCTGATTCAGTTGTATTAGTAGTGTGTTGAAACTTGTGGTTTTGGTAAAGGCAGGGCCGTATTAAGACAGTGTGGTGCCCCTGGGCACTATACCTCAAAGCCCACTATATTCAAATGTCTCAATTCAAAATGTACATCAATTCATTGACAGCGTCAATTCACGTTTGCCCAAAAAACCTTCATTAATGTCCTCTTCCTCACCCGAGTCTTCCTCGCTCCTGTCTCCCCCAAGAAGAATATCCTCATTCGCCTGGCGGTCATCGCCGACGCCTAGTAGGCTAACATTAGCAGTAACGGTGCGTGTCCACTACAGCGGCAAAACTCCGCTCAGTGCCACTGGCAATGCTGTAACGTCTCCGCTTTGGTTGCGAGTGTGTTTAATCGAAGTTTTTTTCAACACACGGACAGTATAATCATCAGCGATGCACGCTATTACATTTAGAAATAGACAAGATTTGTTTACAAATGCACCAAGCAAAGATCCTTTCAATTTTATAAACTTTTATAAACCCAGCCAATATAATCACAATGAACACATCCAAAATAAAATCTTTAACACATATATAACAACTGTCAAAACATTTGGTAACTAAATAGAATTTTATGAAGTTTAGTGACAACATGTTACAATGTTTACATTGTACAATGACTGCTAGGATACAGTTTTTATTATTGCTTGATAAAAATTTAAAGATTTCATTCCATTCTTGTGATTTGATTCCAATTTTGATTCAATATTGACTAATTTGGATACATGTTTATTTTAAATTTTATTTAAAAAAATAATCTCACCTAATGCTGTAAACATAGACGGCCCAATCTGCTGGTATTATTAAAGGTTAATAATAACAAATTCAATTAAATATAATGCAGTTTTTGTTATAATAAGTAAAAATATAATAAATATGTAATATAGTGCTCAGCAAAATCTCCTCTCTAGCTATTTTGTCTATTCAGTTAACGTGCTATGGTCATTAAATGGCTTTCCTGAGGTAAATGTAACGTTATGTGACATAATTGTTCTCCTGCTGTTATATATTAACCTCTTTCCGTGGTTGAAAAACACTAATTGGTCGATATTATGTATACTTTCGGTAATTTGTACTGCATCTTTAAATAAAAAAGTAAAAGAGATGATCGGTTCACGTGCACTTGAACTGAGGCGCTCAGCGATCTGTCACATCACATTTACAAGCGCCAAACGTATTTTTGTCTGAATTTCGTAATAAAATTGACGGAATCTAAGAGCTGAGAATTAGTTTAATATTAAAAGTAGGTTACCTCTTTGCTCCTCAATTTTTCTGTGCGTGAGAAAATGGATGTATGGCGTGAGAGCGTGTGAAAAGCGTCAATTGCGTGAGTCTCACGCTCAATGCGTGAGAGTTGGCAGCCCTGTGTCCAGAAATATGAATACAGAAATATGAAACTGAAAACTATGATTTATAAATCTTAAATATAGATTGTAAAAAAAAAATAGCCAGAGCTGGCCTTCTCTCTACAATATACATACAATAACAACCTTGCTCATTTTTATGTTTTAATCAATAAGAACACATTGGCCATGTACACACACGGTAAAGTTTCAGGAGTGACAACTGCAGGAGCAAGTCCCCTAAATTATCCTTCCATGAGTGTACGTAACATGACTCACTCCCGAAACTGTGATTGACACATTCTGGCATCTCATGTAAAACCGCTATTCTGACCAAAGTAATAGTACAGTGACAAAAGACTCTTTCAGCAATTTTAACTAGAATTAGAATTTAGAATTTTAACTCAGTCGACAGAGGCGTTGTGTTTTTGCTTAAAGGCTGCTTCACAGAGCGCGCTCTTGCAATGTTGCCATGTTCACTTTTTTAAACATTATTGGATTTATTAAAGGATTTATTAGAGTTATTAAAGCGACACTATGTAACTTTTCAACCTTCATAATATATTTCCAAGATCCTTGTGATGGTACATCGATTTACAATAGGTTGAATGACACGTCTGCCATAGCCTGACGGGGTCTGTATCGCTTTTACTGGCACTATGTAACTTCGGGGTTCGGGTAGTAACAAGAACACAAAAAGAACTACAAAATTCGACTGCTTTACGGCATACGTCACTTCCCCCACCACTTCGTCAAATTTGGACGTGAGAGGCCAACCAGCGTTTGTTTTCGGCTTTCGTGCGTATGTTTTTGTCATGGGGGTTGTTTACACCTGGCCACTTCATGCGTTTTCTCAGATCGGATAGCTATCCGATCGTGAAAAGACCAGGTGTAAATGTCCTCCGAAGCGCATTCGAGACGGATTTGAATCCGATCCCTCAAACCACTTCAAGAGGAGATCTGAGACGCATTCCAGACGAAACTGGACAAGTGTAAATGCATCTGGTTGTTGAAACCACATGTAAATTGTACTCCTCCCAAAAATGCTAAAAAAAAACAAAAACGTGTGAGAGCGTGTTATAGGCTATATGTTATATCCAGATATGATGACGCTACTGGAACACGCATCACCGCAGATGAGCATCTATTCATAAGCCAACGTGCAAACTATCGCAAATCAAAGTGAAAGTAAGTCACAGACGCTTAACACACAATCTTCATCATTAAAAGTAAAGAAACGAAATTATCTTACCAGGGCTGTTACTGCTCTCTCTTATTGCGGTCTTTGATTTTGAAATTTTAGCTGATGATCTATAAAATGTAGCTCATATCTGTTGCTTTCGGTGACGTGCACTCCATTAAATCTGCATAGGCTATAGCGCGAGAATTGAAGATCGGATTTAAATCCGTTTCGAAAAAATAAATTTATGTGACCAGGTTTAAATGGAATCGTTTTGATAAATCAGATAGCTATGCCTCACGAATTAGTTTGGCAGCTGAACTCAGTTGTTGTGAGGTGTATTTATCACGTAGTCCTGAGGGATATCAGACGACGCTGTTGACGTTGATTCCTGCGATTATCATGAGAACAGTTTTCAATATCTCACATAATCAGGACATAAATAAGCCTAACGTAGAGGTTGTTAATAGTGTAAACGAGCACAATTTGCAAACTATTATGATAAATTGCAATAATCATGTCTAATGACATCATAACGGCCAATGTTATGAAATAATGCGACGTACATTTAACTTTATTGATGTTATCTGGCATTTTGTAATGTTTACATTCCAATAAAAACAACACAAATTAAATTATACAGTAGGCCTAGACTATAGACTATTTACTTGTGATTTAGCTGCAATCATGTAAAAACGTTATACTATAATATATTTATGACAGTGCAAGTATTCCACAGCGACTCTAGGGGTCGCTTTTTGACAAAAACACAATTTCTACTTAGTGTGGCTTTAAAGTGAGCAGGTGAGGGTCGTGATATGTTAGTCTTATTTTCTGCATAAAGCATTTTCAATTGAATTTTTTATGGGCTTGTTCTGGTCTGCCGATTTGCTTGCAAGATCTGGCAACGCGAATTAGTTCTTTTTCTCTGTGATTTCTCTGTGAATTATTGTATCTCTCATCTGTCATCTCTCATACAACTGTGCAGAATTTTTGTAAATGCAGTTGTCACTAGCTTTTTCGGGAGTTAATTCAGTTATAGATTGTGGTTGTCACTCCCGTAAATTACTGAAATGAAAGCTTTAGCTTAAAGTTCTGCCAGGAAGACTCAATGTTATGTCACTCATTACTTCCTGGTCTATCCAATCACTATCTAATACTTGGAGTATAAAGATCATCGTTACTTACACATGTTTGAGTTCACAGATGATGACGCAAACATTCACCTCTACCCTCACCACCAACACCAGGATGCTCCCTGTCCATACCTCAACCGGGGGTCGGCTGCGCCCCTGCCTTCATCTTCAGGCAGGATATGCAGAGTATGTTACCCTCCGAATGTGAACCACAGACGGGGCCTGCGGCAAAGAACTTTACTTTACATTAATTAATAAATGTCATTGTGATACCTTTTTTTTTTATTTTTTTTTTCGTAAAGATGCGTTAGATGGACATCTTTGACTGTTGCAACCTATGTTTTATCAATTTGCTTACACTTCTTTAAGTATAAGGGCTTTTTTTTTTTTAAGTGAAATTGATTAAATATTTAATTTTAAAATACATATTGAATGATTGGACTAAAATAATCTTGAATGATGTAATTAATACAGTATTAATAGGTACTACTACATTAGCTTTAGACAAATTCTTTAATTTTCTCGAGTACTTCACAAGCTATTACTGCTGGCACATTTTTTTTTTCTTATAGCAAATAATTGCAGGGATATTTTTGGTAGTCTGTTAAATAAATTCCATTGCTCTTTAGACAAGCACTTAGCTGCTGTTTTTGTATAAAAGAAAGAGGGCATGGCAGGGCATTTACTTCAATTAAAGTTAAGTATAACACGTTGTGCTTGCAAGCCAACTTGTATTTAAAGTCATTGGCAGCCTTGAAAGACATAATGTTTATAGAGGAACCAATAGTGCTAATGAAAATCTCCCCTGTGGAGCCCATAGATCCTCTGGGTGCACTCCAGCTTTCAGCTTTACTCCTGCTGATTTACAGCCGTGACAGTGTGAAGAAAGCCAGCAAGGAGTGTGGGTGATGGAGAGGGCGGTGACACTCCCAACCATTTGTGTGTTGCGTGATAATGTGGAGGACTAATGACCCCTCTCTCACTCTCTCTTTTGCCATCCCCCTTGTGCCTGTGCCCATTTAGCTATTCCACATTGATCCCAACCAAAGACCCTTTAAGACAAGTACTTTCACTGAGCGGCCATCTTTGAAATGCCTGGCATGCAAGTGCAGCTCCTATCTCTTTGAATGGGGAAACATCAAGAAACATCATGACTTCTCCAAAATTGTTGGCCAAGCTTACGATTAAATTTCATATTTGAAATAGGAACTGGAACTTCTAATGGCAGCTGCAGTGACACGATGATTTTACCAATCAGCGATTGGCTCATTTCTTTAGAAGGCGGGACTTATGCCATCATATTGCGTGTTGCACTTTCTCCCATTCATAAGTAATAGGAGTGCACTGTTTTTCTGTAATAAGTCTTTGTCCCAACCCAATACTAAAAAAATAAAAGGTTGAAGAGCTCTAATTCAGCATAATAAGTGGGGATCTATATTAAAGGTGCAGAGTTCACAGATGCGAGCTACATGGACAGTGTGCTGTTTTCAATAGATGAACCACTGAGACCTGAAGGGTTGATGTGACATCTAGGGTGTCATAGACAAATGAAAGGAAGTGAATTTAGAATCTAAAATAATATTTGCAATCAAATGATGCATTGGTAGGGAACATTTTATCATTTGTGCATTTGTCCTAACACTTACACCCTATATGGGTAATTTACTTTTACATTTAATCATTTAGCAGATGTTTTTGTCCAAAGCCACTTTCAAGTGAAGAATACGACAAGCGATTCATCTTAAAGAAAAAAAAAAAACATGAGAAGTGCTAGTAATACCAAGTTTCAGTCATTGATCAGAATAAGCTGGGATCAAGGAATAGTAAGGGCTTAAGAGGAATTATGGGAAATTCTGCCAATACCTGTGCTGTGTTTCTCGTACAATATCTTAATTCATTATCTGACCACTATATTATGATGCATCATTGGAGAAATTAACTAGCTAGTGTTGAAGATTTTATTATTTAAAAAATGAGTAATTTAACTATTTTTTTGTTCACTATTATTTCCTTTCTGTCTGGGGGTGACTTTTGAATTGACTTTGGAACCTGAGAGCTGTGTTGTTACAGCAGAGAATTCTATTTCAGTAATGTCACATGGTACAAACTATTTCTCAAAATAGTCTATAGAATGCATTACCATATTTGGGACAAGGATGTAGTACATAGGTTTGCTGGACAATTTTGCAGGAGGGTCTTTCTGCGGGGGTCTTTCTGCAGGGTCTTTCTGCAGAGGGTTACTCGGCTTTGCTTTGTTAATAAAGTCTAATTTTTCTGGCATCAAATATCTCTGAAGTCATTCCCCTGAAAAGAATTAAACCACAACACTAGTCACAACTGTTTCCTAAAACCGTAGTAACACTTCGAAGCTTGTTGGTTCAACAATAATAGTGTCACGACCACCAGCTGGAGTGCCCTTGATGTCCTCCAGAGGGCACTCCCCTCTTGTTCATTGTCATTCCAACATGGACTACATTTCTCAGAACTATCTGCCTGGACTCATCATACCTATATAAGCCTGGTTTATTCAGTCATTCATTGCTAAGTTTTGTTTGTGTCACACTGCACTTCTGTCTTTATGCTGCTGTAATGAATATGGCATTTGAAGTCTTCACTATTTTTGATCCCTTTTGTTGCGCTTTATTTGATGTTTGGTTCCCTATTAGATAGTGGTGGGCAAATCGAGGCTTTGTGGAATGCTGAAACAGTTGAAGTTAATGTGTCGTATTGTGTTGAGGCTTCGAAACAATCGGACACTTATCTCCTCAGTGACCCCTAGTGGTCAGAACAGTGTAAATGCAACAAAAGCCTGGGCCAAACATGCATAAAAACACCTTTTACAAATCTTTCAAATGCAATTAACTAATCATCTAATAAGATTATCAAGTGTATATGTGACCCTGGATCACAAAACCAGTCATAAGTGGCACGGGTATATTGACAATAGCCAACAAAACACCGTATGGGTCAAAATTATTGATTTTTCTTTTATGCCAAAAATCATTAGGATATTAAGTAAAGATCATGTTCCATGAAGATATTTTGTAAATGTCCTACCTTAAATATATCAAAAATGTATTTGTGTGATTGAATGTAGCACAATCACCAACAGAAATGGAAACCTTTAAAGGCGATTTTCTCAATATTTCGATTTTTTTTGCATCCTCAGATTCCAGATTTCCAAGTAGTTGTATCTTGGCCAATTATTGTCATATCCTAACAAACCATACATCAACAGAAAGCTTATTTATTCAGCTTTCAGATGATGCATAAATCTCAATTTAAAAAAATTGACCCATAAGACTGGTTTTGTGGTCCAGGGTCACATATATAAGTTATTTTATCAATTGTCAGGGTTTGTTTTGTTTGTTCTATGAATGGCTCAGCTAAACAGGCCAATAAGACTATTAACTACCATTATTCATTTTAATTATACAAATGTCTAATTAAAATGTCTACAAATGTATAAAACTGATCAGAGATCAGGTAAAACCCACAGACACTTGTTCATTGGTTTTATTAGTGACTCCTCATGATTCATGGATCGTCAGAGATCATCGCCCCCAGTGGTGATCCATTGAAATTCCGTAGTGTTTCGAAGTGTTTCGAAACAGTTATGATGTAAAGAAGCCTCATTTACTGAAATCACGTGACTCTGGCAGTTTGATACACGCTCCGAGCCATTGACTCGGAGCAAAAGATTCGTAAAAGCCTTGAAGCTTCTTGAAGCAGTGTTTTGAAATTGCCATCACTACTATTAGGTCAGCCCGGTCTCACCCCAAAACGTCACATACTGACGCGTCTTGACCAAACGGCAATATACGACGAAAAGGGTACCCCTAAAACGTCCATATGAGACGAAGACATAAGCGCACCAGCAGCGCCTCTTAGCGGTACCCTAACGCATACCTAAACCTACCCATCACCCGAATAGTCACATACGGACGTTTTAGGGGTACCCTTTTCGTCGTATATTGCCGTTTGGTCAAGACGCGTCAGTATGTGACGTTTGGGGGTGAGACTGTGTTGATTAGGTCATACTCCGGGGGTTCCCTTATATATATACACATGTGCATAATTCAAAAGCTGTGCTTATTTTTGACTAGATAACATTTACAGAAGCTTTAAAATAAATTGCAAAGATTTGCCACCCTGGGTCACATGACCAGAAACGCTAAAATTACTTCCTTGAAGTTACCATCACATGTACCCTTCGCAAACAGACTTGTGGAAGAGCCCTTTGTGAAGGAATTCAGTTGCTTAGTTTGGAATGCCCCTAAAAATGGCATCCCCAGAAGTGCCCTTTAAGGACGCTGTTTGGAATTCGCCCTAAAATGCCTGTGGATATGACTGAGTGTGAATGTGTAAGTATTTGGAAGATTAATGGACAGATGTATAAATAATCATATTCTTTTTTTTAATTTAGTAAATCAACAGTGCAGTGGTATTTCAACTTAAGCCTTACAATTCATCTTTCTTTCTTTTTCTTTTTTTGTTACTGATGATGGGTTGTTTGGTAAGGATTTTTTCTGCCATTTTATTTTTCATGCTTACAACACCATCAGCATCTTCTGTTCTCCTTTTTTCTCTTTCAATCCTACAATATTATTAGTTAAACACTGAGCATGAACAAATCTATTCCTTATTGAATGATCTCTGCTAATGGTGTGGAATAACAGATGGATTAATTGAGAGAGAGGACAGCTATTGATCCCAATCAGAAATGTCTTTCTGTGCAGTGCATTGATGCATTGAAGCCACTGCAACTGAGATGCCCAGGCTCTTTCCTTTGAACAGCTGTATTGTGATGGTCTTATTTAAATACTTTATTTTTTACCGAAAGAGGGCTTTACTCATAACCAAAAATGTATGCTAGGGAAGCATGATATTCAGTATTTGTATCATATAGTTTATCTGCTAATATTACAATATTTTCAGTCGATACTGGATACTTAATTGGTCATTCTCATTTTCCATACCTTAACTTTATCATCTAACTCTCAAGTTAACTCAAGTTGTCTTTCAAAACTTTAAAGACAATTTAATAACAGTGTTAAATTAAATCTTAAGCAAATATAAATATGAATATATTTTTTAAATATTGCATATTATAATGTTATTATGTCTAAATTTATTTATAGCATCTGCATATTTTTAAGCGTATTTTTTATTTATTTAGTATGGTATATAATTTAAGTATTGGCAATAACATGAAAGCATTGCCTTATGAGAACTAAATATTTATATAATATGTAATGCATCCCTTACATATTCACACAAGAGACTTCTAGTATACATTTTCCTACAAATATTTGTGAAACAATATTTAAATAATGGTCCTACTGGAGATTAGTGTGTTTTTTTTTTTTTTTTTTTTTTTTTTTTGCTGTTGATTAGTTGATTAGTGTTGCTGTTTGAGCAGGTCTACGAAGTTACAAAGCACTGTTACAATGTAAGCAATGTTTCTGAACTCCCTGAAACGGCTTGATTGTAGTCTTGAGTTTTCTTTCAGGAATGTACACGTTACAATATTCCTCATTTAAATAATTCCCGCCCAAGGCATATGCAAAAAAGGGGGGCGAGTCGTGGATGAGTTGTGTTAGTAGTGTATTGAAAATCGTGGTTATGGGAAGAGGCGTGATATTTCACCAAAGAGGTTGACCAATCACAACACACTGATCCAGCTGACCAATCAGAGCACATTTAGCTTTTTGGAAGGAGTGGCATCATGGAAACAGGAAGAAAACAGAGTGTGGGAAGAGAGGTACTGCAATGGTGTAAAATATATGAAAAATAATGTTTTGGTAACACTTTATTTCGATAGTCCACTTTAGACATTATACTAATTAACTTTGCATCTACATGTCAACTTACTCTGATTAAGATTAACCCAAATCTAACAGTTTTTTGGCCCTGACACAAAATGACCAGCTCATTTCACTTAACTTTTTATCAGCACATATGAAAGTGTGAATGAGTACTAGTCAGGTGAAATCACTGTATCCTTCTAATTGGATTATAAGAGCAGAATGATTGCTATAAAATTTAGGAAGAAGTGCTTCCAGTCATTGTTTTCTTGTGTTAGCAATACAGGTAACTATTGCTAACACAAGAAAACAATGACTGGAAGCACTTCTTCCTTAATCTACCAATCAAAGAAAGACGTGCAGCCATCATTGCGTTGCATCAAAATAGCCTCACATGAAAAGAAATTGCTGAAGGAGAGAGGTGAAAAAGTTCAGTAAAGAAGGCTTCAGGATGTCCCAGAGTGCCCAGTCAGCACCAGGGATGTTTTGGCCTGAAATTATGCAGGAAGTACAAAGATTGGACAGAAGAATACTGGTGCAACGTTATTTTCTCTGATTAAACCCCCTTCCGACTGATTGGGACATCTGAAAAATCAATTGTCTGGAGAAGAAAAGATGAAAGCTACCATGAGTCCTGTGTCATTCCAACAGTGAAACATCCTGAGACATCCATGTGTGGGGTTGCTTTTCATCCAAGGGTGTGGGCTCTCTCACAATTTTGCCCAAAAGCACTGCCATGAATAATTGTATCAATGGTATCACGTCCTGCAGGAGCAGCTTCTCCCAATGATCCAAGAGCAATTTGGTGATCTGTGTGAACTATGTCACAAGGCAAGAGTGATAATGAAGGGACTCTGAGATCATTACGTTGAAATTTTGGATCCGTGGCCAGGCAACTCCTCTGATCTTAATTCCATAGAGAACCTGTGGTCAGTCCTTAAAAGGCGAGTAAACAAGCAGAAGTCCACAAATTGTGATCAACTCCGAAGAGTAATAAGGCAAGAATGGATCGCCATCAGTCAGGACTTGGCAGCAGAAGCTGATATCCAGCATGCCAGAGCGAATTGCAGAGGTTATGAATCAAGAAGAGTCAACACTGTAAACATTGACTCTTTGCATATTGAATGTTTTTGCCAATAAAAACCATTAAAACATGTGAAGTGCTTATCATAGTTTCCCAGTATACAATTGAAGCGTGAAAAAATAATCTACAAATACTGAAGTAGCAGACTTGCGCAAAACACAAAATTGATGTGCTTTTGGCAATGGCTGTACAAGAGTGCAAGCTCAAAGAGTATACTAACTATACTAAGCTCAAATAGTAAACTAAGTAACAGGGAAATAACATTTACTTTCTTTCATTATGTGATTTTTCTGTCTTGGTCAACTTGACACGTACCGTGCTATTTACATAACATCCATGAGATGAGGTGGAGGGGGCACACTGTGAAAGGCAGCACCTGCTATCACTTCCACATCTGAAACTCAACGACCTTTGCATTGACGTAAGCACTGCGTCATGTGTAGACATACATGTGGAATTACAGCTTCATTAAGCACACATCATCAATGTTCATATCTATCATTGCCAACAGTTATGGACGTGTCAATACTAGGTCGATAAGAACTAGCGGACAATGTAGTCCTGTAGAACAGTGTCTGTTTGCCTGTCAGTTTGTTTTAAGGATCTGGTTCATTCTCATAAACTGAAACAATGACACACGTGTCCAGACTTCAGTGCATTTGCATAAAATTGAATGGAATCTTTTGGGATTTGTGACTGTGCAGATCTGCACTCCAGTTTTTTCATTTTATACACCATAATGTCATGGCTGGTTGACAGGAAGCTGGGAATGCAGATATGTCTGCTGGTGCGACAACCTCATCTAATTTGTGCTTTGTTATTTCATTAAAGGGGGGGTGAATTGCTGTTTCATGCATACTGAGTTTTTTACACTGTTAAAGAGTTGGATTCCCATGCTAAACATGGACAAAGTTTCAAAAGTTAAGTTGTACGTTTGAAGGAGTATTTTTGTTCCAAAAATACTCCTTCCGGTTTGTCACAAGTTTCAGAAAGTTTTTTTTCGAGTATGGCTCTGTCTTACGTAAGATAGAACGGAATTTCCTTATATGGGTCCTAAGGGCACTTCTCCGCGGCCGCGCGCGCACTCGCAGACCAGAGAGAGAAGAGAGCGAAAGCAGTACGTTACCTCAAAGCGTTATGCTCGGCTTTTAGGGAAGTCAATGTCACCAAAGAAGTGGGTTTTTGGTTGGCAGGGCAAGACAACCCTGCACAGATTCCCAAAGAACCCAGCGTTAAGGGAATAGTGGATGGAGTTTGTTTTTTCGAAGCATCAACGGAGGTTGTGCACGACTCTTTGTTCCCTGCATTTCGACGATGATTGTTTTATAAACAAAGCCCAGATCGACTTATTTGCAGATCGTCTAATGCTTAAGGATCGAGCAGTCACGGTGAGTAAACTACTTCAAATGTCTCTCTGTGTTGTTGTTAGATCAGTTAGCACAGCTTTAGCACAGCTATAGCACACCGCCCACACGGCCCGCCTCCAGCCGCTCGTTTTTTTCCGGAAAGACTCGGTACAGCCAATCTTTCACTTATAAATATAATAAAACTAAAGACGTTTTGGAGATATGAAGGATGCAATACTACTCTATAGGTACTCAAGATTAACAGGAGATTGAGTGAAAATGAGCATTTCACCCCCCCTTTAAAAATGTAATTGTTGTTGTTGTTGTTGTTTTTATATGCATGAGGGTAGAGGATGGTCTTTGCGGTTAACTTGGGTTTCAGAGGTGGTGAACCCAAAAATGTGGTTGTGATTCTGGTGGTCTGGACATGACAGAACTCGTTTGAATGCCTTTTCACTAGTTTTGTATAAATCAAAAATGCAGCTGCATATTATTGGATGTAGGCTGTGGTTGCATTTTATTTAGTGAGCTCACTGGAATGGAGAAAGGGCCACAGAGTGTGTGTCTTAGAGAGGGGCATGAACTTGGTGAAGAGAACATAGTGCTCTGGAATATATCGCTTCTATCAGGGTCCATCATGAAGCCTGTGTATTGAATCAAACAAAACTGGAGCAGACAGGAATTATAAAGGGTTAGCAAGAAAACTGCTAATCATGTTTGTCTTTTTTTCAAAGCTTTATTAATGAACTTTTATTTTGATATTCTTTTGTCTTTTATTGCCTGTGTTCAGTTCCTGTGTGTTTAGTTCCTGTTTCCTTGGTTGCCAAAGTTATTTACTGTTTCATTGATTAGTGTCTCACCTGTACCTCGTCATCCTGTGTATTTATACCTTTAGTTATTTTCTGTTCTTGGTCTGCTGTTAACGTTTCATGCTATGTATGGTAACTGATGTTTATTAAATGTGATTTTATCGTTCTTCTGCTTCAGGCATCTTTTGCGGATTATCACGTCTTGCCAGCGCGTGACAAAAGTTATATCGCCCCATACGTTATATAAATTTTTTCAGCCGGCTATGCAGTAATTTTTAACTCTGTTGGCCTCATGGGTCTACACTAATGCAGATGGGCTCTTATACTCTCTTTCACCCTTTGCTAAAATACTGGTCTATCGAAACCCTCTTACTGTACTGATTCTCAGTGCCATTATCTCAGAAGCAGATTTCTCTGAAAGTCCTTGAGGCTGAAAATATGAAAGCATTCTCTTTATGCAGAGATCAGCTAAGAATGTTAAAGTTCGCCAGCCATTGGTTTTATGGAAAAACTACTTTTTTACAGTAGATGTGGTTGCCCTTCATTTGTATATGTCTTTTATGGGCTTTTTAATGGTCTGGAGTTATTACTTTTAAAGAATATGCTGGAAGTCATTGAGGACTAGGATTGCCAAATTTATATTATTCAAATTGTACCTTTTGTGTTCCATTACAGTGTAATTAGTGGTGAAGTATTGTTACTGAGTCTAATTGTGTTTGTATTTTATACAGTATACATTAGAGGTTGTTTTTGATTTCCACGTTACTTCAATTATACTTTTAATGAAGCTTGAGGTTTTTTAGCCTATTTAGCCTCAGAATTAATTAATATTAATTACGAATTTGAAGTATTTAATCTTCTTCTAGAAAATATACCAACATACAAATGGATGAATGTGATATATTACATCAAGGACTGGTAAGAAGCATGGAGAACTAGATTAGCATTTCTTGAAGGAATAGCAATGCTTACTAAGCAGCAAAATTGTGTTATGTTTTATGTAAGTTTAAATGTTATGCTTTAGTTCTGTGTAAATTAAATGCTTAAAAGCATAAAAGTATCAACGCAATATAAATGGTTAAATATATGCAAGGAAGACGAGAACGATCACAATTCAGTATAAAAAAATAGTGTTAGACATTAGACATTCAAGGTATTTTATATATCAATATCTCTCTTTCTCTCTCTCTCTCTCTCTCTCTCTCTCTCTCTATATATATATATATATATATATATTAGCATGTTGTGTGACCACCAGCTGCTTTAAGTCATACGATGCATTTTCATGGACTGAGAAAGATTTTCCAGCTGTTGCTGTGAGATGTTACTCCACTCTTCCATCTCTCAGGGTTATGTTTAAGGGTACGTTTACATGACAACGATATGCTTAAAATGGAGAAGTTTTCCGCATACAATCGACACCATTGTCAAAACGATCTCCATTCACACAGATCCACGAAAACGACTAAAAACCCTGTATTCTGCTGCTAGGCCATTTGATGGCAATGAAACACTATAGATTCAACACGTACGTCATTGTCATCGTCTTCAGAGATTTGCATTTTTGTTGTTCACACGGAGACTGTTTTCAAAAACTTTGAAACCCATTTTCAGAAGTTTGTTTTTTCAGGCATCCAAAACGCTGTTGTCGTGTAAAAGAACGGCCAAAACGCATACAAATTTTTAGGTGAAAATGGTGTTGTGTTAACAGCCCCTAAGTCTGTTCACTGGTTTGTTCTCTTAGTTACATATTATGTTTACCTGTTGTTCATTATTTCCTTCATTATCTCTGTATATAAGCACTTGGTTTCCTCTGTTCTTGGTTCAGTCTCGTTTATGTTTGATGGTTGCATTCTTTGAATTTCTCCTTGGATTTATTATTTAATACTGTTTGTTTCTCTGAATCTCCTGAGTCATGTGTATTACTGCAGCCAAACATTACACTACCAAGGTATTTGCTAGTTCTCAAACAATTCTGGGGGACATATGGTTACACATTACAAAATGTGCGTACGCCTCTCGTACATCGAGTAATGATGCTCATTAAATATGCCCTTGTATCCGAGCTGCACCAATCACATCGGGTTATCTGATATAGGCGGGCCAGAAGCGAGCTAAACAGATGACGACAGCGCTGTGACATCGAAGTCATTAGTAAACATTGCAAGATGGCTATGGATGGAAACCAGTTGTTTGAAACGGCTTTGGCTGCTACAATGAACAAGTTATACTTGGCTTTTTATCTAAAAGAGGAACAGCAGACGGCGCTCGAATCGTTCCTTTGCTAGAAGGGCGTTTTTGCTGTTTTGCCGACCGGATACGGCAAGAGTCTAATCTACCAGATAGCCCCGCTGGAAGCTAAGCGTATGGGGCTTGTTGTGATTGGTCGTAGTGTTATCCATTTGCGTGCAGTGAGATTTTCAAATGCATGCTTGGTGCCGCCCCTCGAGCTGGCCGATTTTCATTAGTCGATGCCAGACCATTCATCTTTCAGATTTAGGTCTGGATTTCCAGGCTAGTGAGAGGCAAGAATTGCTTAGATTTCTAAATACCTGGAGTTCTCCGACTCTCTGCCACAAGGAAAATTGCATACATCTGCTCAGATCCTCCCGTGGCGATAAGCACTTTTCCTCGTCAAAGACTGTTTTTATCCACCTTATTCCTGACGACCTTACTGCGTTTTGAATTATGGGTGGCACTTCCGGTTTGGGGAACATCCATTCAAAAAGGCTGAAATGAATCATTTCAAATCATAAGGTTGCCCTACAAATAGAGCTGATCCGTCAGTTTGACTGGATGAGCTGTCAATTTTCCTTCATGATTTATTTTCAGACATCATGAGAATAACGTTCTTTCTTTTCCTCCTGATTATTTTATTTTTTCCCTTTGCAATCCACTGTAAAAGTATGAAAAAGGACAACATATACTGCACATTTGTGGTCTGTTCTCCCGAATTTAATTTACGATATATTCCATTAATAATTCACTGAAATGCACAAAGAATCTCTCGTTATTCTCCTCAAATCCTCACGTCTCTTTCCAGTTTTGTTTTCACAGTTAAATGCAATTTATAATCTGTCAAAATGACGGAAATCACTTTGAAATAGTATCACGTAATGCTGAAGTTAATGAACATGTTTGATTAAGGCAAATACAGATATTACTACAGTGATATTTAACCCGTCCGTTATTGCTGTGGAAAGACTTGTGCTTTTGGGGTTATTTGGTCTGTTGAAAGTACCTTGTTGATGCTTTTACACTTTTAAATTTCCTTTTAATGTTCGTTGGTTGAAGGGTGAGTAGATTAATGTAATCTCATTGTGATACTTTTTTAACGTATTGCGTTCATAGAGCGAGCCTTTTCACTGATTGTTTACAGCTTAACGGAAGGTACACCCATAATTCGCGCAAAGAGTCATAGGGTGTGGGAATAAGGTAGATAAACATGAACGTTGGTGTGGATTTTACGCACACTCTAAGATCAAATCTGCATGTACACACGTTTTAGAAATGAGGCCCCTGGTGTCATTAGAAAGTGATAGTGACATGTGAAGGCCAAGTATGGTAACCCATACTCTGAATTCATCCTTTGCATTGAACCCATCCAAGTTAGTGCACACATTTTAGGAGCAGTGAATAGTGAACACACAAGAAAGGTCTCTTTAATGTTTTAAGTTATTGGAACTGTGACATTCATTTTCTTCCGCTTGTAAACTGTTAGCCTCTTAAAGGGTTAGTTCACCCAAAAATGAAAATTCTGTCAGTAATTACTCACCCTCATGTTGTTCCAACCCCGTAAGACTTTCGTTCATCTTCGGAACACAAATTAAGATATTTTTGATGAAATCTGAGTGCTGTCTCACTCCTCCACAGGCTTATGGACACTATAACTTGCTGGCCCAGAAAATGTATTAAAGACATTGTTAATATAGTCCAAGTGACTCCAGTGGCTCAATCTTAAGTTTATAAAGCGACGAGAATACTTTTTGTGCACAAAAACAAACAAAAATAATGACTTTATTCCACTTTTCATTTCCTTCTCTCTGGGCCTCGAGTCTTTTCACGTAGTGTAATAGCGTAGCGCGTCTGTGTTGTACGTCACCACGTATCACACTTGACCAGCGTCGGCCAATAGTGAGCCTACGTGGGGACGTGCAACACAGACGCGCTACGCTATTACACTACGTGAAAAGACTCGAGGCCCAGAGAGAAGGAAATGAAAAGTGGAATAAAGTCATTATTTTTGTTTGTTTTTGTGCACAAAAAGTATTCTCGTCACTTTATAAACTTAAGATCGAGCCACTGGAGTCACTTGGACTATATTAACAATGTCTTTAATACATTTTCTGGGCCAGCAAGTTATAGTGTCCATAAGCCTGTGGAGGAGTGAGACAGCCCTCAGATTTCATCAAAAATATCTTAATTTGTGTTCCGAAGATGAACGAAAGTCTTACGGGGTTGAAACAACATGAGGGTGAGTAATTACTGACAGAATTTTCATTTTTGGGTGAACTAACCCTTTAAGGACTCTTCCACAGGTGCAGTACAAAAACTAGTTTATGGTTCTTTGAACAAGAAAAACATTGTTTGAACACTTTCCAATAAAGATCTGTAAAACTTATTTGGATTTTACAAAATTATCTTTAAAATACAGTATTCTGAAAAAGGGAAGTTTATTTTCTTTTTCTTTTTTTTGCTGAGTTATCAATGGCTTGATTGACAGACTGTGAAGTATAAAGTGTTTTGCATTTCTGGGCATGTGACCATCAGTCATCAAGCATGGTGCCAGTAGCTGTGACCACTGCCTCACATCTCAATCTGGATAACAGTTTGCACATGAATCTATGTATTAAGATGAACAACTGCAAAAACAGAGAGAGTGGGAAACTTGGCCGCCTCAGTAGGAGAAACTGCATGCTCTCACGTGGAACAAATGAATGCAAGCGATGAATATGGAAGTGACTCCACTGTGAGTGTGAAATTCAGATGATGTGTCCAGAGGAGGTATATTCATACTGTGAGAGTGTGTGTCAGAGAACCCGCTTCGCCCCCTAACTGCTTTGTGAAATGTGTAAGTGCCACTGGGGGCTCTGCTTGCCATGGGCAGTATAATAAAAATTAATATGCCTATGCTAATTCATCACTTCAATTTTGTCACAAAGCCCCTAGATGAAGAGAAACCAAATTTATGGACAGTTCATCTGAAGTCTTACCTCATACCTCACAATTCAACTGCATGGTTTATGCATCCTTGCTTGCCATTATCATCTCATCATGCTCATTTGTAAAGAGAGTATCTGTTTTTAAAAGAGACCAGTGTTATGCCTCTGTTCATGAAGGTTTATGAACTGCAACCATTGTATTTTCAGTATTTTAGGCTTGTGCTCAAAAGGTTGGGAGGTGAGCTACTGTACTGAAAGTGCAGTAAGCATACCAAACAAGTGGTGGTTTGGTGTGCTGGTTGAAGTTGACCAGTAACTGCAGGGTCGCAGGTTCAAAACCAGGTAGATCCAAGAGTCACCACTGCTGTGCAAGAACAATAATTCACAAAAAATGCTCACCCTTGGCCTTGATCCAAGTCCATATAATGTTATTTTTTTGAGAAACACAAAAGGAGACCACACAGTTATTTTCCATTCAAAATCAGTTTAGTGTCCACTGCAGTCAAGCACCAAAAATAAGGGGATTACTGAAGAAATCTTTCTATTTGAGAAATAATAAGTTGATATTTATAAAAGTAGGTCTCATCTGTATGCTGGATATCAGTTACTCTAACTAAGCTATTGGTTATTGATCGAGTTGACCTATATGTCAGAACTAAAACACAGCCTAAATTTCAATTAAATGCTGGTAAATGAAATGTTTGTTATGTAAGGATATTCACGCAAAAATGAATAATAAAGCATTCTTAGTTGTTTTCGGATCCATGTGAACGGGAATCGTTTTGACAGCATTGTCGTCTGTATGCAAAAAAAAAAAAAAAAAAAAGGAAAAGGAAAAACTTTTCCACTTTTAGTACATGGTTGTTGTGTAAACATACCCTGAAAGGATATCCAAAAATCCTAAATGCATGAACAAAATCACAACTAACCTGACACAATATTAACAACTCGTTTTACTAAATTTTTTTATCAAGTAAATGCATCCTTGGTGAGCATAAGAGACAAGAAATTGGTATGCACTTATTTTAAATCATACAAAAATAATTTTAAGAAGCATGAAAAGGGGATTGGGAACAACATGAGGGTGCGTAAATGAGGACAGAGAAATCATTTTTGGATGAACTATCCCTTTAACCCCAGGTTGCTCTGGGTGAATCGTCCGTCTTATAATTGTATTGCAAATCTCTTTGGATAAAATTGTCTGCTAAATGCCTATGCACTTTGTGTGCTCTAATACTAGAAAAAAGACTAAGAAAAGGAAATGGAAATGGAGAAATTCTGCTCATGCCTGTTCCACTAGATCAGAGGGTTTGAGAAGGGAGGGGCCGAGGGTCTTAGAGGATGCCTGTCTCCATAAGCAATGACACTTCCGCACCCTATTAAAAAGATGCATTAGCCCCAGCGCACTAGGCGCTAATGGCTCCAGAGTTTGGATGACTTTTTCTATTATTAATATGCCTGCACGGTTACAGAGTTATTCGTCTCGTAATTAAAGACAGAGTCGCATTGATTTCCACTGAGTCCACAAGCATGTGTGGAGCCACGCATCCCCCGTGTTGTGTGTTCACCGACAGAAGCAATCCGTCTTTTCCCGGATAGGATCACAGGGGAGCTGGCAGATTGAAAGCATACTTTCTGTCATAACTCTGCATGATCACAATCAAGCTGTTAAATACTGTTTCACCACAATAATAGTGCTGACAAACCCAGTGCGGTGGCTCTTCTCAACATATCAAAGATAATTATCTTAAAACGTATGGTACTGTAAACAATACCGTAATAAAATCTTTCTACCTGACAGATATCACTGAAATAGATGTCTTGTTCACAAGCTACAGGCATTGATCTTAATAAAGATCTTCATGACTGGCAAATGATGGGATGCATTTCAAGCTAGTTGTCAATGGATTGTAGGTAAATATTCTACATCCAATATTTGTTGGATGTAGAAAATGTTATGGTACTATAGTTTTGTCGTTCAAAAAGATTCTGAAATTAAAAAGTGAACTGAAAATAAATTGGTGTGAAACAATTTTCACTCATAATAATAATAATAACTACAAATAAACAGCAAGTAAAATGTGAAAAACAACATTCACATTGATTCATTGAATAAGACCAACTCAAATGAGTGAATCATTCACCAGTTAAGTCTTTCAGTTCACAGAAATTAAACAGGCGACAGAAAATGCAGGAGCACACAATATTACCACACTGACACAATATTGAGTGTTGAGTGTAACAACAAGAACCATAGCTCTTGGTGTTAGGGACAATAGGCATGATTCCAGAGTTGTCCCACTAGTGGTAGTAATGAAATTATCAGGGGATTTTATTGGAAACCCTCTAAAAGTACATCGAAACCTGTTGTGCGCATAACTTACATAAAAACGTATTTTGCCTATAATTTCAAAGCTCTATAAGTGATTCTGCACAGAGTATAAAATATCAATCAATCAATCCAAAGTCCCTTAGAGGAAATTACTTTACATGGCAGCCATTTTGGTGAAAATCCCAAGCACAGCCACTTGGTTGAATGTCATTTCACCAAGTAGAACATGTTCCTGAATCAACATCCTTGTTAATCCTGGAACAACATTCAAATCAGCCAATCAGATTTGAGGGATAGGTTTACAGTTAATGTCAAATTTAGGCTTACAACATGGGTTAGGGGCTTCTACACCATTTTTATTCACATATCATTTCCATCTGATTTTAGGTTTTGATCATCAAAGCATGTTGATCCAGGAATGTCCAGCAAAATCACGGCGACCCTGTTACTTAAATGATGAAAAACTGAAATCTCCAGCACTCTTTACTAAGCTTATATTTCAATAGCATGCCAAATCAGCTGTCAAATTTGAAACTATACCATCATAAATTTCACTCCTTCAGCACAAAATTACACTAAATATGTGCATTTAGACTGGTCCAGTTAATTATTCATGTCTGTTTTAGGTTGTGTTCACACTTGGCAGTTGTGATTCGATTAAAACAATCTGGTGCAAATGCTCTGTTAGTGTGGTTCATTTGAATAAGTGTGAACGCTGCCATCCGAACACTGGTGCGCATTAAACAAGCGGACTGAGACCCCTAAAAAAGGTGAGTCTTAGTTCGCTTCCAAACAAACTTTGGTGCGGGTCGATTGAAATATGAACACAACACGGACCAAAAACATCTAAATGAACCTAAAACAGGACGTGATGTCACAAGATACGACCATAAAAAGGACAGATTTCTCAAGCATACTGTTTTTTTTTCGTCATAGCCGCGATGTTGCCCATCACAGTTCAGTTCAGGCGTCGGACTCCCATCTTCTTGCAGCAGATCTTCCTTTGTGTTTGCAACAGAGGAACTCCTGGAGCTGTTTTGACTCTTGTACACATTTTATAAGTTCTTTGAAAGTTCTCAGCTGGTAATAACAATATCATATACGCACATACAATGAGCGCATTTATCCCAGCAGCCTTGTTTTGAATGTTCGTTAAAGGGGAAGTATGCAGGTTTTTTAGCTTAATTTACCTTAACTGAACAGCTCCGGAGTCATTGGAATGGTTATATGACTTTTTTCGAGTTGAATGGTGGCCGTCTTGCTTCCCCCAGCGCCTGTGAGCGGAAAAACCACCCTTGCAACTTTGCGTCAGGAAGTATCATGTGATATCAGGTCTCATGATGTAACAAATTACTTTACGGCACTGCGCACATACATTTAAATGCTAGCCTTTTGTGTATCATACATACCTCAGTGGACATGACTCCACTGCGTTCGCTGGCTTCTTTGAAAACAAATGCACGTGACCAGCGGGAGAAGATGGGAGGGTGGAGAGTCGCCAATGAGTTTTTACGACAGTGTTGTCAAATATCTATTCCGAAGCTGTAGGGGGAGCTCTATAGAGAAACACACTAGCAAAAAGTGAGAAAACAGCGAAGAAATTGACAAAACTGCATAGCGCCGCTTTAAGTTCAGTCGAAAACTTTTTTTTTTTTTTTGTATGTTCAGGTTCGATGTTAAACATGACAGTGTGAATGCTGAGTGAACCAGGAAAGAACCAAGATAACTGAACTATACTAAGTAGAAACACACCCTTAGAGAAAAACAAACTCAACCATTTTTTTCTAGAGTTATCTTCCTCCACCTTAGGTACTGTTTTGGTTGGCTGCTCAAACAAACAGATTCCACTGCAATTCTGTGTGGTGCCGCTAGTGATGCAGAAATTGCACAAGCTTATGTTGTGAGAATGAAGATTTCAAAATGCAAAATGGACTGTCAGTCATTTGAAAAACAACTTCATCAAATCCTAAAATGGCTTGTTTGATAATAGTGCAGCTATGTATCATTAGAGTATTTTATGAGGTTGCATTGAGTGTGATTAATTAAATACAGTGTGGGTAGAAGAACAAACCTGCTACACAAATGCACTTCCCTCTCTCTCTCTCTCTCCCTCTCTCTCTCTCTCCCTCTCTCTCTCTCTCTCTCTCTCTCTCTCTCTCTCTCTCTCTCTCTCTCTCTCTCTCTCTCTCTCTCTCTCTGTATTTATTTGGCCATCTTGTTCCAGTCTCACTGAATATGCATGAGTCCACACCAAAGTGAGTCCGGCACCCTGGCTCATGTTCCTCATGAATGCTGTTCTGGCTGATCCATACATGGCATTAGCATCACGATAAACACAAATTGGAACAGAGTATGATTGCTTTCTGGTCCGCCTGTTTGAGCCAAAGCTGTGCGTGTGGGATAAAGAGGCCGTGATCTTCTCCCTAAATGACGTTTTAATTAAACAGCGTGCCTGATGCACACAGTAACCGGCTTTGAAGAGACTTACCTTTCACCGTGGCTTTGATTCTGCTCTGCCGTGGTGCGAACTACACACACGCTCATATACACACACATGTAAACACATGCATGTGTTTCTTTGATGGCCTTTGAAGATTACTGCAGTGAGACGTCACCTTCATTTGATTTTTCGTGTCTAATTATCACGGTTTCTTTAATGGAATTCAAATGATCTAACACAACTTCATATAGACTTGCTTTTTCCTGAAGAACACACAGTGAGTTCCCTTAATTATCTATCTATCTATCTATCTATCTATCTATCTATCTATCTATCTATCTATCTATCTATCTATCCATTCGTCTATCTATCCGTCCATCTGTCTGCCTGCTTGCCTGTCTGTTCATTCTATATATTGTTCATTCGTCCGATCGTTTTTTCTATTGTTCATTCATTCAATCTATTGTTCATTTGTTTGATCATTCATTCTATCATTCATTCGCTCTATCTATCATTTGATCTATCATGCTGTATAGTTCTTACTCTCTCACTAACCATATTCTTTCTGCCTGTTTCTCTAACTAATGTGATTTTCTTTTCAATATAGTGGATTTGATGTAAAAGCAGCACCTGTTGAGACAGTCCATAAACAGATGGTAACTCTAAGTTTCCAATGTTTCGCTGTCTGTTTAATTGTCTGGATTCCCTTTTGGGAATATTTTGGCTTACTTTTTAGCACTGGCTATACTGCCAAATATCAGCTGTTGTGTGAATGTGTGTTTAAAGTGCCCCATTATGCTATTATGCAGTAATATAGCTCTTTGTGAATGTAAAAGGTTTTAAAGATCTTAGATTTTAGAGAAGCGCACAACAATTTGTTATTGTTATTGTCTCCCAAAAGAAAGAATCGGTTCTGAACTACAAAAATGAGTCGTCAGCAATCCAGTCATACTTCCTGTTACAAACCTACATAGCAATGTAACAAATTTGCATAAATTCAGCCTGTGGTTTTCATTAGCTGCCCGTGGCGTGAACAATATCTATTTTGATCTGCCCTCAAACACTGTAGTTATAGCTGAGGCCTGGATGAGTTTGTGTTGTCGACTTGGATGCATGTAAACCTAGGAGACCTCCAAAACAAAATTAGGAACCTATAAAATATCATAATAGGGCCACTTTAAATTCTTATGCAGAGATAGAATTGGTGTGAATATGGTGTAAATATCAACACCCTTCCATTACTAGTTCACTTGACTAAATCCGTCCTGACTCCTGACCACAGCACTGCACCATCTCCACAGTGCCGATGTTCAGTTAAAACTTGGTAAGTAATAGTCCAAATGAAGTAAATATGTGCAAACAAACACCCTACAAAAGTGCTTCAATTCTCCAAACATATATGTGTGAGAATACATCTTGGATAATGGATGAATTGAACTCATCTGATTACAGACGTCAAACGTCATACAGACGTCAAACGACGTCAAATGTTTATGAATGGGAGTGTCTTTGTCTGTGCATTATGCCATGTTGTTTTGATCCTGCACTGTACTCTGTACACACTGTACACACACTGTTGTGTGTGTGTGTGTGTGTGTGTGTGTGTGTGTGTGTGTGTGTGTGTGTGTGTGTGTGTGTGTGTGTGTGTGTGTGTGTGTGTGTGTTGTAACCTTGCACCAGAGGCTGTGGTACAGTTCTTGTCTCTTAGGCCATTCGTCATGTGTCTGCTGCGGCACACACTGCAGAGAGAGAGAGAGAGAGAGAGAGAGAGAGAGAGAGAGAGAGAGAGAAAGAGAGAGAAAGGCAATAGCAGAAAAGCAAATCATAGCTCTGCAGCACTAAATTTAATAAACATAATTACTGTTTTTCTTTTGGTCTTCCTTTCCCTGAGCTCTCCCTGAACTGTGACCCAGTCCTTTATCATTTAAAGATGGCTGAAATTGCTTTGTGACACACGTATCAAAATATCTCTGTCTGTCTGTCTGTCTGTCTGTCTGTCTGTCTGTCTGTCTGTCTGTCTGTCTATCTATCTATCTATCTATCTATCTATCTATCTATCTATCTATCTATCTATCTATCTATATATCTATCGTTGTATCTGTCTAATAGTGGTCTTGTTGCATGTGATGGCAAAGGCACCTTGAATATAATCAATACTTTATATTTAGAATTGCTTAAAGCAAGGTTACCTATTTCTTGGCCTGATTTCTTTTTGGCAGTTTATTGAAAGACTGTATAAACATTGCGGAAAGTGGTTTTGAAATGGCATCTCTAAATGCCAGAAAAGTAAAGATATGTATGGCTATTGGGGGAATTGTTTCAGCCCGACATTGATGTGCGTACAGGCTTTGTATGTTTGACCTAAAGCTGCCTTTTCACTTTTCCCAACAAACAACAGACCGGAAGTCATTCGTTTACAGTGGAAAGTAGTACAGGAGCGGAGTGGAGTTACGATCATTTGCATACAGTATGTCTATTGTTGGATCTAATCTGAGCTTCAGTTACGTTAATATTTGAAGTTTTGCGGCTTGACCGTATGGGACCGACATACCGGATTTAATGTAATCTAATTAAAACTATGAGCGTGAGGTGAAAATTACCAGTATTATTGCATTAAAATGATAACATTTCTGGAAAATGGGCAAATATGAATAATTATATTAATGGTTACATCATTGTTTTAACTGATTAGCCCAATAAATCCTACTGTTTTTATTTCAAAGGCTGTCATTTTTTATTTGTGTGGATATATTCATACATTCATTATTCATTCATTTTACCATGGTGAATAAGCAGCAGGCAATGACTGCCACTAGGTGGCAAAATGCAACAAATTGTATGCCAATGATAGTGGAAGGCATGTGAAAAATGGAAGACTTTCCAAAAATTACATTTTTCTAGTAATTTTGCATTAAAATGTACTTACTTTTACATTACAGAAGTAAAATGGATTTTGAAAACCATTTCATGTTGTCTTGACTGCTTTCATGCATTCAAGAGAGGGTGCTGCAGCAGCTAAAGCTCATTTCTGTTCTCTAGACTCTAGTGAGTGAATGTGCTTTTCATAAGCCTTGCTTATGCTGAACTGAATGTCATGTTTAATATTTGATAGTACCAGTTCCTCTGGCTGCTCATGTGAAGTGTTGCTGCCTTGTTTGACATAATGGAACAGGAACTTTCTGTCAGAAACACAATCACACCAAACGTTCAGTTTACCTCAAATCGTCCTCTGATATTTATTCTCCTCTCTCTGTGTGTAGTAGTGCAGGAAACTTCATCACTTTCAGCTGACCGGTGCTTGACACTAAGTAGTTGTAGATAGTCCCAAAACTCTGAAAAAAACAAAGATTATGTAACTCCTCATTTTTGCAAGTGATCGATTTGCCAGCTAATGTGCTCCTGTCCAAAGTTCATGCCCCCCTCTTGCATACCTCAATTGGTAGTTTTATAAAATAGTGGTGTCTTTCTCTCTTTATCATTGTCTTTCTCACACTCTGTCTTCTTAGTAGGCAGTTTTTATTCTGGTCCAGGCCATCTCTCTTGTGTTTTTCTCTTATCTTGTCACTCTAAAGGCTCTCCTGCTATTGACTCTCTTTGTAAGGCAAGCCAAGGGCCCGACTGTAATCTTGACGTATTATAGCTTTATTGAGTGGGTTTGGGCTGAGGTGACACCCATCTGTGTTCAGCACGGCCAGTTCTGCCTCTTAATAAAGAAGGCAGCAGCATGTCCAGGCAGGATTAAGGACAAAAATAACAGCACTGGTCAAATACATGGACCGAAATCAGATGCATAATACACACAGTGATACATGATGCAACTTGTTAGCTACTATTGTGTCCCACTTCAGCTGTTAAAGAGATAGCTCATGTTGTACCAAACCTTTATGATTTTCATCTGTGAAGCACAAAATAATATATTGCAAAAAAAAAAAAGTTTTGGACCCCATTGACTTTCTTTATTTGCACTAAAGCAGTTGAAACTTTCTTCAAAATATCCTCCTTATTTTCCACAGAAAAAGTAAAAAAAAAAAAAAAAAAAAAAGAAGTAAAAGTGTCCCTTTTACTTCAAATACGGATTGAGAATGTGAAATGTCCATTGAGTGGCCCTAAAAGCACATTCAATTTTCTCAGAAACAGATGATTGTGAATGTAATGCTCTGTCGTGTTTGAAACTAATGTACCACCTACCTTAAACCTAAATGCTTTAAGCAAAGCAAACGTAAGATACAAAGGCATTTGCTGAAGTAACCATGCCATTTTATCTTGCTTCTACAAGTATTTTAAGTTATTTTATTGAGTGCCTTTACTATATCAGACAAGCCATGCATTTGGAGCTGGTTATGTAACTTAGGACTTAGATGCAAGTGTCAAAATGTATTACTTTCCAAATAGGAATCCATTGCACTCCGTCTGCATGTTCAACACAAACACTTCCTGTGTGACGGCTCCTAACCCTCTGTGTGCACTGGTGCGGAAGAAATCTTCTCAATACTGCCTAAAACACCGGAGGTCAGCTTTTTGTGTCTGTAAAACATACAGCTGTGCGGTTGTTTTCAATATGGTCTATGATTGCCAGTTAAGTCATCATACATAGGCACAGATGGAAAAAAAAAATGCACATTTATGAATGCTCAAATTATACATATGGTGTCGAATTTACATCACACTCACATTTAAATCATTTAGCAGACGCTTTTACCCAGAGCGACTCAGAAAAGGTGCACCAGAGATCAACAGATGGCGAGCATGTAATCTGGAACGAAGTGCTTCCTGTATGAATACAAACAAGTGCTACTAGTACAATAAACCTAATACACATAACCTAGCACTATATAACCTAGTGCAAACAAGCCAGGCAAGCAGGAATGAATTGCAATTCAATACACTTTTGTTAACCAAATCTAGCCACAATGAAAATGTGCACAGTGCATTTGAATGACTGAGTGCAGTAATATGCAATAATATGATTTAAGCACCGAATCCAGCATAAACCACAGCGCATTTTCAAATACTTGCTTTAGGAGCGACTGGCTGCTTCCTGGAATTATTATTATTATTATTATTATTATTTAAAAAAATATATATGTAGAGCATTTTTCTTATTTTCAATGCTCTGACCACTTGCTTTGCTACCAATATATAGTGTTAAATTGCAATTCATAGCATGTAACAATGTTGCCTTTTGTTCTTTTACTGTCACATCTTTGTTAATTTACATAGTTGGCATCTCATTTCTTCCTGTGTTATTCATGCTTGCTTTTTTGTTATAGGAATAATTTATTGATTTAGATGGTTTTATATGTGAAATAATTTACGGTTACACTTTATTTTAAGGTGTCATTGTTAAAGTGTAATTATACATACGTACTGAGTAATATTAAGCAACTACATGTACTTACTATAGGGTTAGGTTAGAATGAGGTTTAGTAGCATAATTTACATTTTTAAATTTATTACTAAGTAAATGTAACATAAGGACACTGTAAAATAAAGTGTTGCCTAATTTACCTATTTTTGAGAATATAAAATAATGTAATCATTTAAAAGAATTTCAATTATGGTAATGTTTATGTAAAAAATATTAGAAAACCTTTTTTAAGCTTTTTATTGGTCATTTTGAATAGTAATTAAAGCTATTTTGGTTTATTTTGTCTGACTAGGCTGCTATTGTTTCTTGCAAGATCTGGTCACGCTGGGATGTATGAATTAGCGTGTGAAATAAATGCTCATTTTCACGCCTCTTTCATTCGCTCCATCTCTCTTTCTCCCTTTTGCATGCAGAGAGGTGCCCACTTCACTTAGCTCTGGCTGAATATGATTCGGTCTGAGTTGTGTTTTTAATATTTAATAATCTGTGCAGCGTGTAATAAGTCCCTGCCTGTTGATAATGATATTTACACGGCATGGGCATCCCATATCAAAAGGCTTTATTTATTATCAGACAGACTATGGGAAGCAGAAAGAGATCAGTCATCTCGTCATGTACCGCAGGTGAAGGACTGGCTTTGTGCGACTTCAGTCACTCGACAAACCTCCACAACCCCCTCCCAGTTCCCAGCTGACTATTATTGCTGTGCACTGCGAGGGCAACACGAAGCTAATCTTTTTCCTCGCACCTACTACCGTGTGCAGTTTGTTTAGGGCAGGGTGTTATCTGGAGCCATAATGAGGAACGAGGGTTGCCTTGCCAACCCCTGCGTCCACCCGCTTTGTTTAGTCTAAAATTACTGTTGCTTAGCACGCCGGTTCAGCTGGCTGAATAACAATCATTATTAGCCTGTACATCTGTATTTTTTTATCATGGAATATACATAACGTACTGTTAGCGAAGGCTTCGACTACAGTCTGGGTGTAGTTGCTTTATGCAAATTTTTTATGACTACTGGAATTGGGATGGTTTGTTCAAAAACATTGCTCTTGTGTTTTATTGCAGATATTCGGTTTGAGTTTCTGATATTGTGCAGCACGCTCCAGTCGGATCCTAATTGCCTCGTGTTGTTTTGTGCGTCTGCAGTGAAACTAGGCTTTTTTCAGTTGGGCTGACTATGGTGATTTGTAATATAGCAGAACTAAGAGGATGAATGCTTGTTGAAACTGTAATAACAGTAGTTTAATTGCTACATTCTTCAGAATCACGGGGGTTCAAACTGCACAAATTATAGTTTAACATTTTTTTTTTTTAAAATGGAAATTGATTTCTGAGTCTTGATTCACTTTGGCTTGGTTTTCATATGCTCAGATTGTGTATTTGCGTCACACTTTCTTAGTTTTGTCTCTCCACTGACTCCTACTGATTAAACTGGCTCTGGTTTTGTGTGGCTGAATGTAGAACTGAAGATTGCTGTGTGACTTGCGACCTGGGCTGTGTTGTAATGCACTCCCGCTGTGGTAAATGTGTGGACTGCTCTTTGACCTGTCATCCATTTGTTTACCCCCTCAGTCCCTGTGGACACTGGCAACTTATGACCTCTGACCTCCTCAATGTAGTCTCAGGATGGCTGTTCACTCTAACATAGATGGTGTTAAATAGACCAGTAATTCCCAGTAGCAAATGGAAGTTTTGCATTGTTAAAGGGACAGGTCACCCAAAAATGAATATTCTCTATTGCATGATGGTGTGTAACAATTTCTGATTGTGAATCTTTTATTTGAGTAAGATCTTTTGGTAACACTTTATTTTACAGTAAATTATGCATAATAACTTGCAAATAACCTTAAACCTAATCCTAATCCTAACCCAATAGTAAGTACATGTAGTTAATTATTATTACTCAGTACTTAAATGCATAATTACACATGACACCTTAAAATAAAGTGACCGATCTTGGTTCATTTGGTCCTAAAACCAGCCTAAATGAATCAAAAATACAGTATATTATCACAACTTGGCTGTATACAAATGCACAAAGATGAAATGCAAACGAAATACAACCATAACATGTATGAGACCGGTCAACTAAGAATAGAAACACAGGAACTGCTGTTTACATGCGGTGTTTTCAACTAAAAACGTAAAACATTTTATGCGTTTGGCCGTTCGTTTACACGACAACGGTGTTTTGGGTGCATTAAAACGCAAACTTTTGAAAACGGGTTTCAAAGTGCAAGTTTTTGAAAATGGTCACAGTGTAAACAACAAAAACACGAATGCACATGCGTATTACGCATAGACAGTAAAATAAATGGACACAGCGACCCCATTGGATTCAAAGGAGAAAAGTGAAGTCAATTAGAAGCACTCACTTCCTGATGGCTGAACGTACTACGCAGACTCAAACTGAGCTTGACGACGTAGATGTGACGTGAGCAACCCGTCTGTCTTCTAGTAGCTGTGCCAAGAGAAATCTGAATCATTCCCTTCCGAAACTTGCAGAGACGGAGAGTGTGAGTAGGAGCTGTCCATGAGCTAGGAGCAGGAGAAACTTTTGCTAAGTATTCTGATTAATTATTTTGTCATTTTGCCTCCACGTCCCCCCGATTGCCTGCGAGCTTCTCCTCCTGTCCATACGGTAATTTCTCTACTGTGCGACAGAGAGTCGCGTGGTTATGACGCAATCGTTAGCCTATTTTTACAAAAATTGCTTCTACAGGGCCATAACGTAAGATACAAAGTAATGGAGCCTTTTATACATTTTCGTGTTTCTTTAGAAATAAATAATGGACAAATGGAGTCTTTAAACGCCTCAGATGTAAAGTTATTCGCTGTCAAAGTGACGCCAAAATGAATGGTAGTCAATGGGATGCTAACAACAGGTGATGGTCTGCTAATCAATGGCGGCCCCCGGGGAAGCTTCAGTTTCCGGCTGATAGATTACCCCCTTGGTATTACGTGTTCAGTATATAGTGTTTCATCGCCATCTAATGGCCTGGCAGCAGAATACAACGTTTTCAGTAGTTTTCGCAGATCTGTGTGAATGGGGATAGTTTTGACAATGATGTTGTCTGTACGCTGAAAACTCAAAGGAAAAACGTCTCCGTTTTAAGCATATCGTTGTCATGTAAACATACCTTGAAATACAAGAGTCAAACAAGGTAATTAATCACCCACAGCTGAACAGAATGACGAATCAAATTAACATCCATGACAACAAACTAATGAAAGGAAGACGGTGCAAACTGAAAACAAAGTCCATGTGATGAGTGTGTGTGTGATATATATATATATATAGATATATAGATAGATAGATAGATAGATAGATAGATAGATAGATAGATAGATAGATAGATAGATAGATAGATAGCTAATTGTTATTTTGACAGCTCCTGTGGCTAGTTCTACCTCTGCTCTTGTCTGACCTTCGCTTTAACTGCTGGGGGATTTCTGACAGAGGACCTGCTGGTTGTCAGTGAAAGAGTGAGTAAGTGAGGTGGAGAGAGTTTAACACGAGGCTTGAGCCGTGTCTTCTGGTCAGGGCTTCAGAGGAAGAAGCAAATAAAACATCAAAGGCAAGGCACTGACAGTGCAATGGAGGCTTTTAAAAACCAATACTGAGACTGCAGAAAGGCCTTTCGTCAATTACAATGTTATTAGCCTACTCATAATGGAATAATGCAGTCCTCCAGGACAGCTTGGCTAATGCCCGAGAATGGAAAGTTAAACACACACTGTCAGATTAAAAGCCACAAGTGAAAAGAAAGAATGATTAGGGGGAGGTGAAAGAAAGAGCAAAAGAAAGAGTGACAGGAAAAGTCAAAGATTTATATATTTATATACTATTATAGCATGTATTATTAATTTGAATGAGCTTTATTTTTAGAACTGAATGTTTTATTTTAATAATTGTATGTGCTTTTGTCATTTTTAGTTAGGTCCTTTATTAATAAATATATAAATATAAATAAATTATATAATTATATATAAAATTTGATAGAGAGAGAGCTTTCATTTATTTTATTTCAGTTAAAATTTTATTTATATATATATATATAGCTTTAATTTATTTTATTTCAGTTTTAATTTTAGTACTTCAAGTTGAACTTATTTTCAGAATCATGTTTACTTTTCATTTAAGCTTTTTTTTAAGTTTAACATCTAATATTTATTTTATTATTTTATTTCAGCTGTAATTCAATTAACGAACACAAAATATTTTTAATAGTTTTAGATAACATCAACTGTTTTACACAAACTTGTAGCTTGAGTGCTGCTGTTGTAAAGTAAAAGAAAAAAAACAATTATTAAGACATTATGACATTAATATTTAATTGTCATTTAATTTAGATTAAATTATTAGAAAATAGAAGAGTCACAGTCTCCATTGTTGTGCGAAATAAAAAAATAAAAAAAAATAAAAAAATCTGTATGGAAAGGAAGGACAAAGCCTGCTTATGTAAGATGGAAATGTTCCTCTCTCGAGCCTCCTCACATGGTGTGCCGTCCGATGCATCTGGTCATTTATCATGTGAGCAGAAGCAGTGTTAGATGTAGCGGGTTCAGGCAGGTCCCAGTGCAGGCAGCTGAGGGTTTAGGTAAGTAGGGCAGAGACGGTACAGGAGCCGGCTGATTCTCAGAGCTCCTCTGCCAACGCTCCCTCCGCTCTTCATACTAATGAGATCACGCCATCCTCTGTCTGCTGCAGCCTGGGAGCGAAAAAGTGACGGAGCCTGCATCAGAAACCGCCCTTGATTCCGTCTGCGCTCCTGCCCTGTTTTCCACATCACGTCTAGATTTAGAAGTGAGGTTTGCGCTTGCATTTTTAGTCGTGGCCCTGAACGAATCCTTCTCGTTCCCTTTAAAACACTGAATAATTGTTTCTTCACAAAAGTTTGGTAAAAAGAAAAAGAAAAAGAAAAACAGCATTTGAGTGCAAGATGTGAAGGAGAATATCATAGGTTGGACTTACTGAATGAATACAACCATAGTGTTTTTAATCGACACCCCACTAGATTGTTAACAGTCTATTATATCAACTATTATTCCAATTATAATGATGCATACACTGCCATAACAACAAAAGGACTTTATCTTTATAGCTTGATAAATGCCAAGCTTAGTAGTTGACAAAACTGAGTAAAACCTAATAGAGTTGCTTTACTGTCATTAGAGGAGAAAATGTCTAAAAAGTCTATTAGTATCTTTAAAAAGACTCATCTTTAGTATCTTAGGATCTTTGTTCTCAACAAAGATGTTGATCCAGGAACATGTTGTACTTCACTTTCACCACTGTGTTCAATCAGTGGACAAATATGAATATTTTCTCTCAAAAAATAATCAAAAGATTTCAATCACAGAATGAATCAGAATCATCCCCGCTGATAGTGAGCATGTTCTGCACATGGGATTCAGAGGATCTGGCTCACGTCGGCTCTAATCATCACACTGAAAGTAGCCCAACAAATGGGCTATTTGGAGCTGAGGGATATGGTACAATATGTACACAGATGTTTTGGCTGCTGTACTAGATCATTTTATCAATATTAGGTGTTATTTAGGCTCAGGTGATTGTCTCAAAACAACCTGGCTGCAGAAGTGAGGGCCCATGAGTAAAGATGGCGTATTTCAAATGACCTACTTCTGGGTGGTTCTGTGACTTTGTGTCATTGAAATGAATGGTAATGCTAATAGATACTGTAGCTCTCTCCAGGTATTACATATCTCATAGTGCATGAGTTACTGCTGAGTGAGGGACTCTGCAATGGTTCACCTTAGCATGCTAGCTCCATCTGCTGGAAAGTCCCTGCAACATTGCAGTATAGGAATAAATGGATGAAAAAGACAAATAGATGGATAAACGGATGGGTTGACAGAGGACTGAAGAAAATGATTACATATTATGCTGTCAAACAGAGTTCTGTGACATCAGATTAATTGACTGATTAAATGTTTAAAAATTAATTAGCTATATTAGCCATTCAGGTAGCAGTAAATTGAGGCAAATATTCAAGTCACAACTGCATGAGTTTATAGAAGCTGGCGGTGCAGATTTAACCAGCTATTAGAAATATAAATGGCCCTTTTAGTGCAACGTCCTTCAGCGGCGTTCTGTGATGCAGCTCACCCCGTCGCTCAGGTTGTGTTTAGCAGCGATAATGCATTTATACTCATCTGAGAGGACTCACCCCTCATCACATCTCTAATGGAGTGCTGGACAGCAGAGATTCAGGGGGTCATGCTGAACTCACACTGCAATAAAACAAATATTCACCAGCCGTGAGAGGTTTTGGGAATGTTCTGCAAGACAATGGTGAGGATGTGAAAGGTGTTGTCCCATACAATGTTACGTAGCAATAGTGTTTTTTTTTTGTTTTTTTTTTCTTTGTTTCTATGCTTTATTAAGTGTATTTGTTCTGTCTTCCATGGAAAAGCAAATCACTAATAAGATCTATTTATTAGAAATAGAAATCAAATGGATAAAGCAACTTGAGACTTTTGCTTAAATTTCATCTTGTGTCCATCACAATTTTTACAAATTTTGGCTAAAATACCAACAATCAAAGTCTGAACTTCAACAGTTCACATCAAAATTGAAACACTCCATCCAAGATGGTGGGCAAAACAAGAGACATTATATGTATTATTAGCTTAGCAACATGCTAATATTTAGCTGGTTAAGCTAGTGTGCTCCAAAACAATGACAAAATGTGCATTTAGAAGATACAAGTCTCTCACTTCCGCCAATTTAAGGATCAACGATTTTGATGACATCACTCTGAACTTCAGCTTCTCGTCAGATTTTCTGTCCAATCAAATGCTCTCTAGAATCTAAAGCGTCACACCCCCAAATAGACGCTGAAGCTGAGGCTGAAATTGGTCACTTGTTAACACGATTACTATTTTCTACATGTTGAATGGCACATAATGCACTATAGGGGATAGGAAACGATCCAGACAGTGTAAAAATGCTTTTCATTAAGACGAATGAAGTCCGCCGCTGCTCGCACACAGTCTGCTCCGGTCCAGAGACACGTTAGCATAGAGCTGATCATATGTGCCAGTCGGCGCAGACCACAAAACATATCGGATCCACTTAAATTTTACACAGAATGCTATATTTTAAAGCGATATGAAGGAGATTAGGAGGAGAAACGGTTAGACAGACTCGGCAATAACAACACTGACGAGTAGAAGAGAAAAAACTGGTGCCATTCACCAACATACACATCCTCAGCATGTTCACTGTTTTGCTTTAGTAACAGTTTCATATTAAATCTAAAAGGTAATATATTAGACAGTGGCTGTCATAAGCTGTCAAATGCGGCTTTACTGAGCTCAACAGCTCTGGCCCAAGCTGTGATATAAACGAAAGCTGCTTGATATGTCCCGCCTTGTCTTCCTGTTTCAGTGGAAATTACGTCAACACATTGAATAACGCTGCACATTTCAAGGCACTTCAGTGGGCTTTTAAGAGTCCAGATGAAGGATGTGACATTCACACATTAAAGGCTCTATGTGTGTAAAATGCCCAGTCTCTGCAGATCTGCAGGAATTAGCTTCTCTCTCTCTCTGTCAGTACGCGCGGGCCTACCACACTGTAGCACTGCAAATGAGCTCTGGATTAATGTCATCATGTGCCAGCTCCAAATGCCACCAGCATGTCGCCACGCTCACAGTCTCCAGGGCCCTGCTCATGTGTGCCCATCTTAAGTGAGCATGACTGTCTGAGGCCTACAGTATGTGTGAAGCTATCATCTCACTGCACTAATACACTTTTCGTTTTTTTATCTTTCCGTCACTGTCACAACACTTTGCCCATCATTCATCACTATGGGCTTGTTCACACAGAACGCATTTTTCCATTCCACTGTGGTACTTTTACACTGTTTTGCAATGTAAACTGGCTAGATGGATGTCTTTAACCATTGCACTCACGTCTCACATCTGTTGCAACTTTTAAAAAACGCATCTCTAGACCTTGCGTTTTTGATTTTGTTTTCGTTCCACTGACACGTGTCTCGCGTTTTTAACAGCAAAAAACACATTCTGTGTTATCTGGCCCTAAGGTTGTCACGATACTGAGAACATTACCCGTGAAAATTTAGGATAGTTGCCAAAACTGCTCCTTTATTCACAAAATTAATTAATATATTAATATAAATATGAACAAATTAAATTGATACAATGTCATTTTTCATTTAAAGGGATGGTTCATACAAAAAAAGAAAATTCTGTCATCATTTACTCACCCTCAAATGGTTCCAAACCTGTATGAATTTATTTCTTCCGCTGAACACTAAAGAAGATATTTTGAAGAATGGGAAAAAATACTTTGAAAGTCAATGGTCCATCAACTGTTTAGTTACCAACATTCTTCAACATATCTTCTTTTTTGTTCAGCAGAGGAAATAAATTCATACAGGTTTGGAACAACTTGAGGGTGAGTAAATGATGACAGAAGTTCCATTTTTAGGTGAACTATCCCTTTAAGTATTTCTCAAATAAGTAAACAGCTTTATTTTTTTTCAGTATATTGTAATAATAAAAAAAACAGTATAATACAGTAAATTAAGATTTTTGACTTGGATTTATTTACACATTACAAGGCTTTAGTGTTAATCACAGAGTATGCATACTAATACAGATTGGAGCATTTTGCAGGTACTGTACTGTATGGCATTTGTCTTCAATATGCTACTGTAGAAAGACTTGTATCATTGTGGCAAGCATTTGCATTTCCTCCAAGTTATCAAATAGTTTTTGCAAGAAACCATTCAGGTTAGGAGAAATGCTGATTATAAAAATAACGAATTCAATGAAGAAATCTGTAAATTTACAATTACAATTTATGAAATATTTGTGTGTGCAAAGCGCATACGCATATAGGAGCTGTAAATGCATGACTGAAATAGCTGCTCGAGAGGTGTTTCAAAGATGGCTGCCGAGTGAAATGACTTGCCTTACAGGGACTTTGGCTATGTCTCCAGTGTGCTTCATGTGTGTAGTACTATTTGTTTTCATCATGTAAAGCACTCCAAATCAATCACACACAACGTGCCATACGAGTTAGTTTGCTGCCTTAAAAGACGCCTCCCTAAATAAGCGGTAACCAGCAAGGCAACTCCCTGGATTTTGAAACATAGATTTTGAATTACTTTTTTCCACAGTTTGCCACTGTTGTGATTTCAGGTTTCTCCACACTTAAACGTCACATAAATATTGACAGCGTTGAGATCTTTAATGTGTAATACAGTTGTCCAGTGTTTTGTCAACTGCATCACACTGTCCTTAGATAACTCCTACAGAAGCTTATTTCACCTCTGAAAAGCTGTTTGCCTTGCATGTCAATCAGACCTGCCTTAAATGGCCCGGGGAGGAGACAGGAGGCTGCGGTCTTACCCCTCTCTGTGATCTGTCATCCTTCACAAACGTCTGCTTTACCTCTGTCTCAGGGGGGATTCATTATATGAACAGGCATTAGCAAACGCCCGCTGAGAGGTTTGCTCTCTGCAAATCTAATAAGCACTTACAGGCGAACCAAAGCAGTAGAGAATCAAAGCTGAGGAAGGAAATGTGCTTTTTAAAGAGTTTACACGAGTGACGCCACATAAATATTTAATCGGGGATGGCGACATGACATGATGTACAGCTGTGTGCGGGCAAGGCGCTGTGCTTAAGGCAAAGACAGTGATTCATTGCACTTATAATTGCCTGAGCTGTTGTTGTAGATGGAGTAGAGGACCTGCCTGCGCTCTTTTGTCAGCTGACAGTAACGAATTGCGGCAACAGGTCCCTTGCCTGTTCGCAGAAAGGGTTTGAAATGTGATGCGTGAAAGAAAGTGTTTTTGTTTGTTTGGAAATGTTTAACTATGTTTCTGTAAGATGAGCCATTTACAGAATCGTTCCATTAGGCTCCTGATGGGCAAGAGGATATGATGTCATGTGCTGGCTCAGCTATAACTAATGGCTCTCCTCAGTCTTCCATACAAGTACGGTTAATGCATTATGGTCCATTCATTCGGTCTTTTAAAGGGGACCTATTATGCAAAATTCACTTTTGCATGCTGTTTGGACATAAATGTGTGTTGGCAGTGTGTGTACACAACCACCCAATAGTGATAAAAATCCACTCACTCCTTTTTTATAAATCCCCATAAATCATCAGCAGTGTCTCCCAACGACCTATTTTCAGAATGCAGCTTTAGTGACATCACTAAAGCCACAGGCCCCGCCCACGAGTGTAGACAGACATAGACCCGCCCTGATCGAGTTCACAGCGAGTTGTACACATCAGTGATGCGCGGGTCAATGTATAAACAACCCGCACCCGACCGACGTTTTCAACTAACCCGCCCGCAACTCGGACCGCAAAAAAAAAAAGTAGAAAATATTGTACCCGACCCGCTTCCTGACCCGCATTTTTGGACAGAGGCAGAGCGGCATTTTTAAAAGGACGGAGCATCGCCCTATTTCCCGCTCCAATTTCGCTCCGCGCACACCACGATTCTGAAGCATGCTCGGTCAAGCCTGACTCAGTCTACTGTTGATGACTGCAAGATGGATTCTATTTTAAGTCAAAACTCGGCTCAATAATGGAGTTCAAAAAGTAGGCTACTTCAAAAAGGAAAATAAGAAGTCACAGGTGTAGGCTACTATAATATAAAACTAACTATAATGTGGTAGAAGAAAACGAATGTGGAGACATCATTCCAGTACAGTAAAGATTCATTTTGGAATCTAAAAAGACACATCTCTCGTAAACATGCAGTGTGATGTGAACACGCTGGGAAGAAAGCAAAAGGTTAGCAAATTGAATAAGGTAACCTGTAACAAAGTGTAAATTAAATATAGCGTAATATTCAAACAATTGATACAAGCCCATTTAAATTTTAATCCTGCGCGCTGCGCAAAAGTTCAGTTATAAGAATGTTGGCCTAATAGGCTAATTTAGCCTACTTTTAAAACGTTAATGTAGGCTATATTTTTTCATATAAATAAATTATATATATTTATATAAATTTTATTTATATTATTAGGCCCATTTATTCGTTTTATTTTACAGCAGTTTGTGTGTACAATGGATATACGCCCATTTAAATTTTAATCGTGCGCGTTGCGCAAAAGTTCACTTATCTGGCCTAATAGTAAATTTACTTTTAAAATTTTTATGTAGGCTATATTTTTGTTTATATAATTGTTATTTATATTATTAGGCCCATTTGTTCGTTTAATTTTACAGGACTTTGTGTACGTAGGCTACATTCCTTCTTACATTGGTCTAATTTGTAATTTGAAATAAAACATTTCTATTTGAAAAATGTTGTTGTTGCTCAGTTCTTTAGGAGGTAAGGCTGTGGTCTAAGCTAAAAGTGATATACATGTAGATTTTTTTTTTTTTTTTTTTCGTTTTTTTGGAGCGAGCGGGGGGCGATTTGAGTGGAGCGCGGAGCAAACTGCGTTGAGCGCTGAGCGATGATGAGCGGAGCGGCCTGATGTAGCTTTGAGCGGGGGAGCGAATGATGAGCGGAGATTCTCACCGCTCCACTCCGCTCATATGCTCTCTTGTACTATATAAATTACAAAGGTTTAATTGGCATCTTTATTTCAAACGACCCGACCGACCGCGACCCGAATATCATTAAAAATATTTTTGGATGACTCATAACCGCGGGTAACCGCGGGTGACCGCAGGCACCCGCTCATTTCGGATCAACCCGCGCATCACTGGTACACATCCACCATTGCTGTACTGACGAGAATGTCTCCCAAGCATTGTAGGTGTTATGTGGCTGGATGTATTAATCCACATAGCTCTCTCTATTTACTCCCGAAATCTGAGGCAGCCAAGACGAGGTGGAATTATTTTGTTTTCAAAGAAAATGCTCCCTCAACTCTACCGAGTTGTACCTGTACCTGTACTTACGCACTTCTTATAATGTGTTTACTCAGCTCTTACGGTGATTTTCTGGAGTAAAACTGATGCTTCATCTTTTGTGTGATGTACAATAAACTTTATTAAACTCATCAGTATATTTTTGATCATCATTCGGACCTGGTCCGAAAGAGCAGACTTGTAGGCTATTAATAGTGGATACAAACAAGCAGATGGCAAATACGTTATAACCATAATTAAACTAAACTATACCTGTTCAATCTCCATACAGCACTCTGACTCTGTAGGCATTATTGTCCGACTCCGGGTCGAAATGAACACTGTTACTGAGAGTTTCTGATATTATCATCATTCCGTGAGATGAAATTGTCCTGAGACTGAGCTCATAAAGCTCCGCCCCCTGTGCCGTGCAGCAGCAGCTTATTTGCATTTAAAGGGATACACACTAAAACAGCGCATTTTTCTGAGCACCAAAAAGTGACAATTTAAACATGCTGTAAAAAATGATCTGTTGGGTATTTTGAGCTAAAACTTCACATACACACTCTGGAGACATCAGAGACTTATTTTACATCTTGTGAAAAGGGGTATAATAGGTCCCCCTTTAACACTGGGTAGGATATTAGAAACTGTCAAAGCAAATGGCTTTGGTTTAATATCTTTCTTGTTTGATTGGGCAAAAGCGGATGTAGTGGTGTTAAACAAAACTTGTTTACATGGTTATTTATCCAATGTAATGCCTGCTGTGGTGTTATAAATGTATAATGGTCCACAAACGGAGCCCTGTTGCACCCCTACTACAAAAGGGCTTTAATCTTAACATGAGCACAGATGAATATTGTATTGCTCATTTCTCAATCATGTTTAATGTAAAGCCTGACAAATATGTGCTAGTGTTACCAAAAATAAATAAATAAAAATAACAGGTTTCCTGAACACTCCACGTCTTCCACGGGTAACTATGGTAGCTATAGCTAACTATGGTTGCAAATGTTGCCATTAGCAACCCAGTTCAATGACTCTGTGTTCCCTGAAAATATGGTTCCAACGAACATCGCACAGCATCGCAAACTTGTGTGTTTTACAGTTACAGTTTTTTTTTTGTGTGTGTGTGTATGTGGTTAGAAGCATAGTTTGTAATCAGTATGTGGACATGTGAAATAGATCATCCTCTTGAACAAATTAAGCAAATTAACATGCAGTATAATCTATATCTGTCATTACATATATAAACATATTTCATTCTACAGATTTTATTTTGTCAAGAGAATAAAAAAAGCCGTTTTGCAGAGTGTGGATGTGGGAATACCCGGTGAACCCCAGAGTTTGACATATTAGAGAACTCATGATTTAATCAAACATCTGGAAATGAAACTAACCCATGACAGCAATATTCTGACATTAATTTGATCTCAAATGATTCATTAACAGAAGTTATTACTCCACCACATGTGTGATGACAGTTCTATTGTTGTGCCATCATGGTTTGAACAAAGGATGTGCAACAAAGTTACTTTGGGTTCAGGGAAACAGTTTTGACCAGCTAGTTAATGTCTCCACCGATGCATGGTTACTCTGATAGTCAAGCAGCGAGTTATGTCATTTTACTTGAAATGCTCACCTGGTTGGGATGCTCAACAAACAACCACAAAAACAGCAATGTATTGATTGCAACATATGGACATAGAGCTTACACAGTTGAATCATCTTATTTTTATTTTTATATTTAGCTGGGATAAATACACTTCACGCTTTAAGTACCACGATTGTCTTAAAATTTATTTGATGAAAGAAAAGTAGAAACAAGTTAGGCAGTTATTAGCTATAAAATCAGTGTGAATAGCATGGTGTTTCTAAACGAGGTTTTCAGTCTTACTGATGGTCAGTGATATTGTACTGTATATGTATTTTAGGGCTGTCAAACTGATTAATCGCATCTTACATAAAAGTTTGTGTTTATATAATATATGTTTGTAAACCAGGGCTGCCAACTCTCACGCATTGAGCGTGAGACTCACGCAATTGACACTTTTCACACGCTCTCACGCCACACATCCATTTTCTCACGCACAGAAAAATTGCGGAGCAAAGAGGTAACTTACTTTTAATATTAAACTAATTCTCAGCTCTTAGATTCCGTCAATTTTATTACGAAATTCAGACAAAAATACGTTTGGCGCTTGTAAATGTGACGTGACAGATCGCTGAGCGCCTCAGTTCAAGTGAACCGATCATCTGTTACTTTTTTATTTAAAGATGCAGTACAACTTACCGAAAGTAGGCCTATACATAATATCGAAATGAGTGTTTTTCAACCACGGAAAGAGGTCAATGTAACAGCAGGAGAACAATTATGTCACATAACGTTACATTTACCTCAGGAAAGCCATTTAATGACCATAGCATGTTAATTGAATAGGAAAAATAGCTAGAGAGGAGATTTTACTGAGCACTATATTACATATGTATTATATTTTTACTTATGTCATTAAATAATTTTAATTTATTATAACAAAAACTGCATTATATTTAATTTATTTTTAACCTTTAATAATACCAGCAGATTGGGCCCTACAGCATTAGGTGAGATTATTTTTTTAAATAAAATTTAAAATAAACATGTATCCAAATTAGTCAATATTGAATCAAAATTGGAATCAAATCACAAGAATGGAATTGAAATCTTGATTTTTTGTCAAGCAATAATAAAAACTGTATCCTACCAGTCATTGTACAATGTAAACATTGTAACATGTTGTCACTAAACTTCATAAAATTCTATTTAGTTACCAAATGTTTTGACAATCACAATTACACTTATTGTGATGCAATATTTGTTTTTACACTCCCTAAAAAAAAAATCTCACTCCAAGCTAAACTCAAAAGTTGGCAGCCCTGTGTAAACATACATTATATAATATGTATATAACATTATATAAACACAAAATTTTATGTTAGATGCAATTAGTCATGATTAATCGATTTGACAGCTCTAATATATATATATATATATATGTGTGTGTGTGTGTGTGTGTGTGTGTGTGTGTGTGTGTGTGAACATAAGATAGACATAATGCAACATAAAACAAAACAATGTAGAGAGATGTTTCGACTCTGTAAGCGACACAAAGAAATAAGGCTGCAAGGTTGCCAAGATACATAGGTGGGAGAGCTAAAGCGATGACTGTTACCGCGGTACTGATGATGCAATCAATTGCAATGTACATCCGGACTCAAGCACTAACAGCTCTCCTTCTGTACTTTTCTCTCTGCACAGACTGTCTACAAACACTGGCTATGTGCCCAGTTCTTCCACACCACACAGATTCACTGCAGCAACAGGATCCCCTGCAGGAAGTACTGCCTGGAGGTCCAGCAGAGGTGTCCCTTCATATTGCCTGACAATGATGAGCTTATCTACGGTGGAAGCCCCAGTTTTATATGCACAGGTGGGCAGTTTGACCTTTTCTCATTCAAACACATTATAGACAATAGACAGTGAAGGGTATATTTATGCTTCGAGGAACTACCAGTACCAGATGAAGGCATCACAGTAGACAGGATGTTACACAAACATTGGATTTGGACCTCCATCAACTGCCTGATTTGGCAGCATTTTTTCATTGGTGTTGCTGATTTTATTAAACACTTTGTCTCTGTTGCCACCTTGTGGCTAAAACAGGAACTTCAATTCTTCCTTCTTTCTGCTTTACACTTACATTGGATGAATGAGCACGATCATATCGTATTTGCACAAAATTTGAGTTGACTCAGTGGATTAATAAATACGTAACTTGGCTTTAAATTATCCTCCATTTGATTTGAATAATTATGCTGATCATGAGCAGGCTATGAACACAGGGGGCATGAAAGGGGCTTCATCTGCTGTGAATGTTGAGAACTATAGGGCTTGTATACACAAACTCTGTTTGCCAGGATATGCTCCTCTCCTAATCCCAGTGGGTGCGTGCTGAGTGGCGCATGTGAATGAGTGCTTTGGCCTCCCAATGGCCTGCAGGCTTGTGCTATAATGAGACAGACTGATGATAAATAGGGGACTGAGAGCAAAACCACACAGACTGGCTGAGTGGTCAGACTGTAATTACCTGCCCTTTAATTGCTTTAAGTATCCCCACTTAACACTGACTCGTCTCACGGTGCTAAACTTTATCATCATCACAACATGACCATAAACACCTGTCATCAATGATGTCTTTTTTTTTTTTTTTTTTTTTTGTAAGAGATAATAGGAGATATTGAAGAAGAATGTTACCTATTTAAAGGAAGAATTTATTTAAATGCTATTCATGCATACAATGACCTGACTACACTTATTATATTATTAGCATGTTTTTAATCTTAATGTCAGGGTGACACAAGTGTTCTGATGTCTGTTGCCTTTGGCTTGCTCAGTTGGGGATATTTTGGGAATATTTAATTTAATTTGATCAATCAATAAACCTCACTAGAAACAAACCTTGTTGTATTATTTTAATTTAATACTGTGAAGCTGCTTTGATACAATCTGTATTGTGAAAAGCGCTATATAAATAAACTTGACTTGACTTGACTTGACATGTGAAGCAAAAAGCCTTATTCAAATTGTTTTCCATAATCCTCTTAGAAAAGTAAAATAATATTTCAACAATAATACCTCACCACTTATTAATCATACCTACAAACTCTAATGTCAGAATTGTCTGAAATGTTCAACTGCTTTGGCATTTTTAGAAGAATATTGATTAATATATATATATATATATATATATATATATATATATATATATATATATATATATATATATATATATATATATATATATTAGGGCTGTCAAACGATTAAAATAAAAGTAAATAAAGTAAAAACAAAATAAAAGTTTGTGTTTACATAATATATGTGTGTGTATGGAGTATAATTATTTTCTATATATATAAATACACACACATGCATATATATTTTAGAAAAATGTGTTATTTATATGTAAAATATTTATATATAATATAAATTATATATAATATAAATATATATACACAGTATATACATGCAAATATTTCTTAAATACTGTATATACATGCATGTGTATTTATATATAGAAAATAATTATACTCCATACACACACATATATTATGTAAACACAAACTTTTATTTTGGATGCGATTAATCGCGATTAATCGTTTGACAGCCCTAATATACAGTGCTATGCATAAGTTTAGACACCCATGCTAAAGTTGACTAAAAAGAGGAATAAAAAATCATCTTTTGGAAATTGAACTTAATGCCTTAATTTAAAAAATGAGGAAAAATCCAACCTTTAAGAACACAAATTTTCTTTGTGAATGAATAATGTATCGTAAATAAATAAATGTTCTTCCTTAAAATACAGGGTGCATAAGTTTGGACACCCCTATGTTAAATTCCCATAGAGCCAGGCAGATTTTTATTTTTAAAGGCCAGTTACTTCATGGATCCAGGATACTATGCATCCTGATAAAGTTCCCTTGGCCTTTGGAATTAAAATAGCCCCACATCATCACATAGCCTTCACCATACCTAGAGATTGGCATGGGGTACTTTCCATAAGATCATCTCTCAATGCAAATCAAACTAGCTATTAGGCTAACTGAAATAAAACCATGCCAATCTCTAGGTATGGTGAAGGCTATGTGATGATGTGGGGCTATTTTAATTCCAAAGGCCAAGGGAACTTTATCAGGATGCATAGTATCCTAAAAAAAAAAAAAAAAAAAAAAAATACTTAAAAATAAAAATCTGCCTGCCTCTATGGGAATTTAACATAGGGGTGTCCAAACTTATGCACCCTGTATTTTAAGGAAGAACATTTATTTATTTACGATACATTATTCATTCACAAAGACAATTGGTGTCCTTAAAGGTTGGATTTTTCCTAATTTTTTTAAATTAAGGCATTAAGTTCAGTTTCCAAAAGATGATTTTTTATTCCTCTTTTTAGTCAACTTTAGTATGGGTGTCTAAACTTATGCATAGCACTGTATATATATATATAACGCTGTTGAAAGTGGAATGGGACCGAGCACCCCAACAAACTTGTAGCCAGTCAGCAGTAGGGGGCATGTCCACTCATGATGGGAGAGGAGAGAGAGTAAGCCAATCAGCAGTGGGGGGTGTGTCCATTCATGATGGGAGAGGAGAGAGTGAGCCAATCAGCAGTAGGGGGTGTGTCCACTCATGATGGGAGAGGAGAGAGTGAGCCAATCAGCAGAAGGGGGTGTGTCCACTCATGATGGGAGAGGAGAGAGTGAGCCAATCAGCAGTAGGGGGTGTGTCCACTCATGATGGGAGAGGAGAGAGAGAGTTGAGAGGAGAGCTGAGCAAGAGATTTGAAGAAAGACTTTAGAAAGAGAGATGGCTGAGAGAGACATTTACAAAAGAAAAAGAAAAAGAAGGGTTATGATCTGCCCAGAGCTTTTGCTCTCTTGTGTACTGTATGTTCATTTCTTTGTTCTTCCTTGTCGTTTGTTCATCATCTTCACTATTAGTATTATTTTGCGTCGCTTCTGCCATGATAAAATATATACTTTTGTATTTTGTTTTTATATATATTTTGAGAAATCGCATTCTGCACCTATAACAATGTATTATTTGCAAAGAAAAAAATGTACCTTGAAAAAAGTAATTATTAAGATGTGTACACTTGATACTTTTTACTCGATGGTCACACCACATGACAGTCATTAAATGAAAACTTTTCTTGAACGTTTTTCCAAACCTTATGAAAGCAACATGAATACAAGAAGTAAGAAGAAGAACTAGATTTTGAAAAGATGTCTTCTTTTACTGTGAACACTTATTTTTCATCAACCCTAATGTGTGTCTTTTGCTGGCCTAGGGCTCCAAGAGGACAACCCCTCAGACGCAGAGACAGAGTGCTGCGATGTCCGATGGGACAGCAGGGCGGACAACAGCTCCACAGGCACTCTCAAAAGAACTCACCCGTCATGTCAGCACGGGACATCCCTGACCTCGTCAGCGGCCTCTAGACTGTGCAACAGCAGACTCAAACTCTGCCTGCTGGTCCTCGTCCTCCTTCATACTGTTGCCACTCTCACAGCATCCCACAATCCCACTGGGTTCAACCTCACCTCCAGCTCCTCCAACGAGGAATGACGGAATAGCCACTCGGTAACACAGTTACAGTGCCGATTCCAGTGACGTGACGGACCGTGGGTGACTTGCTGGTACAGAAACTGTGGACGTGCAATCAAAGCAAACTGACCAAGCTAAACAAACACTGGACAAATCCAATCAACCAACAAGAACAAGGGACAACACCGTAGCCTTTGTTGAAAGAGGCTTCTAGGGGGCGGAGTTCTCTCGCACCACTTTTTTTTACACTGTGTCTATGGTTTGGATTTCTGTTGCACTAGATGACTACAGGATCTAATTCATGTTTCTTTTCTTTTCATTTGGGTCTTTGTGCAGAAAGGATTGGCAGAGACGGATGAGTTAAATGTACAGTATCCAAGTGAATATTCCAAGACTGAGTGCGTGTCCATGTGAGCGAATGGATGAGTGCGTGTGCATGTGTGCCTGTGCTTGCATCCGTGTGTCCACTAAGATGTTCTTCTCGTTTCTATTCATAATCACAAACTCTCTGAATGCTGCTCTATTCATTACGAGGGTTATATATTGCAGTTTATTCGTTGACAAATCTGCCTAGACAAATACCAAGGCACCCAACAAAAAAGCCCAGGTTCAAACTCAGATTCTCCCATTAAGACCCTGTAACCTTATTAAGGTAGTCTGATGTTTTTGTTGCTTGTATGATGTCATTTCCTGCAAGGTCAGGTCAGTAGCTTTGGGGGTCTGGGAACGTTAATGTCGCTCAATTATTTGTTTAAGTGCTTGACTGAAAAGGTCTTTGTTGGGATGTTACCCCCCCCCCCCCCCCCCCCCCCCAGTCTGCCAAAAGATATCAGCCAATTTTAATGTTATATATTATATTAAGATATTATATTCTCTACCCTATATTCTCTAATTGCATGTTAGAACCAGAGTTTAGACTACGCTGCTAAAGTTTTAAAGAAATAAATCCAAACAATCTGAAAAAGAGTAGCTCTCACTCCAAGTACCGTCCAAATTATTTGGCAGCATGAACCCAGCCAATCAGAGCTTACGAGACAAACGACTAAATCACACAGAGAGGATCCATCATTCCTTATACAGTAAAGGGCTTACCCATCATCTACACACATTCAAACACTCCTGCATGTAGAGACTCACGTGGCATGAATAACTCAGTGAAAACAATGTTAATTTTTTACAAAGATAGTCACGTCAGCAGGAAGTTGGGGAGCTCAATCTTGTGGCTCCAGATAGAAGAATGAAGGCCCGTCTCAGGTGGCAGGGCTTAAGGTATCTGCTTCTTTGTGAGAAAGAGAGGCAAAGTTAAGGGCTGATATATTATTTTATGTTTTTTTTTTCTACAGGTATGCTCTAATGAGGATGTGTCACTGTGACACACAAAACGAAGCCTTGAGTTTAACTAAGTTCTTGAAAGCCTCAGTGTGAACCTGTTAAAATGACAGGCGTCACACCTGTGTTTCCATCCTCATAAATGTTAGATACATATACATATACATACACATTTCATAGATCAGTCACAGCTAGCTTTAAGGCTAACTATGCTAACTAAAAAAGAAAAACAAAGTGTTGTGTAGCCATATTTGTGTAAAGCAGGCCAACATAATGCATGCCATAGGAATAAAATGGAGCACATACATTCCATGTCTAATTTTATTCCCTGCCTTTAGCTTAAAAATAAGACAATATCTGTAGATTGTCTGCATTAGGGATGCGGTCGCGTTTTCCTTCGTATGCCGAAATTCCGTTTTCCGCACGTGAATTTCGCAACGGATTCAGATTTGTTAACCTTTGAACAATCAAATGTGTCGTATTAACCAATATTAAGCAGCTTAGCTTGGAAGTGACCTCTGAGTTAGTGGTGCTTCATGCATCACTACACTATTAGACCTTTTTTGTCTGCAAAGTTTCGCTAATGTGACGGCATCTTTCGGCTACTTTTGGAATCCAGTGATGATGATACCATCAAATGCTATACCATTAAACTTCAAATATCAACTCTGGGGCAAATTTAACAACCTTAATTTTAAGAGAAAAAAATCAATCCATTTGCCCTTTTGTGGTTTAAGCTAGCATTAGCGGTGACCTTTTAAGGTGTCAGAAGCACAAAGTGATTTTTGTTGTTGTCTGAAACAGACTGCTAATGCAGCTCAGTTTAGCTGATAAAAAGGCATTTGACTTGAACGGTCAAAAACACAGAGAGAAGCTCATTTCTTTCCATTGTTTTTAAATTGCATATTTTTCAACAATGTACTCAGAGCGCTAATTGTTGGCTGTTCAGGGTTTTTGAATTTGGGCTTGTGGAATTTTATCAAAACATATTTGATATTAATAATGACTTTTAATATCCTCACCATTACAGCTTTGATTCATTGCTTTTAGGTCCATCTCTCCTATCTAATGTTCTAATGTTCTCATTAATACATAAGTATATTTCAAATGAAACCAATATGTTACCAGAAACGCCATAGCCAGTGCTATGTGTACAATGCTATGCCTGTGCTTTAGTTAAAATAGCGTGACCAGGAAAGTTTGACCATATGATAAGGCACAATGGTTTGAGATGTATAAGGGCAGTCTGGCAAGCTGTGCTGAGGACTTTGCTGATGAATAATTAGAGAGATACAGTATACCCTCCTGAGAGCTTATTAGTTGGTTTATAACCCTCTATATTCAGCTCAGACCACCTGCTCCGGAACACCGACTAAATCAACTTCTCCAAATGGGCCTGACTGTATAAGAAAGACGGATAGGAGATGGGATAGAGAGAGATGGGCTAATGACAATGGCTTAGCACTATTATTATTTTGCTAAGAATTTCTAGATGTTTGTTATAGCAAGAAGACAAGCGGACACACACACACACACACACACACACACACACACACATTGACACGATTATACATGCTTTTTCACTCAGAAATCCTGTGTATGTATATATACTTGGTGATGCTCTATAATTCGAGCTGTCAATTTCAACATATAATTGGACTAATGCAACAAGTGTTGCTGAATCAGGCACCTTGTTAGACAAAAACGCCTTTCGAACGACACCATTCGCAACAAAGCATGTACTAAAACATCTTCCTAAAAGGAGAGCGGCGTTGTGGCTGCTCAGATTTGTCATGTTTGTAACATGTTTCTCTGTGTTTGTTGGGATTCAATCACCATTCAGTATGTCTCAGCGACTAACGAGATTGAATGTAACAGATGCCTGCTAATATCGCTAAACACCACCAAACCTACTATAAGATGTATTTTATGCTTGCACATGTTTTATGGTCATTTCCAAGTACTGATCCAGCTGTGTAAGTAGTATTCCACATTGCGTAATCACTTAGCAAGCAGAAATACTTTCTTTTCTCTTTCTGAATCCTGTGGACCTATGCAGCCCTCAACCTCAGTTGTTTTTTCTGTTGTAAATACGTTTTGAGAATGCTAAACAATGTGTGTCTCCGTTTGATTGGAGGTTTCCTTGTGTTCTGAGTTGGTGTCCTTTTTTAACTCCTCTTTTGTAAGTGTCAGAGATCATTGGTTGGTTTATGCTGAGATCGATACTGAGAGCGGAGTGGTTTCATCACAAGAACTGTTCTCTTGGTCACAACATCGGCACCTGCAGGCTGTGATGCTGTGTGATGGTATGTGCAAAGCAATGACTTTATGAAAAAAAGACAAAGGTTTAAAGGCATATAGAGATAACATTATGACTATGACTACTGGAAAAAAAATAATATTATATACTACCGGTATATTGTAATATTATAGATGATTTAGTTCAGTAACCTATTTAATTTTTTTACAAGCAACTTTGATGAAATAATTTATAAAACAATCTCACATGTTATGATCTTTTCGAAGGTATGATTATACTGCTAAAATGATTAAAGTTGTGTTCTGATGAAATAACAAATATCGTCTGTTCACTTGTGTCTCTTTCGTTTTGAGCGTTACTTTTAAGTCAAAAGAGGTTATAACATATTCAGGTCATACCCAGCTAAAAGAAAAAAAAGAAATTCTAAGAACTTTTTGCAAGTGTTCCTTTTAAAGGCACACTATGCAGTTTCCATTTTTGTATTTAACGTTACTGACGTAAATACCACTTACCCAGAGCCGTCTCTGCACTCTTCCGACCGCGCTTTTTTTGTTGTTTTCTTCGTCGACTCTGCCAAGAATTATGGGAACATTCCTTTTGAATATTCTCTGAACATTCTGAAGCTAACATTTAAAAAAAAATGTTAGACAAATGTCCAACTAAAACATTTCAGAAAAAAAAAAAAACGCTCCATGAACGATGTATAAGACATTTTGATTAGACGTTATTAAAGACCAGATAACTTAGAACAAACGTTCTATTAACATTACTGGAAGAAAATTTGTTCTTAACTTTAAGAGAATCTTGCCACATTATGAGAATGTTCCCTGTTAGCTGGGTAATTGGTTGTATAATAACTATATATTATATTTTGACATAATACGATGGTAGATATTTTAAAAATAAGTAAGGCATGCATGTTCATGTTTATCTGACTCTTAAGTGAACCCTGTAGGTTTACAGGTCAGACCTGATCGACCGGACTAAACCAAAAGCTAACAGTCAGGATGAAAGGACAAAAGTAAAGTCAACACTCCTACAATATAAGCTGACACAGAAGTGGACCTGATAGGTTGTGCCTGTTTGAGTACGGATTTGCGCAGATAGTTATCAAAAATTGTTAACGCAAATATCCAAAGCTGAACAGTGGACTCTCTCAGTAATCAGTGTAATATATGCATATCATTATTTTAAAGGCAATTCTAAGTGTGAGGAGTGTGAGTAAGATAGATTTATAGTTAAGTGTTTTACCATTTAACCTTTTTTTTTTTTTTGGTTTTCAAGGACTACAATCAAAGACCTCACTTATCAAAACAATATCTTTATTATCTTTCAAATTCTAAAAAGATAAATATAAATATACTCATAAAACAAAATGGTACAAATAAAGTGAAGCACATGGAAAATATCGCTTTCCTTATTCAAACTGATTTTTTTTTCCCCCAGTGAATATATGATGAACATGAAGAATGAAAGCTGTATCATATACTTGGATATATGAGCAATATCACTTTCATTGTCATGCGGAATGTCTTTATTTCTATACCAGACAGATCGTTAATTTTGTCGAAAAAATTAAACACTACTCTCATATAAATTGTCTTTATATCACTTTTCAAGTACATCCATGAATATGGCTGTTTTCAGGGTTTTTCCAGGACTTAAATTTCGAAAAGTCAAATTCAAGTACCTCAAGCACTTTAACCTTGTACGAACTGTTGTTCTTTTAGCACTGCTATGCTCTGTGTAAATTAAAGGAGAAGTTCACTTTTAAAATGAAAATTCTGTCATCATATACTCACCCTCATGTTGTTTCAAACCTGTATGAATTTCTTTCTTCTGCTGAACAGAAAAGATGATATTTAGAAGATTATCAGTAACCAGACAGTTTTTGGGTCCCATTGACTTCCATAGTAGGAAAAATATATACTATGGAAGTCAATGGGACCCAAAAACTGTCTGGTTACTGATAATCTTCTAAATATCTTCCTTTCTGTTCAGCAGAAGAAAGAAATTCATACAGGTTTGAAACAACATGAGGGTGAGTAATGATGACAGAATTTTCATTTTAAAAGTGAACTTCTCCTTTAAGTAAAGATACCACAATGTTATACACGGCACTGCTTTCTTTTGATGGATCAGCCTGATCTGTTTTATGTCAATTACATTTACAAATGAGCTTTAGAGAGCGGCCTACACAATTAATTCACTTACCTGTTCAACAAAAAAGAAGAAACTTGGGTGTCACAACGTCATCAGATCTTTCCACCTTGTAGGTTACTGATGTTTATGCTAGTTTGTACCTTTGTCTTTCTGTCTTCTGCTTCCTCGACTAGTGATTCTCCCATTGCCTTAGCCGGTAAAGCATGAAAATAAGTGTCTCATTGTCTAAATTTAGCTTATTGCGTCATAAAACAGCACAACGCTACTAGTGTATCCACAGAGATGGCAGCCAATGAGCATCAGGATTCTCTATGACTTTAAGTGAAACTGTCATTTCAACATGGCAAAATACCTTGAGGGGGTGACCCATTATATATAAAACACTTTTTTTATATAGAAAACTACTTCATCTCACATTTACACCACTCAGATGGCTCTTCAGAAAAAATAATACATGGATTGGCAACTGTGGCCCTCAAAATCGCCTTTCCTACTAAGTTTAGCTCCAAATCTAATCACACCTGACCAAGTTAATCAAGGTCTTCAGGATTACTAAAGCTTCAGGTGATGTAGGGTTTAAACTAAACTCTGCAGGAGCTTGCCATTAATAGAACGTTTTGTTACGAGTTATCTGGTCTTCAATTAATTTCATTAGCTCAAAACCGCTATTTATACGATGTTCATGCAACGTTTTGTTTTTCTCTCTCCCTGAAACGTTTTAGTTGGCCAACGAATTTCTAATGTCTTTTTACAAGTTATCTGGGCTGCGTCCGAAAACTTGTTGCATCGCTGCCCTATCAGGCAATGACTTTTTAGGCAGCGTTTGCACATGAAGTTACCTCACAAAACTGATTTCGGACAGACTTCTGAGGCAGCGTAACAGTTTAACAGCAAAATAGAGCAAACTTTGGTGAAAACTAAGTGAATATTTAATGACTACAATAGTAATTTCTTGTTAGAAATGACATCTTAAGTGGAAAACTTTGATCAAAAATGTACATTTACACACACTGTTGAACAGCCGCAACTTTCAGACGCCATCTTTATTTTTCTAGCTCAACTGAAAGCACAGGATTGTGGGATATCAAAGGCAGCGAAGGATACTTCTATGCTGTCTTCAAAACTCGATCAGATGAAGGTATCTCAGGAGACAGGAAGTGAAACTAACATTGCATGAATTCGGACGTGCCTTGATGCCTTCCAACCTTGGAATGCGTACACCGAAGGCAGCATTTATCAGATTTCGGACGCAGCCAGTCTTCAATAAAGTTCATTAGCACAAAACCGGTATTTATACTACGTTCATGCAAGGTTTTTTTTTTTTTCTGAACGTTTTGGTTGGCCATCCAATATATATATATATATATATATATATATATATATATTCTTTTTTATTATTATTATTTATATATTGTTTTAGAACGTTCAGAGGACATTCAAAATTAGCATCATATATTTACAAAATGATACAGTTGAATTTATAAAATAATAAAAAAAAAAAATATATATATATATATATATATATATATATATATTTAAAATTATATATTCTTTTTTATTATTATTATTTATATATTGTTTTAGAACGTTCAGAGGACATTCAAAATTAGCATCATATATTTACAAAATGATACAGTTGAATTTAAACTTTCAGAGAACATTAAGAAATAAAAAAATGTATAACTTAATGGTCACGTAAATCGTACTTGTTGCCCTGCACCGATCTAATATCACTATGTATTTTTTTTCTATAGCTGTTTAATAGCCAACAGTATATCAGTTTATCAAGTAAATACACACAAAAAACCTACTACAGACAATCCAACTAAAACCTACTAATACACAGACAAAAAGTCAGACTCAGCTATGTAGGTAGCCATTTATTTCATAAATATCACTTTAGGACATTAGTTATCACATGTGTTTTAAATGTATAAATGTAAACAGTTTAATAATTGTAATTTTTACTGGGTGCACACAGGCCTTGTATTAATTCATGAATATTAGCTACTGATAATGCGTTAGCCGCCAACAGACGGTTCCGCTGTTTCCTCCCGGAACTTCCTAAAAGCGACACCAGTGTACAGTCAGCAGCAGTCCGGCTAGATTTGCTGCTAGCCACAGTTGATCAGCTGTTATTTCACGGGATGTTCGTGTAGATGACCGTTTCTCCTGCTCGTAAGCTCAGCTGAAGATGTGCCGCTGAAGAATGCGATAGATGTGAGTAGTTTTGTATCAGATTGGCAGCAGATGTGTGTTAGATATGGCTAGCAGCTGTATTAGCTGTGCAGTACATGAAGTCCAGAGGGAAAAGCTGCTGTCAACATCAATATGTCATCGGCGTGTTTATGATTCCTGTCATCTAGGTTTGGACTTCAGGGTGTTTCTCTCTTACGATGTCAACAGCTGGCTGAAAAGCAAAGTGCGGATATGCTGACAGTGTTTTACTGTATGATTTGATATTGGGGTCAGGTCGTGGAGCAGCTGCTTTTATATTGAATTGAATTGCATTGCGAAAGTAATGTTGATTTTGGAAAAACAGCTCTAAAAATGTTTCTGATATGTGCAGTATATAGAAGAATCAGTACTGATCCTCATCTGCATTCCTGTGTGTTTGGATTGGTCAAGACTGGACTTGGTCCCTAAACACCCTGAGGGCTCAGACACCACTGTGTCGTGTCATCAGAAAACACCTTATAGTTTTTATAACTTACAATGTGTATTTGCTCTAGTTTTCTGCTTCTGCAAAAATTACTGTGGTGCTACTACCATGGTACAAGCAAGGATTATATCAGAGGGTAATACCATAGTACGTCAGTATCATTGTAGGGCAGGAAGATGTAGCCTAACCAAAATCTTATAAGTCATTTTATATCAATGGCAACTGCGTTTATCACAATAGAGTTATGTATTTATTGACAATATAGTTAGTTACTGGAGTCTTAACAGAAATGGCTTAGGCTATATATTACTTAACCATGTTAATGCCTGTTTTTGGATAATCCGGTGAATTAAGTACTTTACAGATGAAAAGCACTTAGTCTCATTTGATTTATTTTCTCTTTCTATTTGGAAATTTATATTAGGAAAATAAGTGGAGAAAAAAAAAAATCAGGGACAAAACAGACTAATATTTTAATACAAATAGGCTAGTTCCTGCTTTATCTGATTGGATGAGCCACATTCAAGGTTGTTGTAAAATAGTCAAATTATATTTAAAGTATACAAAGTTAAAATATAGCCTATATTCAAGAGATTGTACACCAACAAATTATGTCATCATTTACTCTCCTTTGTCATTCCAAACCTGGATGACTTACTTTATTCTCCGGAACACAAAAGAAGATATTCTGAATAAGTTTGATAATATTTTTGGTCACCATTGACAGAAAATTAATTTCTCAAAATGTTATTTTTTCCACAGAAGAAAGTTAGTCGTACATGACAGTAGGCCTATAGCCTACATGACAGAATAAATATCCTTAATCATGCGATTTTACGTGGCAACCACCAGAGTTGCGAAGAGTCTGAAGTAACGAAGTAACTTAAGTAAGTCTGAAGTAACGAAAAGGGCAAATGTATAAAAAAGGTTTGTTTTAATTTTGCATTGAGAATATAGATGAATTAGATTTTTTTATTATTATTATTATAGTTACATTTATTGCAAAATTTACTACAATCAAGTTTGATTTTTGGGTTACTCTAGAGCTGCATGAATAATTGTTAAAAGATTGTGGTTATAGTAAAGATATGAGATTATAGTTTTGATAAAAACACTGATGTCTACGGTAGCGATCAAAGTGGAGCAAATCACCATTTGAAGTGACTTGGCGCTTCAAATAACAATTTTATCGATTACATTTTATGTCACCAGGTGGCGACAAGTAGGCTAACTGTTAAAATGTATTTGTCATTGAATCATTTGTTCAAGAAATTAGTTCAGCAAAAATGCTGATTCATCCAGTAATGAAACAAGTGGAGTCATTGAATCATTCATTCAAACCTAGTTTTTTTAAACAATCCAGATTAAAACATTTTAAAAAGACTGCAGCAAATAACATTTTGTTAGAACTTTTAGTAAATTACACATTATTTTGTTTAGTTGTCTGTTCAGAATCATGGGAGAATCCTGTTTGAAACTAAAAAATCTTCTCAATTTATCCAGAATCATGCAGCTCTTGGTTACACTAAGGTAACGTTGATCAATTGTATAAAGCACTCTTTAAATAAAGGTGACTTAACTTGGCTGTGTAATTAAGTACTGAGGAAAATGAACTATATGTATTTATGGGTTAAGGTTTGGGTTAGATGCTTGTAAATATGCACAATTTACTGTTATTACTATAGTAAGTACATGTAGCATGTGTAACTAAACTTAAAATAAAATGTAAATTTTTGTCCCTTCTTGGAAAAAAAAATTAGGCAGCACCAAATGTTATAATAACATCTCTGACCTTACAAACCGCCCTTCTATGTTTCTCCAGAATACGCCTGCAGTGAGTTTCGGAGACTCTCTTGTCATCAAGGTTGCCGCCATGGAGAAGCCATGGAGGTTATGGGCGGCACTCGAGGCGTGTTTGCTGACCGTGTGCGCGTGGTCATGGGGAATCTGCCGCGTCTCCCTGCTAGCCCTCATTCTGACCTTCCACCTGTACGGAGGCTTCATTCTGCTGGGACTCATCCTGGTCTCTGTGGCCGCCATCCTGTACAAGTTCCAGGACGTCCTGCTCTACTTCCCCGACCAGCCCTCGTCCTCGCGTCTTTATGTTCCCATGCCGACGGGAATCCCACACGAGAACGTGTTCGTCCGCACCAAAGATGGCGTACGGCTCAATCTCATCCTGCTCCGTTACACGGGCGAAAACCCGGCCACCGCTCCCACCATTTTATATTTCCACGGCAATGCGGGGAACATCGGCCATCGTGTGCCGAACGCACTGCTCATGCTGGTGAACCTGAAGGCCAACGTGGTTCTGTTGGACTACAGAGGCTACGGAAAGAGCGAAGGAGAACCTTGCGAAGAGGGACTGTACCAGGACGCAGAGGCTACCTTGGATTACATCATGACCCGGCCGGACATCGACAAGACCAAGGTGGTGCTGTTCGGCCGATCGTTGGGGGGTGCGGTGGCCATCCGCCTGGCGTCGGGAAACCCGCATCGAGTGGCCGCCATCATGGTGGAGAACACTTTCCTGAGCATCCCGCACATGGCGGCCACGCTGTTCTCTTTCTTCCCCATGCGTTACTTGCCGCTTTGGTGCTACAAGAACAAGTTTCTGTCCTATAGACACGTGGCTCTCTGCCGTATGCCATCTCTCTTTATCTCTGGCTTATCAGACCAACTCATCCCCCCGGTGATGATGAAACAGCTGTACGAGCTGTCCCCGTCTCGGACTAAACGCCTCGGCATCTTTCCCGAGGGTACGCACAATGACACCTGGCAGTGCCAGGGTTATTTTGCCGCCCTTGAGCAGTTTATGAAGGAGCTACTTAAAAGCCATGCAAGTGAAGAGACGGCCCAGGGGACGTCCAACGTCACCATAATCTAGAACAGTCACTACAGTTGACTGCTCTATAAATCTGGACCTGCTCAAAAAGAATGTAAAAATTGTTTCTCTCTTTTTTTTTTGAATTATTTCTCTTCTCCCCAACTTCCTAAGCTCTTTCTTTCCTTTGATCACACACCAATAATTCAGTTAATTATTTACAATATCATTTATTCAATAGTGAAGGCTGCATTTTTTTTTAAAGCCTTTAAAATATATTTTGTCAGTTTTTATATCAAGTTTAGATGCATCTGCCTCAATAATTGAATGCCCTCTTAGTCTTTTTTCTTTTTCATTTTCAAGCAGTGTCCACTTTTAAAGGGTTAGTTCACTTGATTACTCACCCTCATGCCGTTCCAAACCCGTAAGACATTCTTTCATCTTCGGAACTCGAATGAAGATCTTTTTAATGAAATCTGAGAGCTTTCGGTCCCTCCATTGACAGGTTACCACTAGTAATCCATGTGACTCCAGAGGTTTAACCTAAATTTTACAAATTGACGTAAGTGCCTTGGTTGCGAAATCTGGGGGGGGAGGGACAAAGCACTTGCGTCGCTTCCTAAAATTGAGGTTAAACCACTGGAGTCACATGGATTACTTTAATGATGTCTTTACTACCTTTCTAGGGCTTAAAAATGTTGTTGCATAGGCTGTGAATCGTGAGACAGAAAGCACTCAGATTTCATCAAAAAGATCTTCATTTGTGTTCTAAAGATTAACGAAATTCTTGCAGGTTTGGAACGAAATGAGGGTGAGTAATTCATGACAGAATTTACTTTTTTTGGTGAACTAACCCTTAAAAATGATACTAAAAGCCCAGCCACCTGCACATACAATTTGAAAATAGTTATGTCTAATCAAGGATAGCGGTTTTAAATTCACGAGTAAAATAATGTCTGTGGTCAACATTGCTTGAGGAAATGATCACTTTTGTTCTACCACTTAAAATATACATGTAAAAAGCATAAGTTGGCTACAAATTGCAAAAAAACAAACACATTTTTTTTTTTTTTTTTTTTTTTTTATAATTTACAAAGCTTTAAAATCATGTTTTAGGTATGACTGTATGTAATTTATTTTTACTCATGAATGACAAACTGCTATCCCATAATGTCCTAGATTTTAGGATTACTAAACTGAATAACCCTAACAAATTACTAAACGATTTGAGAAGCTCTTTTTATTTATTTTGTTTATATGTAATATATGCACACTTTTTTTTTTTTTTTTTTGGAACAAAACAGAGTGCTCATTGTAATCATTTTTTGTGCATTTTTTTTTTTTTTTCAAAATTCCAGTGAATACAGTTAAATGGACCAGGGGCAACTGATCCTAGTTTACTCAACTTTGTCTATGGCATTTCATGCATTCAGTCGTCTGTGCCGGCCGTGATGTGTTGAAGCTTTATTATATCACACTGCCTTCGTTTTTTTACGGGAGGTTTAAAATCCACTCAGGAAATCGGCTCATTGTGGTTTAATCCCATGTTTTGGATTTGCATATGGAGCTGTGTGTGAGAAGTAAAGATTTCGATACTGATTTTCATGTGGGCTGCAGTACACTGTGAGCACTGTATGAAAATACCAACACAACAAGCCTAAAGTATGTTTACTCTCTCTCAGGCTTATAGTGATCTTCTGGAAGTAAGAGTGAAATCGCACATAACAGCTGCTTGACAGAGTTCCAAGCACAGTCCATTTGCACAACTTGTAAATAAGACGTTTCCCTTTTTTCAATCAGGTCAAGTGCTTAGCATCATTTATCTGCCCATGACCTGCTTTGTTTGGATCATGTTGAAAAACCTGTCCATTGGTGACTGTTGCGCTGTAGTCACACATCCATTTCCTATAACTCTTTGCAGTTCCCTTAAAAATCAGAAACATTCACACACAAAAAAAGAGAAAATTGTCATCATCTACATCATTCCATACCTATATGACTTTTTTTCTGAAGAGTGCATGAGTTGCTCTTTTCAATGCAGTTAAAGGTAGAAGCCTAAAGCTTCAAAAGGACTCAATAAAAGTGAGGTATCCTGAAAGTAGTCCATATGACTTCTAACTGAATTGTTTAGAATTGTGACTAAATCTCTGAGACTGGTTTTGTGACACAGATTCTCTCATGAACTTTCATGAGCTACATCTGATGATTCAGTGAAGAACAAAATTCAGGCTTCAGACGACTTGGAATGCGGAGCGCAAGTCATCTTGAAAGCTTTGGATCTCATCTTTTGTTATTGCATGGACTAGAGCGACCATCACATTCTTCGAATTGTCTCCTTTCATGTTTCACAGAAGAAAGTCCAATGGGTTTTGGTAGAGTAAATGATGGCAATTTTTCAATTAACTATTTAGCGTATTGAATCGGGGGTATAGACATTGAGGTTTGTCCTTTCTTTAGGCTCACGTTGGTGGTTGACTGTCGAGCGCCCAATAAAAGGTGGACTTTGCAAACTTTGCCCGTTACGTAGTGTTGGATCTGTGCACATCCAAGTCTGTTATTATTGCATGCTTTAGTCAGCGCATTTGCTGATGCACTTTACGCTCACATCTGTTGTAATGCGTGAAAACTGCCTTTGAATGTTAGGATTACAGATTTCAAGGCAGAGTGATCCTATGTCAGTTTGCATGCAAATATTGATATCTTCAAACCAAGAGGGTATGTCAGGCTTCCAAAGTCCACCTTTTGGGATTCGGCAGATTCTTTTCGAGGTGGGTGTTTTAAGAGATTGTATAGTCGCACAGTTGAGCTCTAGATGTCTTCAGTTATGTCTAGCGTTATTTATGGTTATTAGTTATGTAGAGATGGGCCGGTTGTAAGAGTAAGCAGTGGAACCAGCCAATGCAAGAGAAAAAGTTCCCAAGACACCGGGATTTTTGTGGTTTCAATACATAAGATACTTTTGTATATCAGTTTATTGACCTTTTGATTTTAAAATATATATTTGCAATGGTCATTATTGATCATATAGGCCTAATTCATAAGAACTGCCTCTAAACCTTATGAGGAAATATTTTCAAATTCATGTATCATTTGCAATGTGTCATTTAGTTGAACTCACAGTGATGTGCCATGATACCTTATTGAATGTCTGTGTGGTTGAGTGTAAACCTTGGAACAAAGATGCTGACATATGATAAAATAATGAAAATACTACTTTAGAGTTTACTAGATTTGATTAATACTCCATTGGCATGTTCTGGCCATTCTTTTGGGCTAGTTTGTGTGTTGAAATCTCATTTCATCTTGTTCATAAACTGAATATATGAAATAATATAAAGCGCTGCTCATGTTTTGTATTTGCTTTTTACAGTAAATAGCAGAGTGGAAAGATTCAGTTCTGAATGTGCAAGGAGGGTTTTCTTATTCTTTCAACATTTGTGTTTTGAGCTATGGATTTTCTATTCGAATCATGTGTTCATGTACATACAATTGAATCACACTTTCTATTTTCTGTCTGGTGACATGCAATAAAGAAATCAAACCCTTCTGATAACTTGACTGCAAAAGTCTGTTTGTACTTTAAAAGCCACTGGTTCCTGTTTCTGGTTTTCACTTTAAAAGAACAAAACTGTTTTGTTTTTTTAGTCTATACCAAGAATAACTTTCGTTTTGCTTTGTCACTGTCATATATATACTTTCTTATGTGCTATTAATGTATTGTTAGCAAAAGTAAGCCTGACATTTATCTGTTATTTATCTTCAGACTCTTGACGCAGTTTGTCGGAACTAAGTAAGTGATGACAAAGCAACTTTCGAGTTGAAGTGCGGTGTTAAATACAGTGGGTGTGGACATCTTGGCAGGAAAGGGATACAAAAACCAGACTGTTAGCCGGGTATTTGTTGCAGACGGGAATTTTTTTGGGGCGAGTACAGTTACTTTTATACTAAGTTGGACTGCAACTGTAGATCTCAGGGATCTTCCTCTCTTCCATATCAACAAAAATCAGCTTGAAGAGGAAGGGTAGTTATGTATAAAAGGTCTGGTCCGGCACTGTTCTGAAAGAAACGTGTGCTAAGAGCTTCAGAGGAATATGAAGATGATTGGTTCATGCCATATGAAGGTGAATTGGATTCAGCAAGCATAACCAAGACCTCCAGACGACCTTTCCAAGTACAAACCTCTCACTGTGAGGATCCTTATTGATTGTAGTCATGTTTTGAGGTGGGTTGAGATCTTTTAAGAAATAAAGCTTATTCAAAATCCGTTTATATGCCATTCAGCCAACATTTAGTCACTAATATCCCATTTACCTAAAAGTTAGTTTCCACCATGCCTGCTGAGGATGTTGGTCCAGGTCGGGGTGAAAGGAGAAGGCTGTCCTGGCTGTTTCTGGTGCTGGTTGTTGCTGCCATCACCACCTCCTCCCTGTCTGTGATCTCCTTGTACCATGTGCTGGCCTTGCAGGCCGAGGTGGAGGGTTTGAGGGCCGAGGTGTTCCGCAAGAAACAAGCGGAGAAACAAACCCATCAGCAGGAACAAGAAGACATCAAAGGCAGAATTGAGGTTTGGACCAGAGTGCATTTCCATTAAATAGTGTTGTAATTGATGATTTGATGGAACTTGAAGGAATTTAATAAATGGCATTTAGTTTATCTCAAGGGTTATATCTAAGTAACTATAAGGTTTGGAGTTAAGAGTCTATTGGTTGTTTTCTCTAACCATGTTTTGTATGTTTGTTTAAAACTCCTAATTCAAAACCGTCAAAATTATATTGTTTTTGGAGACCAAATGTGACCCTGGACCACAAAACTAGTCACATGGGTAAATTTTCTGAATATATATATATATATAAAGCTGGATAAATAAGCTTTCCATTGATGTATGGTTTGTTATGATAGGACAATATTTGACCGAGATACAACTATTTGAAAATCTGGAATCTGAGGGTGCAAAAAAAATCGAAACATTGAAAATCGTCTTTAAAGTTGTACATTTATGTTCGTGATTATGCTGCATTCACTCACAGAAATAAATGTTTTATATATTTACAGTAGGAAATTTACAAAATATCTTCATGGAACATGATCTTTACTTAATATCCTAATGATTTTTGGCATAAAAGAAAAATCGATAATTTTGACCCAAACAATGTATTGTTGGCTATTGCCACAAATATACCCGTGCGACATGTGACTGGTTTTGTGGTCCAGGGTCACAAATGTCCGCTAAACTCCAATCCAATGTCAACATATCTTTGTAAATGGCTTTTGTGTAAGCAAGTAAAACAATAAAACCTTATTTGGTTACACTTTATTTTAAGGTGTCTTTGTTACAGTGTAATAATACAATTAAGTGCTGAGTAATATTAATTAACAACATTACTACTTTCGGTAACACTTTATTTTACCTTGTTACATATGCTACATGTACTTACCAAAGTAATAACAGTAAATTCTGCATAATTACATGGAACTAACCCTAAACCAAACCCTAACCCTATAGTAAGTACATGTAGTTAATTAATATTACTCAGTACTTAAATATATAATTACACTGTAACAGTGACACCTTAAAATAAAGTGTAACCCTACTTTCTATAGGGTTTGGCTTAGTTTTTTTCATGTAAGTAGGTACAATTTACTGTTATTAATAAGTACATTGTAACATAATATGTAACAAGGACACTAAAATAAATTGTTACCTCTTATTTTGACATTTGTACAGGTTAGAAATTATTAATCCTTTCTTTTGCTTTAATGATTTGATGCTGCATAACTATTTTGCTGTTTCAGTTGCGCTTAAAATTGTTCCCTTTGTGACAAATTACCCCATGTACAGTATGTAATTGTTAAATTAAGTTTTGTTTTTTTTTCTTTCTATTTTCTGGGCAACTGGAAATTTAGTCAATTTTTGTAGTCAAGACATTATGGGATTTCCCTATATGAAACTATGAGTTTGAGACTCTTCAGAAATATTCCTGACATGAGAAATATTTAGTTGAGTAAAAAGTGTGACTACCCCAAGTCCTCCGTACAAGCCTCATCCTAATTGGGGAAAAAGCTTGTTTAACTGGTGATCAGCCTAAATGAAGATTGGTTGTCTGTTTACAGTACCTTCAGCAAACTGAGATGGATGATACCACAACAGATCATACTGGCATGTCAAAAAGGAGTATGGGGCATGTCTCAAACAAAGCAGGCAAGCACGCACTTCTGCTTATTCTGTGATGCACTTGTCTTTTTTTTTTTCTTTTTTTTTTTTACTGAGAATAGCTGTGGGTTGTTTGTGTTTACCGACAGGAGTGATGCAGAGCACAGATGGTGTAAGATTAAAACCACTCAATGTCTATATATGTATATTAATAAACATGCACATTCTGCAAAAGTGCACCATCATACATTTGCATATCCAGTTACTTTATGAGTCACTGAATGGAAAAAAATACCACTGTAATCATTCTCATCTCTTACTGGCAGCTACAGAAAATACTTGCAATTAAGAACTGTGTAATAAGAATGCATGTAAATTCACGGTACATGGACACAATTCATTTCAGCTTTTCTTGTGTGTTTTAAACTCCTCTGCCCTTCCACAGAATCCCAAGCCTTCTTACAGATGATGGCAGACAACAGGAAGACAACCTTCCAGAAAGGTACTGAAGGAGTTAGTAAAATCGTAGTATTATAAATGTTTTTATTACCTGTATAGCTAAATTGTGTTCAAGTGATGCATTTTACCAATTTTATGGCAGTTCATTGTACTATGAAAACTCACTGTAACTTTCAGAACTCAACTTCATTCCCAGTCCAATAAGAGCATTTGTTATAACTGACTTGCAGTGACATATTTTAAAATTCTCCAACTTTGTGGCTCCACGGTGATAAATGAATCAACACATGACGTTGAAATGAGTATTCCAAAGATACCTGGATGGTCATTAATGTTTAGATGTTTAGACTGTTATCGAAGGATATTTAATCTTTCAAGCAGGGCCTGTCTGTGGAAGAGGCGACAGACCTAGAGCGCAAAATGACAGGCCCGGTTCTACAAGGGATGATGCTGTAATAATATCATATTGGCGAAACTGATTTGGAAAACGCTCTAGTGCGTATTTGTGTTTGCGCTCTGGAGAGCATCACAGGTTTCTATTTACTAGTGGTGGGGGAAAAATCGATTCTGTTCAGTATAGCGATATTTTGCGCACGCAATTATATCGATACATTTGCGCAAAGTATTTGCAATATTATAAAATTATCTATTTTACTTTTGGGTTTTCTCCATTGGTTTTCTCTGAGTTTACTCTGATAATTTACATTTGCGTATTACATCCACAAGGTGGCGCTTGTTGCGGTGCTTTGTTGTCGTGCATCAGTGTTGCCAGATGTACGATAATTATTGTATTTGTACGATAATTTTGAATTCTGTACGATGTACGATCAATAATGGAAAAAATCCTGTAATGTACGATAATTTCAGAACTGTGTGACACTTCAAATGATGGTCGTTGTAATAGGGCTTCTCATTGATCTAGCTGTGGATTCTACGTCTACCGGGGTAAGAACGTGTAGAGAGAGGGAGCGACAGACCTTGCGTGTGTGTGCTAGTGTGCCTCACGAAGCGCATGTAAGGACCCAACCAATCAATTGTAAGTGCGGGCGGGCTTTTATCTATACTCCCGAATCAGAACCGAACAACCCCCCCCCCCGTTGGAGATTTCTTGACTCCCAGAAATGACTTTGTGCAGGTTGGGATGTCTGTTATTTTCATGTCGTTGACTCGTGTACGATCATTTTCTTCCAAATACGATAATTTTGAGCTTCTGGTACGATACTTGGACATTTCCAATCTGGCAACACTGTCGTGCATTCAACAGCAAATTCAAATGAAAATGGCTTCACCATCACAACCGGTTGTACACGGAGCTCCGTCTTCTTTCAAATCGAAAGTGTGGGTAAATTTCGGTTTTTCATCAAAAAGTGAATAGTATATTCCCAAATGAATTTTGGTTGATGACCTTGCAGCCAACAGGTCTGAACTCTAGCAGTAGGCTACACATTTTTGTTTATTTTTCTCAATTTGATTGAAGCTCTAAGTTACTCTTATTTATATGATTATTCTCAGGTTTATGTTACTCTATTATGTCTGCTTTATGTTGCTCTATTGTATTTAAATAATTTTAAGTTATGTGCTGGAAGCTCACCATTCATGTGAGAGTTCTCCTATTCAGAGAATAATTACGTCCTGTCCTGTAATGAGGTCCTGTGTCCTGAATGTTCAAGGACAAAGTTTTTGCACTACCCTCCTAAGTTTTTGCACTTCAGTTAATGTGTAGAACATAATGTTCACATAATTAAATGTTACATTTTAAGTGAGTTGAGTCTTATTTTTCTCATTTTTTGTAATGCCTTTGAATAATATGGGGGACATGAATCGCAGAATCGAATCGCAATACTTGCTGTATCGCAATATGTAAAAAATCGCAATAATATTGAATCGTGGCCCAAATATCGCAATACTATCGAATCATCACATTTTTGCCAATTCACACCCCCTACTATTTACAATGTGTTTTTGCATCGTTGAGTAATGAAGCCAATCAGACATGTTTGTTGATCTCTTGAACACAATTGGCCATTCTGAGGTGTTTGAGTTGTTTGTTCAGTTCTTGTTTTGTTCGCTGAAGTTTTGTTCAGTTCTGCATGCTCGCAAATTCTCTCATTATAACAATCTGTCACGGGTTGTGAGGTGAAAGCCAAAACGCACAAAGATGATGATGAAGGTTAAAAGTCTTTAGTAATCCACAAAGGTAAATCCAATTACATTCCACACAACGTACACATAGATGAGACCCCCACAAAGATACACTAACTGAACAGAACTTAAATAGTGGAGATAATGACTCACACACCTGAGCACAATGACAAAATCAAGTGAATCACTATGAGGACAAAAGCGGGAATGGTGCAAAACACAGTCCTGATGGTGTGACACACATGGTGTGATGGTGTGACATAATGTGCTGTAAATAAGAGATTAATTGTGCAGTGTAGACAGCTTCATTGATTAACTTTGTGAGATTGCGATGGACTGAGATGAGTGACTGCTTTTTAGTAATTTTTAAATGTAGCTCTCTTTTATGGAGTGAATTATATGCCATAATTAAACAAACAAATCCAGCATTTTGCAAACAAACTCGATCTGCTTTGCAAAGGAAAACTCGACTCGCAAACAAACTCGATCTGCTTTGCAAAGGAAAACTCGACTCGCAAACAAACTCGATCTGCTTTGCAAAGGAAAACTCGACTCGCAAACAAACAGAAAGCAATGTGCAAGTACAAAGGTCAGTTTGAGTGAAAATGCACTGGAGAAACAAATATGTATTATGTTTTACAAATATAAATAAATGAGCCAAGATAATACTTCACAAATAAATACAAACCATCCTACAAATTGCATGTAACCTTTGAACAAATACCAGATCTAGTGCATACAAATGCATATCTGTCTGTTATGATTGTGTGACACTTGGCTTTTTATGAGATCTCTCGGCTTGATTTTCTCACAAATGTGTCCAGGCAGATTTTCTCACAAATGCAGTTGAGCAACTTCCTCTTCTAAAACAGTAGATGGCGCTAAACTAGGGGATTAATTTAGCGCTAGTCTCCCGGGAGAAGCACTGATTTGAAACTTGTCTTTGCCTACAGCTGAGGAAAATGACCAGTGAACGGGTGCCATCTACTGTTTTAGAAGAGGAAGTTGCTCAACTGCATTTGTGAGAAAATCTGCCTGGACACATTTGTGAGAAAATCAAGCCGAGAGATCTCATAAAAAACCAAGTGTCACACAATCATAACAGACAGATATGCATTTGTATGCACTAGATTTGGTATTTGTTCAAAGGTTACATGCAATTTGTAGGATGGTTTGTATTTATTTGTTAAGTATTATCTTGGCTCATTTATTTATATTTGTAAAACACAATACATATTTGTTACTCCAGTGCATTTTCACTCAAACTGACCTTTGTACTTGCACATTGCTTTCTGTTTGTTTGCGAGTCGAGTTTTCCTTTGCAAAGCAGATCGAGTTTGTTTGCAAAATGCTGGATTTGTTTGTTTAATTATGGCACATAATTCGCTCCATACTCTTTGCATGTTTATGCCAATTAACATCCTTTTAGTATTTTATATTACAATATGTTTGCGATAAAGTTGACATCAAAAAAAAAAAAAAAAAAAAAAAACATAATAGTTGACAACTTTATGTGATTATAATACATCACCATTATTCATGACAGTGCAGTTATAATAGTAGCCTATTAGTTTTTCCATTAGCATTCGCCACTTAAACCATGATTAGAAAAAAAATTGTGAAATCACTCAAGTACAACTCTTCTTGGCAGACTTGGCTCCTTAAAATATATTTAAACTTCTGTAAACAAATTTAACTTATATTGCTAGTTGCTTTTACTTGAACAAAAAAGTGTATTTTCAAAGAAACCATGAATTGCAATCATTTAAGATTAAGCATGTCACAGGTAAGAGGCTAGTATTGTGCTTTTTTTTGTTGAATTGTAGTTTGTTTTTGGGTTTTTTTATTCTAGTGTGATTTTATTTTTTTATTTATAAAATAGTATTATAATAATAATTATTTGTTATTTGTTAGTTAATTATCACCATTTATTTATTTCAGATTTATGTTAATGTATATCACTATACATGTTATGTTATAGTATATTGCAGTTCATATGATAATTTTTTTTCTACATGTTCAATTTTTATTTTTTTATTGTCAGAGTTTGCTTTGGAATTAAGCACAGCCATCCCATGGCACGTCGGTCTAAAGCGTGGCTCTGCTCTGGAGGAAGATCAGGACACCATTTTAGTCAAAGAGGAGGGATTCTTCTTTATCTATAGTCAGGTATATAAATTCTCAACTTATGACACAATCTTGATTTTTTTGTTTTTGGCCTCATAACTGAACCTTGAGGCATCCCAACACCATGCTCAGTGTTTTCTCCTCATTATTTCAAGCTTTCCTTTTCCCAGGTCTACTATACAGACTCAACGTTCGCTATGGGCCACATCGTGATTCGTATAAAGAAAAATGTCGTAGGAGACGAGAGTCAACACGTCGTTTTGTTCCGCTGTATTCAGAGCATGAATCGAGTCAATCACTTCAACACCTGCTACACTGGAGGTGAGTGTGGAAAGTCCTGCTACTTTATCAGTGTTACAAAAGAGTTACAAAGTGCAAAGTTGGGTGAATCTCACAAAAACATATCCAGGTCTTTTTTTTTTTCTTTTTTTTTTGGGACATTCAATTTGGTTTGCATTGTGGTGTTATTATCCTTTATCCATTATTATACAATTAATGTATGTGCAAATATACATACTGTAAAAAAATAATAATACACATTATATACATATAAAGTATACACGGTATATGTATCTGTAATGACAAATTTATTGACAAATAAATGCTACTGTATAAATACTCTTAAATTTGAAGTAATCTAAATATAGTTATTTTTTATTATAGTCATTACAGTAATGAGAATTTGTTTGGTATGGGTTTTTCTTTTGTGCACTACAGTAACAAGAATTTAAGAATCTTAATGGTCCAAAAATAAGCTTAACTTTCTTTATGCAAAATAAAAATGTTGTTCATTTCTTGTGGTCTTCGGTTCAAATATAGCCCAGACATGTTCTTGACAGAGTTTTTGAGAATCTCCCAGAAACTAGACCACATTTATTTTCAAACAGTAAGGGAGGCCAGAAATAGCCTACTACGGGCTTATAAATGGCTGTGATGAATATGTTCCTGTGTATGTCATATCATATTTATTTGAGATAATTATTTTTTTCTCCTAATTGTGTATTTTGAACATTGTGAACTACTGAGAATAATAGTATTGGGGTGATAAAAATATCTCATAGAAATGCAATGCATATACAGATAAATATATCTACTATTACAAATGAATGTAACTGAGCATGTAATGTACAGGTGTGGTGAAACTAGACTCTGGGGACAGACTGGAGCTTCTGATACCTCGTACCCATGCAAATATCTCTCTGGATGGGGATTCCACCTTCTTCGGAGCAATAAAACTGGCCTGACTATGGGACAGGACTTTGGATCAGACACTGAATGAGACTGGATATTATCCATTGGTGGAATTGCTATTGACATTCACTGGACTTCACGAATACAAGAGCTGCTCTATGCTATGGAGTATTCTTGAAACTTTCTTCATAAAGCTACTTTGTATCTAGGATAAAGGTTTTTTGCGCTTGTTTTTTTTATGACACACCTCACCTCCTTTATCAGACGTGCGCAAAATTGGCCATATTGAAGTTTTTTCATGTCAAAATTCATGATTCATCAGTCTTCATAATCTTCTATGAAAATGTAATAACCTATGAAATGGCTTTTACATTGCCAAACCTTCTTTGTTTTCAACTACTCTCCTCCAACCACCTGACTCATTCTGGTACGTAACAACCATTTTTCACAATTCAATCGGTTCCAGATTGGATAAAATCAAGTCCCGCTCAGACTTTTTTTTACTCAGTAAATATACTATTTGACTCTACAAAGTGTTGTGAACAACATTTCATGTCGATTTTAATGTCCTTGCTTGTCTTTGTGAATGGACACACACACACTTTTTTGATTCAGAACATCTGTAGAATAAAACCTCAGTATTGCTTTGGTTATTTAAAGGTATAGCGGAGGATTTTTTACTTCCGGGTGGATCACCTATACTATTGGTCCTCCTAATTGTCAATCATTCTGGTGAATCAATCAAACTTTTCAAAAAGTGGAGAGGGCGGGTCTTATCTAAAATTCGGAAAGATCCTCCACTATACCTTTAAAATATAATTTTAACAAAGCACTTTTCCTGTTGTAACATGTATGCTTTCATACATTTCAGTTGTAAATGTATGTAGCCTCCAAGATTGTACCAGCAGATGGAGACAGTATCTCACTGTGGAACAAGAGCTTTGGAAAGTACTTGCTTTGTTGTGTGTGCTTCACACAACTTCTACACAGGCAGCTTTTTCTGTTTGTTGATGGAGGCTATATGCTTTCAGTGTATGAATTTGTCAGCCACATCTGATAAGGAAATCATCATAGCGTCACATGCCTTGTGATACTGGATTTCTGCATCTAAATACAATGTCTCTTAATAAATCGCCAGATCCGCTGTTAGACATGGAGTTGATTGCTTTGCTTAGCTTCACACACGACACGCATTCATGTTTATGAGCTTCATTGAGAATGGTCTTGGATCTTGGCAATATTATGTCCTGCCGTTAGAGGGCACTTGTTTCCAAGACATTTCTTTTTTTATTTCTAATTATGGGACACAGCTGAGATGAAGATCTCTTTTTCATAAATCAAGGTTCAATAATGGAAGCATTATTGTACATATATGTACATTATGCAGTGTTTTGTTTTAGTTTGTCATGTGCCCATTTACAAGAGAACAACTAAAAATGGAACTTAAAGCATCATGTATTTGATCAGAAACCACAAAAACTTATTTAAAATGTTTTATTTATTCTTCAAATACATTTAAATTATCTAAATATAACATTTTAGAATGTGTTTTGTATAAACAGAAAGTGAGGATGATATTCCCTTGTTCCCGTATTTTTGTATATTTGTGGTTATGAGCAGTTTTAGTTTTTATTTAATTTATATTATGCCATATTTCAAGCTCACATTCTGTCTGTCTTTATATCTATCTATCTGTCTGTCTGCCTGTCTGTCTGTCTCTCTGTCTTTATATCTGCCTGCCTGTCTGTCTGTCTATCTATCTATCATTTATCTATTAATAGTATTAATAAGATTAATATTATTTAAAGTGATGAAAATGTCTCAGAGGGATGGATGGATGGATGGATAGATAGATACAGTTGAAACCAGATATTCACATACACTTCAGAAAAAAACACAACATTTTTTATTTCTTTACTGTCATACATTAAATCAGAGTAAACTTTTTCTGTTTTAGATCAAGAAATATTAACAAATTTTTTGCATTTGTTAAATGTCAGAATCGAGCGAGGGAGAATTTTTATGTATTTTTTTTGATAACTTTCATCAAAGTCAGAAGTATACATACACTTCCTTAGTATTTGGTAGAATTGCCCCGAAACTGTTTCACTTGGGCCAAACGTTTTGGGTATCCTTCCACAAGCTTTCTACAATAGTTTGCTGGAATTTTGGCCCACTCCTCTTGACAGAACTGGTGTAACTGGGTCAGGCCTTCTTGTTCGCACTCGCCTTTTCAGTGCCGCCCACAAATTGTCTATGGGATTGAGATCAGGGCTTTGTGATGGCCACTCCAATACCTTGACTTTGTTGTCCTTAAGCCACTTTGTAACTAATTTGGAGGTATTCTTGGGGTCATTGTCCATTTGGAAGACCCATTTGCGCCCAAGCTTTAACTTCCTGGCTGATGTCTTCAGATGTTGCTTCAATATATCCACAAAATTTTCTTTTCTCATGATGCCATCTATTTTGTGAAGTGCACCAGTCCCTTCTGCAGCAAAGCAGCCCCACAACATTATACTACCACCCCCATACTTCACAGTTGGGATGGTGTTCTGAGGCTTCAAAGCTTCGCCCTTTTTCCTCCAAATATACCGTTTATCATTATGGCCGAACAGTTCAATTTTTGTTTCGTCAGACCACAGGACATGTCTCCAGAAATTAAGATTTTTGTCCCCATGTGCAGTTGCAAACTGTAGTCTGGCTTTTTTATGGTGGTTTTGAAGTAATGGCTTTCTTCTCCCAGAGTAACCTTTAGCTCATGGTGGTACAGGACTCGTTTTACTGTGGATAATGACACTGTCTTACCAGTTTCAGCTAGCATCTTCACAAGGTCTTATGCTGTTGTCCTGGGATTGATTCGCACATTTCGTACCAAAAAACGTTCCTCTCTGGGACTCAGAATCCATCTCCTTCCTGAGCGGTATGATGGTTGTACATTCCCATGTTTTTTATACTTGCGTATTATTGTCTGAACAGATGAACGTGGGACCTTCAGGCATCTGGAAATTGCACCTAAGGATGAGCCACACTTGTGGAGGTCCACAATTCTTTTCCTGATGTCTTGGTTGATTTCTCTTGATTTTCCCATGATGTCAAAGAAAGAGGCTCTGTGTTTGAGGTGTGCCTTTATATGCATCCACAGGTGTGCCACCAATTAACTCAAATTAACTCAAATCAGAAGCTTCTTAAGCTCAGAATGGAATCATCTGGAGTTTTCTTTTTGTTTAAAGACACAATAAACTTAGTGTATGTATACTTCTGACTTTGATGAAAGTGATAAAAAAAATACATAAAAATTCTCCCTCGCTCGATTCTGACATTTAACAAATGCAAAAAAATATGTTAATATTTATTGATCTAAAACAGAAAAAGTTTACTCTGATTTAATGTATGACAGTAAAGAAATAAAAGTTTTTGTGTTTTTTTCTTAAGTGTACTGTAAATATATGGTTTCAACTGTAGATAGATAGATAGATTCATTCATTCTCTGTATGGCTTAGCTTTTATTTTCAGTTTAACTGATTTACTTTCAAAAACTGATGAATAAAGAATCATCTGCCAAATCTCTTGAGGAAATGTTCTCACACTTAAACCTTTATAAGGCCTCCACACAATTGTGTTTGTTTCGCAATTTCTAGGCCAGAACCTTTTCTTTGATTTAGATCATTCAAATGTAAGCTGGTCCGTTGAGAATTAAACGGTTGAGCCTGTCGCTTGGGGAGCCTGAGGAAGTGATGGGTACTTTAAGATTGTCTCTCAAGCCGAAGTATTAACTCCTCAGCAGGGAAGGAGCAGCCCGATTCAGAGATCAGATCAGTCAAACACTCTTGGACTCAATTGGGAGGCTGAATGAAGATCAATGAACACTGTTCAGCAATGCCTCTTGCTCCACTTCTTTTGAATATTTTTCACACAAAGAAAATTGCTCAGTTCAGACTCTGAGTTTTTAAAAGGCTGCTCTATTGATTTTGCTCTCAAAATGATGACTTTTCTTTTTAAAACAGGCTGTCATTGTGGAATAACTCACAGGCTTCGTGCTGATCATTTTGATGTCCATATATCCTGCTATTCAGCTGATCCCACGAGCACTGTTACTTAAGACTCCAAACCACGTCCTTTTACTCCATCTATTTCTCTCTCTCTCTCTCTCTCTCTCTGCAAAATTAGCAGTTTCTCTGGAGTAAAATGAATGTTTTTAATTTATTCTAAACTACTGACAACATTTCTCCCAAATTTCAAATATTGCCATTTAGAGCATTTATTTGCAGAAAATGACAACTGGTCAAAATAAAGAAAAAAGATGCCATGATTTCAGACCTTGAATAATGCAAAGAAAACAAGTTTATAATCATTTTTTCATATTCATATTTTTTTTTACTTCAGAAATCAATATTTGGTGGAATAAACCTGATTTCCAATCACAGCTTTATATGCATCTTGGAATGCTCCCTATCAGTCTATCACATTGCTGTTGGGCTGCTTTATGCCACTCCTAGTGAAAAAAATTCAAGTAGCTCGGCTTTTTTTAAATGGCTGGTGACACTCTTGTTTACATTCCAGAGGTTTTCAGTGGGGTTCAGGTCTGGAGATTGTGATGGCAATGACAGGGTCTTGATCAGGTGGTCCTCTAACCTTGATTAGCCTGGCTGTGTGGATTGGAACATTGTCCTGCACGAAAAACCAATCCTTCGAGTTGGGGAACACTGTCAGAGCAGAATGAAGCAATTTTCATTCAGGATCATCTTTTACATGGTTTGAGTTATGCATCCTTCACAAAGACATATCTACCAGATCACCACCAATCCTCCACCAACTTATACAGTGGGTACAAGAGACTGTGGGTTGTATGCCTCTCAAAGTCTCTGTCTAAGCATTAGAGGACCAGGTGGGCAAAGCTGAAGCGGGATTTATCAGAGAAAATCATGAATCAGGCAGATCTGTCTTTGTGAAGGACGTGTGACTCAAACCACATACAAGGTTATCCTGGAAGAAAGCATGCTTTCTTCTGCTCTGACAATGTCCCCCAACTCGAAGGATTGTTTTTTCCCCGCAGGAAACTTCAATTAATATGATACCAAGTACCTGTTGCTGTCACATTCGTACTCTGGACTCTGCTCTGTTCTCACTCACCACTAGGCGTGGGACAAAATATCGATAGGGCGATATAATTTGTCCTTCTCCATGCGATACGAGAATTGATACGCTGGCGTCAAATATTGATATTTAAATTAATAAAATAAGCTCTAAATAGATTTCCCTGCTCCCAGCGTTTCTACTTCATGGCTCCTCGAGGTGGCGCTCAACACATGAATGAGGGAAATGTGAACTGTGAAGTTAACTAGCCTAAGAAAAGGAGATTTTTAATGGGATGATGGACAGCAGTGTGAGTAAAATAATAGATGCCCCAGCAACATTTAAGTTCGAAGTCTGGATGCACTTCGCCTTTTATACCATTGATAGGACAAACATGTTGTAAATAGACATCTTTGCCGCTGTTCACCGAGCACCTACACAGATACACACGGGAGCGAAAACAGATGTCTATCAGCGAATCAGTTTATCAGTGAGGATCCGCTGATAGACACCTGCTTTCAAATGCTCCCGTGTGTAAGCGCTCGGTTAAGAGCGTAAAAGAAAGTTGTCTATTTACAACATGTTTTTGAAGCGTTGATCATTGTAGCCAATTATATTGAGCGCATGAGCCCAATGGCCAATCAAAGGTGTTTAACATCCGCTCAACAGCGCTCAAAATGCTTGGGGGGAAATGCTGGTTTCGTCACATACACAAGTCAGTACCTTTGACAACACTATTCCCAGGTTTATTTTAAGGAAGCTGGTAAAAACTGAGATATTCCCAGATTTAAATAAAAAAGGTTGGTAAATTTTGAAATGTACTAGGTTTATATAAAACAAGTCGATAAGCAATTAAATGTGTCAGTTTACACACAAAGAAAAGTTTAAGCTTTTTAAAATAAATAAGCATAATATGTAGCTATAATTTAATTAAAGCTGCAGTCTGTAGTTTTTCCTCTTTGTCGCCCTCTCTGTTCGAAATCTGCAATTGCAGTTATTCGCGGAATTATCAACTTTAAGTGGGTTGTGCCTCGGCACGGCACAGCACGGATGAATCAAGTGTTTTGAGGAGAATGTGCGGCTGTCAGTCACCACGTCGGTGTGGATACTGTCATTCGGTATCACAGATTCTACTTTTTAAGAGTATGACCAACATAAGAATTTTCGCCGGAAAATGTCATCTGAACAAGTAAGTGACATCCACCTTTGTTTTGACCAAGGGGAAAAAAGCATTGCAGTAAATCTCGCTGATTAAATCGAACGATCGCTTATCATATCACGTCAAATCGTGCAAATTATACTTTGTTCTCAAATTGTTAATGTTAACAAAATCAGCATTGCGTGACTGTCCCAATGTGTAGTGAACCAGTCCTTACCAGTGCCCAGATCGGTGTATGATATACTGATTCACAAGCTCGGGAGCCAGGGAGCTGATTGAGATGTATCCTATGTGATTCCTGAGTTTTCTGCTCACCGCAAGATATTTACCTCTTTGTTCAGTGTCTCAGATGCTATTCTACCTGTAAAACTCACCTCTTGCTACTTCTCCAGTGCCTTTTGTCTAATAATCTGTACAATGCACATACAGTATATGTCACACATGCTACAAAAAGTCTGTGCAACTATTCAATTTAACACTTTAGCATGCATGTGATACAGTTTTCCATGTGTGTGAGACAGATCGGCTTGTTTGTGTGAAGTGAATGTCTGTGGTGTGTGAAGTTAATCTAGGGCTGCATGATTAACCCTTAGCAGCATTCCTCAGGTATTTAGTGACTTCGGGACGTCATTCACTACCGTCCGCCTCATTCTTTTTATCAACTTAGACATCAACTTTCTTAGTATTTCTCAATCAATTAATTGTAAACAATATAACAGGGAAAATCGGGGCTTTCCTTTCTGAAACCTAAAATGACAAATGGGACACCCTATGGTTTCATGGATTTAATGGACACGCGCACGCGACAGCCATTGTAGGTCCACAAGACCGAAAGTGCATATGAAGTGTGTAATTTGGGACAGGGCCTATGAATCTCACTTGTGGACCTGTGGATCAAGATGTTAGGTCTGGCAACTTACCATAGACACGGCTCAATCCGAGGGGCGGGATAAACGGCTGTATTTCAAATTCCCTCTGCACGCAATAGGACAGCGCTTCAACCAACCAGAGCGTTTTCCCAACAGCGGAGCTAACGTTAGTTGATAGATTCAACTTTTGAATCTGGCCGGCAAAACTACGAACACATCTTCCTTTTTTAAGAATGACTTAAGTGCCGTTGTTTGCTCTTTTCTCAAAGAAAAACTTAACTCCAAGTCCTCCAGAGTCGCGGCCAAAGCCGATTTGAAAGACTGTTCGCCAGAAGCAGCAACTCTTCTTTGTTTTCAAGTAGCAGGGAACCGTCACAACTCTGTCGTTATCATGTTAAGCCCGCCCCGCCTACTCTATACACGATGTGATTGGCCTGACCCAATTTAGGTTTTTACAGCTCCGAAAGTCAACGGAGAGTTGCTAGACTACCCTGGCTGCAAAATACATTTTGCTGCCGCTAGGGTGCGTCTAGATTTCTAGGCTAGTGTGAGGGCACTCTCCAGCTGCGATTATGAATGATACATTACATTATATGTGTTTTTACTCACTAATTCTCACAAAACCCTATTTTGAGTATAAAAGGAAAGGGAAAATAATACTTATTTCTAAAGAAATTTTAAATAAATATGCAAATCCATAAGTTTTTGTGCAGGTTTATTTATTTATTTATTTATTTATTTATTTTTGTAATACTTTAATTTAGGGTCCAATTCTCATTATTAACTAGTTACTTATTAGCATGCATATTGCTATTGGATATTGGCTGTTTATTAGTACTTATAAAGCACATATTAATGCCTTAGGGTGTGTTCGCATCTTTTTTGTCAAAAAAGTTGACAACGGCTTGGTTCCAAATAGCAATAGTATTTTGTTGCTATAACAACAGCTGCTACAGTAGCCTATATGCCCACCAAGTTCTGGTAAAAGGGAGTGACATTTGTTGACAGCTGCTGTTATCAGCTGGTTACGGTATTGATAATTGTTGCTGAGCGAACATTAATGTTAGCTAACTTTAACAGGTAAGATAGTTTTCTTAACAACAAGTAGTCCTGAAGGATCAGTCCAATCTGTGCCCACACCATATGGTGTTTATGATGGTAGAGTTCTGTGCTCATGTCATATAACTACTTGTGCTCCGACACTAGTACAATAAGTCCATCTACCAGCACATTTGCCATTTTTTCTTGTTGTTATGGAAACGACAGGTCTTGCATGTCATTGGTCAGCTGTCAAAAAGGCGCTTGACGTACAGCGTTTTTTTCAGAAAAGATGAACTTTATTCAACTTGAAAAGACGATCTGTGCTGATGTTCTAACGTCTGTGCAGATGATCCATATAATCTGGAACATGCAGATGGAGGATCCTTGAAGAGAAGATTGAAGTTGGTACAGAAGATCCTGAAAATTGGGGCTTGTGGATGTTGTCTCTGTTGCTGTTTTCAAAAACCTCAAATTAATTTCTTGCAGAACTTCTTTGTTTCTCTCTTTAGAGCTTCAGCGTCTTGAGAGAGCAACTTCAAGACTCCATAGAGTTGCACTTAGAAGCAGAACCAGAACAACTATTTGTCTCAGAGAGTACCTTTTTAAACTTTCCTAAGAAGGAGGAATTTGCAAATTGGCGGCTTTCAGATTCAACGTTTGATTGGCTGATGCTGTCAGAGGTGGCAACCATTTGGCCCCTTTTTTGCATGAGGTTTATTTGAATAGCTTAAATTTCATTTTTAGAACAATGTCTTTTTCCAATGAATAATTCACTTTCCAAATCAATTCCAGATTAAGCTAGACATTGTGCTGAAAACATAAAGACCAAACATCATTGGGTAATATTAAAACTTTAACTCATGCATTCATGGATATACAGTTCTTTAAATAGATATGAAAAAGATTTGCTCCATTTTGTCCATTGTGTGTAGCCTGACAAGCCAGACCCACATCAAGATTTTGGGTCTGGGAACACACCATTGGCAGGGCTCAATCCGAGGGGCGGGATAAACGGTTGTCTTTCAAATTTCCTCTGCACGCAATAGGATAGCGCTACAACTAACCACCAGCGGAGCTAGTTGATATATTAAACTTTTGCCGTATCCGGTCGGCAAAACTCCGAACACATCTTCCTTTTTTAAGAATGACTTCAGTGCCGTTCTTTGTTCTTTTCTCATAGAAAAGCTTAACTCCATGTCTTCCAGAGTCACGGCCAAAGCCGATTCGAAAGACCGCTGTTCGCCAGCAGCAGCAGCTCTTCTTTGTTTTCAAATAGCAGGGAATTCACGTGGAACCGTTGCAACTCTGCCGTTATTATGTTAAGCCGCCCACCGACTCTATACACGATGTGATTGGCCTGACTAGAGTTTGGTTTTTCCAGCTCGAAAGCCAACGGCTCTCTCTCTCTCTGTAGATGCATACAATTTCCTGATAAAAATGTAATTACCAGATTTAAATCACAATTCAATCACAGATTTTTAATCATAATTTAATATTTTACAATAAAAACATTAGACTTATTTAATGATTTATAGGAAAATTAAGCAATATTTTCAAATCCTCAACCAAAAAGATGGATGTTGTTTGGATTGTGATTAGTGATATTGGGCTATATAAACAAAATTGGCCTAAGGTTAAGCAAAAGGTGTTCTGTTCCTGCAGTCTGCCACTTTTTGCAAATAAAGAAAATATTTGTCTGAAAAACATTTCTGGTTAAGGTTTGTTTTTTGTTTGCCCCGTATAGAACATTAATGTCCTTACATGCCCTGTTTATGGGTTATGACGAACTACAATACTTGTGGTTGTTTTCAGAGATGGTAACAGACATTTTATACTTGTGCTACATAATTGATGTGATGTGCTCAAGTTCACTGAGACTGTTACAATCAATCATGTTTGTGTATTCATGATCTGTGTTTTTCATCAGATTCTGATTGGCTTCAGATCCTGTCAGTCATCAGGGATTCGTTTGCGTCTCCATGACGCTCCGCCGGAAGTTGGCTATAAAAGCTGAAGTCAGCTGTCTTTGAGGAGGGGGCTTTGCGCGCATGCGCCTCTTAGAGTTCTAATATGTAGCCCAATTTGTTATTTTTGTTACCCTCATTTGACAGTCAGCGGAGGTAAGTTAAGGTGTGCGTGTAGCACGCTGAAGATGTTTTTTGTGATTTTTCTTTTGATTTAGCTATAGGTTAGATTTAAAGGTTATAGTTAGAGGTGTTTTGTTTTATTTAGTTCTTTGAATTGGCAACACTCGTGCTCTTCTTTTCATTTGATGTATTTCATTGTATTTTCTTAAAGTTTTCTTTTGTTTTGACTATATATATTTGGAACACTTTAAAGTTTATTTTCTTTGTGTTTACTGGTTGGGGGTGTAAATAAATAAATGTTCTTTCTCTTCTGAATTCGTGTTTTCCTCCGATTTACTATTTACCATTGTTTACATTGTACTTTCTGACAATATATTTAGTGACAAAGTAAATGTTATGTTCCCTTAATATTCTTAGACAAATTAAATCTATTGGGTCGTAACAGAGACCGAATAGACAGAAACGTTTTGTTGTTATTGTGAGTTTAAAAAATAAAAGTAAACTCTTTACAGTTTGCATTACTCTTATCTGAATGACCAAAAAATTACGGAGTATTTTAAGTCAAATGCAAGTGATTGCAGCGCTGCCTGTATGTCATACAGTAAGCGTGCTCTCCACACAAACACTTGAATATGCACCTAATAATAGCGCACATTTATCTATGTTAACATTAGAGCGAGCAGACTTGTAAAGTTACTACTGCTTACATGTTTCAAGTGATAATCCATATTTGAGGTCGATGAACAATAAGCGAATGTTTGGATTTCATGCCGTTAATGATCTGTCAGTTACAGCCTGCATGATTTCGCCACTTCCTGTTGAGTTTTTTTTTTTTTTTACCGACTAATAAAATCTTAGTCGACTATTAGAGGGCAGTCCTAGAAATCACAGAGTCCATTCCAGTGAGTGATGTCCCTGGGTCCATTCCTGAGAGTGAAATTCCCAAGTCCGTTCCAATAAGTGCAATTCCAGAGTCTCTTCCAGTGAGTGAAATCCCAGAATCCGTTCCAGTGAGGGATATTCCCGAGTCCGTTCCAGACACTGAAATACCAGAACCAGTTCCAGAGACTGAAACTCCAGAGTCCATTCCAGAGACTGAAATCCCAGAGTCTTTTCCAGAGACTGAAATCCCAGAGCCGCTCGCTCTTCCAGACATGGCCACGGAGGCCGTCCCCGAGACACCTGTTCCACCACTGCCTGCACCTCCCTGGCTCGCAGTGAAGCTGGCCCCTCCCAAGCTCCCTGAACTGCTGGCTCCTCCTTGACCCCCTGATTTACAGCGCCTTCCTTGCTTTGTTTTTGCTCTTTTTTTCTAGGTTAGCTTTAGCTTTGGTAATTAGTTCAGTTCTTCTCTGTTCTCTGCCTGTTTGATTCCTAGGTTTCTGATTGATTTGAGTATTCAGGTGTGTTTCGTCGATTATCTCGTTAGCTCCTTTGTTTACCCTTGTACTTAAGCCCTAACTTTATGTTAGTTCCTTGTCTTGCATTATTTAATGTCTGTGGTTCTGTGGTTTTGTTTCCTCCAAGTTATTCTCCCGTTTATTGGTTTTATTCTTGGATTAAATACTATGTGCGCTTGCATTACAGCCACCAATCATGACAATAGGGTAGGGGAACCACTGTCAATGTGTAGTTTAGCAGAGTTCAGTAGTTAAAGTGAGATGACTGCAGATGATGATGTTGATGTTGATGGTGAAATTGATGATTCAGGATGAAAGCAGCACACTTTTCTTTTTTCTCAGAATATTTCATAAATTTTTCCGCCTGTGATAAACAGGAAGCAAGATAAGCAGAAGGGACGTTTGAAGAGTGTGTTCAGCGTGGAGATATCAGTCACTCATGAGAAGAGGGAGGGAAAAGGTGCAGCCTGCAAGGAAAATTCCCCGTGACCAGCATATGGAGACACTTTCAAACTATTTACTCATTATATTTTGCTACCCAGTTTTACCTTTCCAAGCACCATTCCAGGATGTTTTAGGTAGTAAAAGACAGATTGGAGATTGGGTGAGGGAGGGAGAGGATGAGAGAAATAAAAAAAAATAAAAAAAAACGGCAGTTTCACACCCACATGTATTCACATTTTATCCATCTAAACACATGTACTAGTTTACTTGAGGCAGTTTTGCAGCAGAGTTCTTTAAATTACGATGTAGTCAAAGTATTTTATCCTACAAGACTGCCTATGAATTAGTCATAAGATGTCTGTTATGACAGATCCTCTGCACAGTTTAATCCTCATAGAGTTTAAATATTTAAATTTGTTGAAACATTGAGTATAAACATGAAATATAAGAGGTTGTGGAGAGTTTTAAGGATAAATTTTTTTCAAAATTGAACGCTAAATCCAGTGTTTCTAAGGCATGAGGAGGCCAAAATGTTTGCCTACACGTTAAGAATAGTCAACAATTTACTGATCTACATCCTGTGTTGCAGAGAACAAAATATTGAATATGTATATGCAAATGCTTAATACTACTACTAATAATAATAGGCTACTACTAGCCTATATTAGTAAATTGAGACTCTTTAGCTAAAGAGACACTTAGAGACACTCGAGTATTAGCCTACTAGTAGCCTACTTGAGGCTCTTCGGACCAAACGATCAGTGATAGCTGTACACTTGAGCAGAAGGAAGGTATGTCTAGATATGTTTTAATCCTTTTTTAATCTGAAAGCGGCAAAAAAACTAAATTGAAAGACATCCATGTCACAGGGAAACAACTGAACAGCGCAGGCAGACACAAACATTTTTTCGGTGTGAATAGCTGCTTATTCACATGGCACAGCAGTAGCCTTTCTACATTTTTAGTGACCGCTCAAAAAGCCTTTTGTTACTATAGCCACTTCATCCAGCACTGTTTGTTTTCTCGATACTGTCAGTTTGTTTATCTGACTACTGTCAGTTTGTTTATCTGGCTCCAGATGATTATAGCCTCGTTCAGACTGTCAGTCCAAATTGGATTTTTATGCATATCCGATTGAAATCCGAAAGTATTTAGCAAGTGTGAACGGCATGAAACAACATGAAATCCGATTTTTACAAATCTGTTTTGAGCTACATTCATATGATGTTTGAAATCAGTCAAATCGCATTTCGGAAAATCTGTTTCAGTCTGACCTCTCTAAGCGGATTTCACATGGTTTATGTCACTTTCTCACGTCACGTAAAACGTAAACGTCAGACTATCCCTAAATCCCTCTATGTCGTTGCTGTTGTTGTTGACTTTTGCCTTTTAACCTATCTACCAACGGCATGTCATTGCCATAGAAACCAATGCAGATATTCTGGAAAACAAAAGAGTGCCAGGGGACACACAAAACAGATATGAACAATTGCGATACACTCCAGATTCCAATCGAATACACAAATAATCGTATTTGGACTGACAATGTGAACGTGGCCTTGAGAGATGCAAATTGATTCAGACTCCTTTGCAAATGTGGTTGGCCAATTCACTTCCATGCTTAATTTTTTTTATAAAAAGAATGTCAAAATGTGAATATCAAATATATGATCCATCAAGCTTTTAAGGAACATTTATTTGTACATCTTTCAATCATCATTTTATTGCTTTGCATGATATAGTTTGCATCCCACAATAAAAAACTACAGAGCTTTGATAATAAAACTAAGCATTTAAAAATATCCTCTTACTAAGACATATTATTGCGAGATATAGATTTAATGCAAGTACTCTGCTATACTGTTATAAAGATCTCATTGATTTACATTACAGGCTATCAGAATTTCATCTTTATTTTTGGCCGTAAAAATATCAGCAACTGCACCAAAGTTGGCAGTAAAGTTAAAAACATTCAGAGGGAAGCCAAAGAATAGGCTATGCATAGAGTCTTGCAAAAACTCTAGAATTAGAATTAAAACATGTCAAAAAAAAAAAAAAATTGTGTTTCTGCGTTTTTAGAATTGTTATTTTCCAGAGTCATCCCACAGTTTGAGAACCACAGTGAGAAAAACAATAGAAAGGGCCAGAGTGCATTTTGGATGGCTGCGGTTCAAACTATAATGGAGAGCAGAGAAAAGGCCGGGCCAAGTGAAAGGCCAAACATGCAATCAGCCAATGTCTTTAAAGGCTTTACAAACAGAGCATCTGGCGGTGCAAATGTCTATTGAGCGCAGGGTGAGGGGATTGGTCGGCCTCATGTTTGAATGTGTCAGCCAGGCAACGCCCCCCCCCTCCCAAAAATGTCTTTGTGTGCTGCTATGGCAACTGCCCGTGTGTTGGCGGAAGCTGATGTCATTGTGAATGTGCTTCTGAGGAGAAGGAAGGCGAATGGGGTGATGGAGAGAAAGCGGGAACGGCAGAGACATTTTTGTCCCACAGGAAATGAAACAAGCTGTGCACACACTGTAGCTGGCCAAACACTGATGAACTCATTCACACACTCATTTACATACACACTTTCTCACAAAACTGCGGCCTTCTTTCCATTTGTTCCCCCAAATCAGCATCCACGTCTCTTCCTTTATCTACCTTCATATCTATGTACTACTATTTATTTTTGTCTTTATACTGCTCCATAATAGGTACAATATGACATCAAACCTTCTTCGCCAAAGCTGGACTGTGTGTGAAACCGTGCACTTGCCTCAGGTGAAAACATGCATGTGTTAAATTTGATGAAGAACTTACTTCTTTACTATGAAATGCATTATTTAGGTATGCAGGTGTGTAATACATTCTCAAAATCTCAAAATTGACAAGTGCATTAAAAACAATGATTTTGCCTAAGTGTCTTTCCTGTAATGTCTTGTTTTGAAAAGTATAATTATAATTAAGATTATTTTAAATATATTTATTTAATGAAATTATAGGTGAGAATAGTTATACAATATTAGTTATAGTTATATAACAAACTTTTATGTTAGATGTGATTAATCACAATTAATTGATTTGACTAATAAAATCTGCCTATTAATATCCTTTGTTTAAACCTTTAAGTTAGCGGTTCTTAAACAATTATAATCAAATAACGATGATCAACTTTCTTGGCAAAGTATTGCAATCACGTTATTCTCTTTAGGGCACAGCTGATTGGTTCCTACTGTATCAGTAGCCAATGAGTTCGCTGTTCCGTACTTAGTTTGCAGCAGCATCATAGCAAATCTATTCCACCAAGACCAAACATATCAACATTGTCTTATCCATTACCATGCCAAACACATGACAAAACTAAGTAACAGGCAATATGTTCTCTGTAATTTTTTGTGTTTCTTCTTGTCGAATCTGAATGCGCCTTCTTAGCCTCATGAGATCCTCCACTGGTCGCACACTTCAGACATGCAGTATGTCATCCAGTTATTGCTCACATACTGTATCGTGGCTACTGAGATCACTTGACATACCAGCCTGATCTCACGACAATTCGTACGAATTCGACGAGGTGGCTAATTCGTACGAATTCATACGACCTCACTCGTACGAATTAGTACGATTTTTCCTAAATCGTACAGATTTGACGATTTACCCAATTCGTATGAATTCATACAAATGACCTACCCCTGACCCCGCCCCTAAACCTACCCATCACGTGAGTTTAGAGAAATCGTTCAAATTCGTACGAGTGAGGTCGTACGAATTAGCCAATTTTCCCACACTCGTCGAATTCGTACGAATTGGTCGTGAGATAGCGTTGGACATACCGATTTTTGCTATGAATTCCATAATCTAGCTCTATTTTCTGCTCTTTAATTTTTTTCATTATTCTACTTATTCTTCTCCATATTTTTATTTTATATTCTATACTTTTGCAGCCTTTGTGTTGTTTAGTTCTTGTATCCTCTTGAGTTGCATGACAGTGTCCTGAATCGGGATTATCCTTCTACATCTACATCACAGTCTCCTCCCACCAAAGTCCCCAACGACCAACCTCAATTTCCGTTCTTGCCTGAGAGCCTTTGCTGCTGCATTTAAAACAATATTACTGCCTGTTTCACCTGCTTCAGGTGTTCATACAATATTTCTTAAAATAAAATGTCATCGTTTGAACAGTGCAGAAGCACAAAATGCTTGGTCTTAGCAGCCAAACACATTTTGGCTAGCTGTGAATCCCAGAATTCTAATCTCATGTGAGTCTTCTCCTGCCAAAAGTGTTTTTATCTCAAAAGTAATTTTTACATACAGTATTCTGGTCTAACTCGTGATTTAAAAATCCATAAAAAGTAATTATGATGATTGAATTAATATTTCAATATTTTATTTATTATTTATATGTTATATTATAATAATATAATATAATATAATATAATATAATATAATATAATATAATATAATATAATATAATATAATTATTATTTATTAGCACTTAAGAGTAAACCTTTAACATTTATGAAACTTAAATTCAGTGAAGTGTGTATAGTTAATGACTACAATAACCTGCTGGCAACTGCAATGAAAGCTTCATGTAGCTTCAACGCTTCAAGGTCCATGTCTTTAAACTGTTAGATTCTGTTTTTTATCTTTGATGGCTGTTTATTCATGTGCTGTTTGTGACTATACATTTTCACTGCCACAGCCGCTGAAATTGACTTTAATAATTCATGTGTCTGTGTGGTGAGGAGGGGAAGTTAAAGCCTATTTATCAAACCCTCTGTCACAGGACAGAGCAATGAAAAATTACTCTCTCACCACACTTCCATTCAAGGCCTTTAGCATGGAAGGACATAAAGGAATAACACTGGGGAATGAATATAAAACAACAAAAATGACTGCTGTGACAAGTTCCTACAGTTTCTCTCTCATATCTGCTTGTACTGTATAGATTCTCTTGTCCAGAGAGAAGGCAGAAGGATGGAAGAACTACTGGCTTCAGGGTTGAAGCTTTGGTGGTTCTTGGCTATTTTCAAGAGCGTGTTATGCCATATTTCTGTAAGGGCAACCCTCTAAAGTATGGATTTGATATTGTATTCTGAAAATGGGCTTTAGTTTTTGCAAACAAGTCAAATGACTGTACTCTAAACACACAAGAGCCCTCATGTCAGATAACTATGTTTTTTTGACACTGACAACCTGCATGTGCTCTACAAATTGCATTAAAAAAAAAAAGAACAAAAAAAAGAACAAAACTCTTTTTAATGAAACAAAAGTGCATGCTTTTTAACCCACTCAAAACAAGAAAGCTAAACTTCTTAATTTTTCAATGTCTTCAGTATGATAATGAATTGCAATCAAATGCTCATAATTTTATGTCTTTCTGCCTCAAATAATTTGTGTGCTGTACGCTTCAGAAAATTGTTTTACACTACTAAGGGAATGAAAGGCTTAAAAATAGATTTGAGTGCTGGGGAGAGTGGAGCAGATCAAAGGAATTTGTTACCATGAAACTGAAAAAATAAAAAATTAATAATGTTTTATCCTTGTTTAGAAATGTTTGTATATTTGAGCAATAAGCTATACACATTTATACTGTAATTATTATTATTACCTTCATTGAAGGTCTTATCAGGGATGTGGAATGAAGTGAGGACTCAATTGCAGGGAAATTAAGGTTTTTATTAATAATAGAAATAAAACAATACAAACAAAAACTACCAAGGGGGATGGCTTGACTTGACTAAACCACAGTAGGAATAAACAAGTTTAAACATACAACGAGGAACCAGCACAGGACTGCAAACACAGGGAGAATAAATAGGGAGAGCAAACAAAGCATGTAATGAGGGAGGACAGGTGGGACAAATTAATCAATCAGATAACAAGATGGGAGGGGCTAGACACTTGACAGGAAGAGAACACTGCACAAGGAAACACCTGACAAGCCATGTGTTCACATCAAACATGACAAAAACATGAGCACATGGCCAGTAAAACAAATCACCAGCCATGTGCTCAAACAAAACAGACATGAACAGGCAGCGAATGAAAACACTCATAAGCCACGTGTTCACACAAAACATGACAACATGGAAGCACACAGCTAGTGGAAAACACAAGCTGTATGCTACAACAGCACAAGACAAAACATGACATGAAAGCACGCGGTTGATATAAACACGAACCGTGTGCTACACAAAACACAACACACGTGGACAGAAGAGCGTACGGGCCGAGCGAACTCGAAACCAAATGCTCACGACAAGACAGAGCGCACGAGAACGAGCGTAAGCTCATCCTGTGCACTCACAACAGAGGACATACACACGGAGCATGAATGTCCCGAATCCCGACACAGAACCGAAACCAAACTAGACAGATGTGCTGGGAACCAAACACCACGCTCCGCACATATAACAAGGCATACAGACAAGAGAGTGCACGGCTCGAGAACGCTCAAAGCAAGCACCCCACTCAAAGACATGACAAAACAGGAGTGTCAGAGCTCTGTCACAAAACCAAGAAATAAAACTAGACAGGAGTGACAGAACCCTGACAGGGTGGAGGGTGGAGCCAGAGGGAAGGACCGGGAGGCTCTAGCGTGTCTGGAGTCCCAGCTGAAGGCCAGGGTGGAGCCGGAGGGATGGACCAGGAAGGCTTCGGCGTGTCTGGAGTCCCAGCTGAAGGCCAGGGTGGAGCCGGAGGGATGGACCAGGAAGGCTTCGGCGTGTCTGGAGTCCCCAGCTGAAGGCCCAGGGTGGAGCCGGAGGGACGGACCAGGAGGCTCCGGCATGTCTGGAGTCCCAGCTGAGGGCCAGGGTGGTGCCGGAGGGAAGGACCAGACACTTGGGGAAGCTCTGGGATGACAACGGGCTGCTTTGGGATGACCTCCTGGAGCTTGGGCGGAACCAGCATGACAGACAGCATGGACGGAGCCGGCAGGCAAGATGCTTGGAAGGCACCGGGCAGGGCAAGGAGCCTGGGGATGGCCTCTGGGCCAACAGCAGACTCTGGGATGACCTCCAGCGCTTGTGGGATGCAGGAAGTTTTCCCTCCTCCTCCGTTTCCAAGAGCGAGGGGGCACTGCAGCTCTTTGGCCACCACTGGGGGCGCTGCAGCAGTATTCACATGGCAAGCAAGAAAATCCACAAAACCCCAAGTCAGGTGGTCCAGCCCTCTCATACACCCTTGAGTGCTGCATCATTGAAACCCAGCCGTTCTGCAGCACTGCTAAAGTCTAGGGCAAACCTCCTCAAATCAGTCCCCTGTGATGGAGAGAGCTCAAAGCCTTGAACTGGAGCATGTGCTGGTAGAGAGGGCAGGAGACACTGGATGCTGGTGTGATGGCGCAAGCCCTTCCTCCGCTAAGTCCTCATTATGGCTGGTTAGTTCTGTCAGGGATGAAGTGAGGACTCAATTGCAGGGAAATGAAGACTTTTATTAATAATACAAATAAAACAAAATACAAACAAAAAACTACCCCGAGGGGGATGACTTGACTTGACTTGATGAGAGGAATAAACAAGGGTAAACATACAAAAGCATGTAACGAGGGAGGACAGGGTGGGGCAAATGAATCAATCAGGTAACAAGATGGGAGGGGCTAGGACAATCGACATGGCACAAGGAAACACATGACAAGCCATGTGCTCACACCAAACATGACAAAAACACAAGCACGTGGCCAGTAAAACAAATCACCAGCCAGGTGCTCA